>NC_052101.1:77401306-77704336 GCF_015852505.1 Tachyglossus aculeatus | reverse complement strand
ACGTTTCTGCTTCAGGGAACCGAATTCAACCTATAAACATTGCCTCAGTGGTGGTGAACTGTTGTTTCCAGCCCTTGATTATTGGTGATTCTATTTTGCCATCCTGCGTTGAGTCTGGTTCTCAGGTGGAGGTAACGATAGAGAATTTGAATGAGCTCTCTGTAATAGGTCTAGGTCCTCTCTTCCCCCCCATTCTCTCTCCCTCCTCCTCTCTCTCTGTCTCCCCCCCACCACCACTCTCTTTTAGTCTCCTCTAGATCTTTTATGCAGGTGTTCAACTAAGACCAAAGAAGCAGTGTGATCTAGTGGAAAGAGCATGGGCCTGGGAGTTGGAGGACCTTTCATTCATTCAGTCATATTTATTGAGCACTTACTGTGTGCAGAGCACTGTACTAAGTGCTTGGGAAGCACAAGTTGGCAGCATATAGAGACAGTCCCTACCCAACAGTGGGCTCACAGTCTAGAAGGGGGAGACAAAGAAAAAAACAAAACATATTAACAAAATAAAATACATAGAATAAATATGTACAAATAAAATAAATAAATAAATAGAGTAATAAATACGTACAAACATATATACATATATACAGGTGCTGTGGGGAGGGGAAGGAGGTAAGGCCGGGGGGAGGGGGAGGAGGGGGAGAGGAAGGAGGGGGCTCAGTCTGGGAAGGCCTCCTGGAGGAGGTGAGCTCTCAGTAGGGCCTTGAAGGGAGGAAGAGAGCTAGCTTGGCGGATGTGCGGAGGGAGGCCATTCCAGGGCAGGGGGATGACGTGGGCCGGGGGTCGATGGCGGGACAGGCGAGAACGAGGCCGGTGAGGAGATTAGCGGCAGAGGAGCGGAGGGTGCGGGCTGGGCTGTAGAAGGAGAGAAGGGAGGTGAGGTAGGAGGGGGCGAGGTGATGGAGAGCCTTGAAGCCCAGGGTGAGGAGTTTCTGCCTGATGCGCAGATTGATTGGAAGCCACTGGAGATTATTGAGGAGGGGAGTAACATGCCCAGAGCGTTTCTGGACAAAGACAATCCGGGCAGCAGCATGAAGTATGGATTGAAGTGGGGAGAGACAGGAGGATGGGAGATTGGAGAGGAGGCTGATACAGTAATCCAGACGGGATAGAATGAGAGCTTGAATGAGCAGGGTAGCGGTTTGGATGGAGAGGAAAGGGTGGATCTTGGCAATGTTGCAGAGGTGAGACTGGCAGGATTTGGTGACGGCTTGGATGTGAGGGGTGAACGACAGAGTGGAGTCGAGGATGACACCAAGGTTGTGGGCTTGTGAGACGGGCAGGATGGTAGTGCCGTCAACAGTGATGGGAAAGTCAGGGAGAGGGCAGGGTTTGGGAGGGAAGACAAGGAGTTCAGTCTTGGACATGTTGAGTTTTAGGTGGCGGGCAGACATCCAGATGGAGATGGACCTGGGTTCTAATCCCAGGTCTGCCAATTGCTTGCTGTGTGACCTGGGACAAGTCACTTAATTTATTTATGTCTCAATGTCCTCAACTGGGAAATGGGGATTAAATCCTGCTCCCTCTTACTTAGACTGTGAGTCCCATGTGGGACAGGGACTGTGTCCAACCTGATAACCTTGTGTCTACCCCAGCACTTAGAACAGGGCTTGACACATAGTAAGTGCTTAACAAAGACTATTAAAAATGACCAGTCCTATCACCAATTCCTAGGGAGCCACACTGTTTACACTGTTGAGGAAAGTGGCTTTTTGCCCCTTCCCTTTGTTTCTCCAAGCCCTTAGTACAGTGCTCTACACATAGTAAGTGCTCAATAAATATGATTGATTGATTGATTTCCCACCTATTAGCCTTCTTCTGTATTCCTTTGCATCCCAAGATTATTGTGTTGTTTTTTTTTAAATAAACCTTTGTTGTGGAACCTTGTCAAAGGATCTTTAAAAATATATTATGTCCACAGATTTTCATCTATTCACACTTTATTGACTCCTTCAAAGAACTCCATTAGATTAGTGAGTCACTCTGTTCCATTGCCAAAGCAGTTTTCTTTCCTCCAACAGGTTATGCTTTTTCTGATTGTTTAAATCCAAATGCTAATATAGATTCTACCAATTTTCTAAATTTGTCAGGGGAGAGAATGTTGAGTATTTCACTCGTCAAAGACTAAGAGGTTAGGACTGAGTGATTTTGTAACTGCCATAATAGGATATCTCTTCCTTTATGAGTGTCTAGAATTCAAGAAGACAATGCACAAATTCATATCTGTTGTCAGAGCTTAGCTGTAGAAACTGGAGGCAGAACTGCGTGGTTTAGGGGAAAAGCAGTGTGGTTTAGTGCAAAAACATGGGCTTGGGAATTAGAGGTCGTGGGATCTAATCCCAGCTCTGCCACTTATCAGCAGTGTGACTTTGGGCAAGTCACTTAACTTATCTGTGCCTCAGTTACCTCATTTGTAAAATGGGGATTAAGACTGTGAGCCCCACGTGAGACAACCTGATTACCTTGTATCTACTCCAGTGCTCAGAACAGTGCTTGGCACATAGTAAGCTCTTAAAAAATACCAATATTATCGAGAAGCAGCATGGCTCAGTGGAAAGAGCGTGGGCTTGGGAGTCAGAGGTCACAGGTTTGAATCCTGCTCAGCCACTTGTCAGCTGTGTGACCTTGGGCAAGCCACTTAACTTCTCTGTGCCTCAGTTATCTCATCTGTAAAATGGGGATTAAGACTGTGAGCCTTGCGTGGGACAACCTGATCACCTTGTATCCCCCCCAGCACTTAGAACAGTGCTTCGCACATAGTAAGTGCTTAACAAATACCATCATTATTATTATTATTACCCCAGTGCTTAGAACAGTGCTTGGCACATAATAAGTGCTTAACAAATACTATTATTATTATTATTATTATTATTATTAACCAAAAACTGAAGGGAGAATCAGAAGCATATTCTTGCAACATCTGTTGACTGAAAACTGGGTTTCACAAGGCCTTAGGTTTACATTTCCCACAATCCTCTGGAATGAGATACAGTCAGAGGCCTGGGCAGTGCTTTCAAATTCAGAAAAAGAGGGATTTCAGTCTTCTTCCTCTTGCTTTTCCTGCATGCTGAGGTATGCTCTGGCAGCTGTGCTGGATGACTTGTTCTCCGTACTGAATTGTAATTCCACATGCTCAAGCCGTAGAGAGCTGAGGTATCTATTAAATGTCACGTGTGTATCTCTGAAAGGTTGACTGTGAGTTTGTGGATGTTTGTGTATTTATTGAGACCTATAGAATTAGTTAAGATTAAGCATTTGAATCTGGGTTAGCTTCCCTGCTTTTCTTCTGGATCTGCACTCTTGAATGTTTGAAAGATATCTGCATTTCTTCAAGGTTCCTCCACCAATAATCCTGATAGACCAACTTTCACTGAATACAACGTAGATAGTAGTTGCAGCTCTGTGACTTTGAAATTTATTTAAGGCATTTTAAAGAACTGAGAGTCCAACAAGTTCAAAAATAAGTAGTTGCAGCTCTGTGACTTTGAAAATTTATTTAAGGCATTTTAAAGAACTCAGAGTCCAACAAGTTCAAAAATTGTATTTCAAATATTTATTTCATTTACATTAATTTGGCATTTAAAGTTAATAATAGAGTTTGCTTAGCAGGGTTTGTGTGAAGTAGCATACAAGAACTAGAATACTAAATTGCAAAACATAATAGTAAATAATGTTGTTAACATGAGTTTCATTATGAATTGGTGCAGTTAGCATTTTTAGGATGGCAAAAGGAGCCCAAGACCACAGTTTCCCAAGTAGGCTACCAATTGGGATGCTTCAGTGCATCACAGATCTCCCAGCCAGGGTGAAATAACCATTGTTGTTATTTCCAAAGGAATAATAATAGCTGCTAATTAACAAAATACCTTCTATAAAAGTGGTGTCAAAAATGAGGAACATTAGCTTGGTTAATTTAAGTAAACAATATTGTTATAATAATGATGGTATTTGTTAAGCGCTTACTATGTGCAAAGCACTCTTCTAAGTGCTGAGGAGGTTACAAGGTGATCAGGTGGTCCCACGTAGGGCTCACAGATTTAACCCCCATTTTACAGATGAGGTAACTGAGGCATGGAGAAGTTGAGTGACTTGCCCAAGGTCAAACAGCTGACAGTTGTCGGAGCTGGGATTTGAACCCATGACCTCTGTCTCCTAAGCCCGTGCTCTTTCCACTGAGCCACGCTGCTTCTCCAATATGTCCTTGTACTATTAGTTTCCCTCATTGGGTTACTTTACCTGGTTCTCTATTGTACTGTACTTAT
This sequence comes from Tachyglossus aculeatus, assembly GCF_015852505.1. NCBI lineage: Eukaryota > Metazoa > Chordata > Mammalia > Monotremata > Tachyglossidae > Tachyglossus > Tachyglossus aculeatus. Next base: position 77,700,074 of record NC_052101.1, on the reverse strand, counting down.
TTCTAATTGATCCATAGCTATGGAAAAAACACATAACCCCAGTTTCCCCATCAACTAGGGATAATTCTCTGTCGTATTGTTGAGCCCTAAACTCCCAACCCAGAGTCTCAGCACTATTTGGAGTTATGGAGCGAAAAGCATGTTTGCATTACCTGATCCCTTATTCTCCGTTTGAAGCAGTTGAAACCCTCTTCAGATAAAGAACAAATGCCTGGACAGAACTCCCGCCCCTCCTCCCATTCCATCCCAAAGTGTTCTTTGAGTAGGTCCCTGAGTGGGGTGAAGTGTCAATAACCTCAAACAGAGCCTGGGCTTATCCCATTAGTGGTGGGAAAGTAGCTAATAAGGTCTCTGCAATTCTGAAATGGACAGCCACTCACCACGGAGTAATCTCATTGAGTTTCACACACTGTACTAGGGCCAGGGAAAAATACCCAGACATTTATTCAGGCCAATTCCTGGCCCACGGGGGGCTTACAATATAAGGACGGGGAGGGAAGACAAGGAAAATATAGTGATATCAACATAAACAGCAGTTTCAGCAAGGGGAGTATGTTACTTCTGGGAAGAGATAATAGTCGTCAGCCTCCTCAGGGCTTGTCCAAGCTCACAGGAGGCAAATGGCAGAACTGAGATTAGAACCCAAGTCCCCTGACTGGCCCATGCTCTTTCCAATAGGTCATGCTTCCCAGTGACCACACTTTGCTGACCTAGAAAATGACTCTGTTGACAAAATTCAAACCATCAGGCATGAGTTTCACAAAGTGTCCCCCTTGCAACCCCAGTTCCATTCTACCCCTACATCCACTCCCTCATCCTTCCCAGACCAAATATCAAGAGAAGATGTTCCTCCTGCTTTCAAAATCCATCCCCTATACCTGTGCCTCTGACCCAATCAATCAATCGATCAGTTATATTTTTTGAGCACTTACTGGGTGCAGAGCACTCTAAGCACTTGGGAGAGTGCAGTACAGTAGCATTGGTAGACCCATTCCCTGCCCAAAAGAAGCTCTCACATTCTAAAAACACATGCTCCCACTCCTTCCCTCGCTGAATACCATCTTCCATCATGCCCTCACTGATAGGTCCTTGCCCTCTTTCTTCAAGCATGCTCATGTCCCACCAATACTGCAAAAGCCTCTCCCTGCTCCCAATATCTGTCCAAACTCCTCAAATGATGATGATGATGGTATATGTTAAGCGCTTACTATGTGCCAGACACTGTTCTAAGCGCTGGGTTTGTGTATATGTATAAATATGTACTTATATTGTTTTGCTATTTGCAATTACTATGTGCAAGACACTGTACCAAGCACTGAGGTAGATACAAGCTAATCAGGCTGGGTACAGTCCATGTCTCACATGGGGCTCACAGTCTTAATCCCCATTTTACAGATGAGGTAACTGAGGCACAGAGAATTTAAGTGACTTTGCTCCAAGGTCACACAGCAGACAAGTGGTGGAGCTGGAATTAGAACCCAGGTCCTTCTGGTTCCCAGGCCCGTGTTCTATCCACTAGGCCCTTCTGATTCTCATGCTGCTAGTATACTCCTATACTCCAAGAAGCAGCATGGCTCAGTGGAAAGAGCACGGGCTTGGGAGTCAGAGGTCATGGGTTCTAATCCTGGCTCTGCCACTTGTCAGTTGTGTGACTTTGGGCAAGTAACTTAACTTCTCTGTGTCTCAGTTCCCTCATCTAGAAAATGGGGATTAAGACTGTGAGCCCCATGTGGGACAACCTCATTACTTTCTAACCCCCCCAGTGCTTAGAACAGTGCTTTGCACATAGTAAGCACTTAACAAATGCCATCATTATTATTATTATGACTGCTGCCTCCAATTCCTCTTCTGTAACATCCTTCTTGAACTACTACAATCTGGTTTCCAACCCCTTCACTCAATCACTCAGTGGTATTTATTGAGCTCTTACTGTGTGCAGAGCATTATACTAAGAACTTAGGAGAGAACAATAAAGTTGGTAGACATGATCCCTGCCCTCGAGGATATTAACATCTAGTGGAGGAGTTTACAATTTAGTCAATCATATTTATTGAGTGCTTACCCTCCTTCTTTGCCAAAGAAAATGGACCTCTTTGCTGTCTTTGATACCGTGGACAACTCCCTTCTATTGGAAATGCAATTTAATCTTGGTTTTACTGAGGCATTTTTCTCTTGCTTCTCTTACCCCTCTACCTGCTGCTTTCAGTCTCTTTTTTCTGGATCCAATTCTGCCTCTCATCCTCTAACTGTTGGTGTTCATCAAGGCTCTTTTCAAATACCCTTCTTTTCTCATTCTACACTCACTCCCTTGAGAATGTAACTGTTTCTATAGCTTCAGCTATGCCCTCTATACAGATGGCTCCACAGCTAGGGTGTTCTTTTATCCAAACGTCTCACCTCCTCTGCAGTCTCACATTTTTTCTTGCCTCCTGTACATCTCTGTATGGGTGTCTTACCTGCATCTTATGCTCAATGTGTCTAAGACTGAATTCCTCATCTTCCCTCCCAAATCCCCTCCTTACTTAACATTACCAACACAGTTAAAAACATCTTTGTCCTCCCTGACCTGGAAGCCTACAACCATGGCATTATCTTTAACTTCTTCTGTTTTAACTCTTATATTCAGTCTGTTGTAAAATCCTGTTGTTTTTTCCTCCACAAAATTCCCCAGATCTGCTCCTTCCTCCCCTTCCAAATGTCATTCCACCTTGGCCAAGGCATTTGTCATATCCCGACTAAACTACCATCAGCCACCTCCCTGGTGTCCTGGTGTCCTAATATCTCCTCTCTCCAGTTCATACATCACTCCTCTCAGGTCATTTTTCTTCCTTGTATTCCCTCCCCTCAAAACCCTAAAATGTTAATCGGTTTCTCTCGGTATCAAGCAGAAACTCCTGGCCTTTAATTATCAATTTAATCAATCAATTGATAGTATTTATTGAGCACTTACTGCAAACACAGCACTGTATTGAGCACTTGGGAGAATACAACAGAGTTGGTTCCATGCCCTTAAAAGAGTTTATAGATTTAGAGGGCAAGGTGGACATTAAAATGTATTACGGATATGTATATGAGTGCTGTGAGGATGTCGGTGGGGTGAGTATCAAGTGCTTAAATGGTACAGATCCTAGTGCGTAGGAGACAAAAAAGGAAGAGGGAGTTGGGGAAAGAGGGCTCAGTGTGGGAAGGCCTCTTGGAAGAAATGTGATTTTTTAAATAATGCTTTGAAGGTGGGGAGAGTAGTGATCTGTCAGAGATGAAGGGGGAGGGAGTTCCAGGCCAGAGAGAGGATGTAGACAAGGTGATAGCAGTGAGATAGATGAGATTGAGGTACAGTGAGTAGGCTGGTGTTGGAAGAGAGAAACATGAGGCCTGGTTTGTAGTAGGAGATCAGCGAGGAAAGATAGGAGGAGGTGCTTTAAAGCCATTGGTAAGGAGTTTCTGTTTGATACAGAGGTGGATGGGCAACCACTGGAGGTCCTTGAGGAGTGGCAAGATGTGGACTGAAGGGTCTTTTAGAAAAATGATCTGGGCAGCAGAGTAAAGTAAGGACTGGAGTGGAGAGAGACAGGAGGCAGAGAATTGGCCAGAAGACTGATGCAGCAATCAAGGCAGGATAGGATAAATGGTTGGATCAGCAGAGTAGCAGTTTAAATGGAGAGGAAAGGACAGTTTTTAGCCATGTTTTGAAGGTATAAATGATCTACCCTTTTCTTCCATTAGAACTCAACTTCCACTCTTTGTTGCTCTCAAGCTAACCTACTCACTGTGCCTCACTCCCAACTCTCTCAACCCCTTGCTCATAATAATAATAATAATAATGGCATTTATTAAGTGCTTACTATGTGCAAAGCACTGTTCTAACCACTGGGGAGGTTACAAGGTGACCAGGTTGTCCCACGGGGGACTCACAGTCTTAATCCCCATTTTACAGATGAGGTAACTGAGGCACAGAGAAGTGAAGTGACTTGCCCAAAGTCACACAGCTTAAAATTAGCGGAGGTGGGATTTGAACCCAAGACCTCTGACTCCAAAGCCCATGCTCTTTCCACTGAGTCATGCTGCTTCTCTCCTGCCTATGACTGCTTCCCTCTTCAAATCTGCCAAACCACAGTTCTTCAAAGCCCTTCAGAAATCCCCATTTCCAAAGCCCTTCTGAAATTTCACCTCTTCCAGGAGGCCTACTCTGATCATTTTTTCCTTCTCTCCAGGTCCTGTCCTCCTAGCTACCACCCCTATCACTTTGTGCCAATTCAACACTTATGCACTCACAAACACCTGTAGTACTTCTGTGCGTATTAACGTACACAATCTACTATTTAACCATTTAGTCATCCACATATTCACATAGGGAAGCAGAGTGACTTAGTAGGGAAGTAGTGTGGTATAGTGAAAAGACCTTGGGTCTGGGAGTTAGAGGACCAGGGTTCTGCCACTTGTCTGCTGTGTGACCTTGAGAAAGTCACTTCACTTCTCTGTGCCACATTTACCTCAACTGTATTATATCCTCCTTTTTCCAATTAGACTGTGAGCCCCACATGGGACAGAGACTGTGTCCAACCTGATTATTTTGCATTTACCCCAGCACTTAGAATAGTGTTTGGCACTTAACAAGCACCGCACAAAATTCCATTGTTCTTCTCTCCTTCTTCCCTTCTATAATTCATTTTGTATTCATTTATTCATTCATTCATATTAAGTGCTTACTGAGTGCAGAGCACTGTACTAAGTGCTTGGAAAAGAACAATACAACAATAAACAGTGACAACCCGTGCCGATGATGAACTCTCTCTCCTCCACTGGACTGTAAATTCCTTGAAGGCTGAGATCAAATGTTCTACCTCTGCTCTCCTAAGCACTTAGTGTAGTGTTCTGCACACAGTAGGTGCTCAATAAATGCTACTGATTGGTTGATTAAAATAAGGTTATTTTCATCTTAAATGGTTTTGGGGAACTGATTTTCAGGAATGAAAAGTCTATGCCAAATTTAAAAACTGAATCAAAGTTGAACACATATTTTTCCAAATAAGTAGAGGTTTGGTTGAATATTTTGAATGTAACTTTTTGTTCAAGTTGCCTCCAAATCCTGTATCATCTCGAGTCACCATGGTTAAGTAGCTCCATTTTCAGCTAACCTGGTCTAATCCCTTTGCTTTCCTAATGAAGGTAGAATGAAATCAATATTGTGAACAATATTAACTTCTCTCTAATATAATCTCAGTGACAATTAACAAAACATAATGTTTGATATGTGAAATTTGTAACCACTCTTTAGAACAGAAGTCATGCTCATTCAATATCTTTTAGATGTGGTTTAAAGAACACAATAGAATGAATTCCATTTTGGAAGCTAGTACACAGTCTGAATTACTTGGATGTATTTCCTCATGAGTGCAGGAAATGTGACTTTTTAAAAAATGAATCAAAGAGGAAGTGAACTAAAGAAACAAATAAAAACAAATGGCAGCATCAGTAAAACACAGCTAAATCTTAATCGTATTTATTGGTAAAGAATTTGGAAAGACAGTTTTGGGTCTCAGAAAGAAACACAATAAGAATATGGTCATTTAAAATGATGACGGTTAATAAGTTGTCCCCCTCTATATGCCCAGTCTCCTTTTTAATTGGCAGTGTAATTCAGTGAATAATTTGTAGGAAATTTTAAGTTATTCTGGGTTCATTAGATTATACATGCTCTCGCCAAACTCACTACTTCCAACATGAAGAAACTGTCTCTTTATGTCTTGAAGGTGCAGAGCAAGGATGGGAACCTAAGGCACTGAAACAATTTTTGGTGATCCTTTTAGCCATAGTGTGTGATTACACAGAACTAGTCCCCGGAGCTAAGAACTGCTTTAAGAGTATTGTAGAGGCAACCCAATATCTATGTTAATGAGTTAGCAGTGCCCATCTATTCCTATGTACAGTATTTACCCAAGTCACCATTGCATGCCAAAGAAGTTCCAAACATCGAAACAAGAGACATAGACAAAAGGAAGAACAGAAAACTCCCTGCTGGGGATGCGGAACATGGAATGCCATCTGTATTATATGGCACTGAGAAAACTGATTATGTTTGGACCTTTATTTCGTAGCAGATGGGTTCATTAAATTTAATAGCCTCCAGAGCCTTTAGAAACAGTGTTAAAAACATGTGGAACATGCTGTGACACTTCACGTCTCGCCCCAGAGTCATTATAACTCTGGCACAGACTATAAATATTACAGTACTTTATTTTCAATGAAACATTACTATTACAATTATTTTTGCTAGTGTAATGTGACTTTAAAAATGAGTGTAATTCTGATTTGGGGTGATATGCATTTGCTGTGTGAACACTTTCCTCTCCTGTGTGCTTCTAGATTTCCATATTAAACACTGTAGTGTGTGTGGAGCCATAGCAGAGTAGACATTCCCTATCCCCTTAGCAGAAGAGACAGTGGTGTGAGAACCTTTAAAGAGCTGTGAGTCGCCAAGGGGGATATTTATTTTTTCTGTTTCGTGAGATTTCTGAACCAGCCGATGGTAAAAAGGATGAAAGGAGGGCTGAGGCCTTTGGCCTCATTTGATGACGGTTGTGTTTGGGGTTGCAGCACTTCCCATCTTCCCGGACTAATGGAAAGCTTTCTGAAACCAGTGAATAATAATTATGGTATTTGTTAAGCGCTTACTATGTGCCAAGCACTGTTTTAAGCCCTGGGGTAGATACAAGTTAATCAGGTAGGAGACAGCCTCTCTCCCACATGGGGCTGACAGTCTTAACCCCCATTTTACAGATGGGGTAACTGAGGCCCAGTGAAGTGACTTGCCCAAGGTCACACAGCAGATAGGTGGCAGAGCAGCGATTAGAACCCAGGTCCTTCCAACCCAGGCCCGTGTTTAATGTTTGGGGATCAGAATAGAGTAGAGTACCCCTGTCTCAAAGTAAGAACAGGATTGTGTGAGGGTCTTTGACAAGCAGTGAATGGCTAATGAGATGGAGAACTCCACATCGTTGACCCCACTTTTTCATAATTCCTCCTTCTCCCCTTCACCTCTTTTCCAAAATCTTCAGGTCACTGATATTGCAACTTAGTGTAGGGTGTTCCCTCCCTAGAATATGTAAATGGAACACTATTTTGGTTAATCATTTTTATGGTGGAAAGGAATGGCAACTGCCAAGGATACTGAATAACAGTGGTTGACTCTTTCAGTCATATTTATTGAGCGCTTACTGTGTGCAATCTTGTCAGTGAGTGGCCCAAACATAAATTTGTAATTGTCAATTTATTATTCTTTTTATTAAAGGAAAAGGATCTTGATTATGCTTAAAAGACAAGCAGACAACATATTGAATATATTGTTAGCCAACAGTGAGACCAGGAAAATATTTGAATTAATATTCATCAGGTGTTATGGCATCTAATTTAGTCACATGGCTAGAGAATGAAAACTCTTATAAGAAGTTTCATAACATCAAGCAGCCCTGTCAGACCAAAGTTGACTTCTGTTACTGAATTCTACTTCCTACACATCACATTTTCCAAGGTTGGAAGTCTAGATAAGTAGGTACAAAACCAAATAAAGAAGGCTAATGTGTCCTTTGGGAGACTGACAAGCAAAGTATTGGCAATCCTCAGGTGTCTGCACTAGCCTTTCCTCGACATACGTTACATTTCTCTGCTGATTTCACATGCTCAATATTTCTCCTTGAATTGCACACTGAGAAGAAAATATCTGTTCCTTGTAGATGAACCTTCCCATAAGTTTCACTTATCTTTAATAGGATTTTTATTAATAGAACTCAATTTGTAATTATACTTCAATACCTAGATTTTCATCTTGATTCAAACATGAACCAAGAACATTCTTCTCACCACCAGCATGAAGAATGATTTAATAATCCTTAAAATCAGTATATTCATGATTTGACATCAGCTTTCCAAATTTCTCAGTGATAAATTAATTACATTGTACCTAATGGAAAACAATCACTAGCTCACACTAATAATATTTATCTGTAAAATCATGATATGAAAATACAGCAGAGGCCTAAAAGTCTTAGTTTTCATGCTTAATTTGTACCTTTTTTAAGTTATTGAATGACAAAGAATCTTTCTGGGGTAGATATCTCTTCTCCAAAAGCTTATCTCTTCCTGGCTTCACCCACCAGTTTGGTAAATAGAAATGTCTATGTGTCAGGACTAGTTTGACTCCAGGAGCTCCGAGTCAAAGAGTTTTAATTAAAGAAAGTTGTAGAACATTCCAAACCATAACAGCCCCAAAGGCCCACCCACCACCATTCCCCTCAAGTCAGCGTTTTGCCTGTGTCTCTAAGATGCCTGCAGTCTGCAATGCTGACATTTGCCCATTGACAATTGATAAATATCAAGCAGGAAGTTTTCACTTGCTCAGCTTTCAAATGAAGAGAAATTCAGAAACAAAAACCAGTCTTTAGATTCCCCTTTTCATACCTCACCGATTTACATTTTACTTTCCATAAATTCTCAAATACCACATCAGCCAAGAACAAATTAGGGATTGAAAAATAAAGGAAAATAAACTTCATGTAGGTTAAGAAATTCTCCAATAAATTCTCAAGTGGAAGAAAAAAGAAATTCACACAGGAAATGCATCCGAGTATCACGATCATAAAGTCCTTGCATTGTATCCTGTCTTGAATTCTGTGAAAGGAAAAATTTCCCTGAGACTTGCTGGTGGGTTGATGCAAAATGGCTTTCCGTTGCTTTACTCAGTTTCTTGCCTGATTAAATATTTCTTTCCCCTGCCAGATTGAGGCAAGGGAGTAAAAGCGGGTAAGAGGAAGGGAAAGTCAGCCACTTCAAACACTTACTAAGCCACCATTGGCTGGTAGCCTTCAGGGTGCTGCAGCCAGAATTCTTGAGTAACAAAGGGAAGAGAATTAAAGTGACAGAATGGCCTGGGATGGGAGGGGTAGCAAGCAAGGGAAAGGCCAAACCAGATCCAGATGTAGCCATTCGCTTGCAGCCCCTGAGTCCCACCTGCAGAGCTGCTGGGCGGGGACAGCTGCCAGCCAGTTCTGGAAAAATGGACACCTGGAGAGCTGGGGCCTAGGGGGAAATGGTGAGGCACAGAGCTTCAGAACATAATCGAGAAAGTTTTATTTATCCAGTCATTGTCAGTTGTATTTTTTTGGTGCTTACTGTGTACAGAGCACTGTAATAAGCATTTGGGAGAGAACAATATAACAGACACATTCCCTTCCCACAGTGAGCTTACAGTTTAAATGAGGAGACAGACATTCATGTAAATAAATTACAGATATGTATGTAATTGCTGTGGGGGTGGGAGGGAGATGCATAAACGGAGCAATTCAGGGTGACACAGAAGGTAGAGGGAGAAGAAGAAAGGAGGGCTTAGTCCGAGAAGGCCTCTTGAAGGAGATGTGCCTTCAATAAGGCTTTGAAAGGGGGTCGGGGGAGAGTAATTGGCTGTCAGATTTGAGGAGGGAGGGTGTTCCAGGCCATAGGCAGGACGTGGGCCAGGGGTCAGCAGCAAGATAGACGAGATCCAGGTACAGTGAGAAGGTTAGAATTAGGGGAGCAAAGTGTGCAGGCTGGGTTGTAGTAGGAGAATAGCGAGGTGGGGTAGGAGGGGACAAGGTGATGGTGTTAAAGTCAATGATTGAGGAGTTTCTGCTTGGTCCTGAGGTGGGTGGGCAACCAATAGAGGTTTGTGAATAGAGGGGAAACGTGGCTTGAACATTTTTGAAGAAAAATGATCCAGGCAGCAGAGTGAAGTATGGACTGGAATGCGGACAGACAGGAGACTGGGAGGTCAGAAAGGACGCTGTTACAGTAATCAAGGAGGGGATAGGATAAGTGATTAACATGATAGCAGTTTGGATAGAGAGGAAAAGCCAGATTTTAGTGGTGTTCTGAAGGTCAAACCTGTCTCTCCCTGCTTCACTCTATACTTCACTCTGCTGCCCGGATTTCCTTTGTACAGAAACTCTCTGGGCATGTCACTCCCCTCCTCAAAAATCTCCAGTGGTTGCCTATCAACCTTCGAATCAAGCAAAAACTCCTCACTCTTGGCTTCAAAGATCTCCATCACCTCGCCCCCTCCTACCTCACCTCCCTTCTCTCCTTCTACAGCCCAGCCCGCACCCTCTGCTCCTCTGCCACTAACCTCCTCACTGTGCCTCGTTCTCGCCTGTCCCGCCATCGACCCCTGCCCACGTCCTACCTCTGGCCTGGAATGCCTTCCCTCCACACATTTGCCAAACTAGCTCTCTTCCTCCCTTCAAAGCCCTACTGAGAGCTCACCTCCTCCAGGGGGCCTTCCCAGACTGAGCCCCCCCGTTTTCCTCTCCTCCTCCCCTCCCCACCCCCTCCCTCTGCCCTTCCTCCTTCCCCTCTCCACAGCACTTGTGTATATTTGTACATATTTATTACTCTATTTTATTAATGATTTGTATACAGCTATAATTCTATTTATTCTAATGGTATTGACACCTATCTACTTGTTTTGTTTTTTTCTGGTCTGTCTCCCCCTTCTAGACTGTGAGCCCATTGTTGGGTAGGGACCGTCTCTGTATGTTGCCTATTTGTACTTTCCAAGTGCTTAGTACAGTGCTCTGCACACAGTAAGTGTTCAATCATCATCATCATCATCATCAATCGTATTTATTGAGCGCTTACTATGTGCAGAACACTGTACTAAGTGCTTGGGAAGTACAAATTGGCAACATATAGAGACAGTCCCTACCCAACAGTGGGCTCACAGTCTAAAAGGGGGAGACAGAGAACAAAACCAAACATACTAACAAAATAAAATAAATAGAATAGATATGTACAAATAAAGTAAATAAATAAATAAATAGAGTAATAAATATGTACAAACATATATACATATATACAGGTGCTGTGGGGAAGGGAAGGAGGTAAGATGGGGGGGATGGAGAGGGGGACAAGGGGGAGAGGAAGAAAGGGGCTCAGTCTGGGAAGGCCTCCTGGAGGAGGTGAGCTCTCAGCAGGGCCTTGAAGGGAGGAAGAGAGCTAGCTTGGCGGATGGGCAGAGGGAGGACATTCCAGGCCCGGGGGAGGACATGGGCTGGGGGTCGATGGCGGGACAGGCGAGAGCGAGGTACGGTGAGGAGATTAGCGGCGGAGGAGCGGAGGGTGCAGGCTGGGCTGTAGAAGGAGAGAAGTGAGGTGAGGTAGGAGGGGGCGAGGTGATGGAGAGCCTTGAAGCCCAGGGTGAGGAGTTTCTGCCTGATGCGCAGATTGATTGGTAGCCACTGGAGATTTTTGAGGAGGGGAGTAATATGCCCAGAACGTTTCTGTACAAAGATAATCCAGGCAGTAGCATGAAGTATGGATTGAAGTGGAGAGAGACACGAGGATGGGAGATCAGAGGGAAGGCTGATGCAGTAGTCCAGACGGGATAGGATGAGAGCTTGAATGAGCAGGGTAGCGGTTGGGATGGAGAGGAAAGGGCGGATCTTGGCAATGTTGCGGAGCTGAGACCGGCAGGTTTTGGTGACGGCTTGGATGTGAGGGGTGAATGAGAGAGCGGAGTTGAGGATGACACCAAGGTTGCGGGCTTGTGAGACGGGAAGGATGGTAGTGCCGTCAACAGAGATGGGAAAGTCAGGGAGAGGGCAAGGTTTGGGAGGGAAGACAAGGAGTTCCGTCTTGGACATGTTGAGTTTTAGGTGGCGGGCAGACATCCAGATGGAGATGTCCTAAAAGCAGGAGGAGATGCGAGCCTGGAGAGAGGGGAAGAGAGCAGGGGCAGAGATGTAGATCTGGGTGTCATTAGCGTAGAGATGATAGTTGAAGCCGTGGGAGTGAATGAGGTCACCAAGGGAGTGCGTGTAGATCGAGAACAGAAGGGGACCAAGCACTGAACCTTGGGGAACCCCCACAGTAAGGGGATGGGAGGGGGAGGAGGAGCCTGCAAAAGAGACTGAGAAAGAACGACCGGAGAGGTAAGAGGAGAACCAGGAGAGGATGGAGTCTGTGAAGCCAAGGTCAGATAGTGTGTTGAGGAGAAGGGGGTGGTCCACAGTGTCAAAGGCAGCTGAGAGGTTGAGGAGGATTAGGACAGAGTATGAGCCGTTGGATTTGTCAAGCAGGAGGTCATTGGTGATTGAATGAATGAGTGACTGGATTTAGTGATAGATTGAATATGTGGGTTGAATGAGAGAGAGGAGTCAAGGATAATGCCAAGGTTACAGGCTTGTGAGACAGGAAGGATGGTGGTGCCATCTACAGTGATGGGGAGGTCTACATTTTCATAAATACTGGATTGGATCTGGGTGGTTTGGGGGCATTAAGGAGTTTGGTGTAGGGTGTTGTAACATCTTATTACCTATTAAAATGGTACTTTGCAAGTGTTGACTTTGCCAATAATCTGTCCACTACATTAAATATCTACTGACATTAGGGAGAGCCTCTAGTTTAAGAATGTGGGTGAGGCATGCAAAAATAGTTTCAGCTGTTTTAGTTATACATTAATGAACATTTTTGGAGGGAAAGCTTGTTTCCTACACTAATCAATTGAAACAGCCCAATTAGCTTAAATATATTCTCAGGGATAGTCAGTGTCACCATGAAATAAAACAACAACCCCTCTTGAACAGACAGGTCTGTTCCCCACAAAAAACAAAGGGTTGCTATGATGTTAACCAAAGTTATTTTCCAGCCTATGCATGAGAAGCCCTACACAGAACCAAAAATTTTCATCCATAACACAGATCTTACAGCTGCCACTGGAGTCTGCTACCAAAGCAGTTGACTATTGAAAAATTCACAGATAGTCAAAACATTGAAAAACAGAATAAGGAAGGTTAGAATGTCCTCAGGGAGATTGGTAGTGTGGCAATAATGAGATCTTTGTACCAAATTGATGGTCTATTAAGTTGTAGTAGTCTACCACATTCTGTATGGCTTTTTGATCCATACTTATCACAAAGGCACAAGCAGTTCCACCAATGTCACCTATGAACCATACTCCAACTCAAATAAGTAGCGTGACTCAGTGGAAAGAGCCGGGGCTTGGGAGTCAGAGGTCATGTGTTCTAATCCCAGCTCCACCACTTGTCAGCTGTGTGACATAGTAAGCGCTTAAAAAATACCATCATCATTATTATTATTATTATGAGATTTCCAGTGACGTTCTGAAATAGTTCATCAACATTAAGGAAATAATAATAATAATGATAATGGTATTTGTTAAGCACTTACTATGTGCCAGGCACTGTTCTAAATGCTGGGGGGGGATACAAGGTAATTGGGTTGGACACAGTCCCTGTTCCATATAGGGCTCACAGTCTTAATCCCCATTTTACATATGAGGAAACTGAGGGCCAGAAAAGTGAAGTGACTTGCCCAAGGTCGCACCACAGGCATGTGGCAGAACTGGGATTAGAACTCTTGACCTTCCAACTCCCAGGCCCGTGCTCTATCCACTAGACCATGCTGCTTCTCTCATAACAATGCAACTTTGCTATATAAGCTTAACTGTATAGTTTTCACCCACAGGACATGTGAGGAGTGAGAATGGCAGGAGGGTACTCCAAAATCTGCTGTATGGTGGACTGGAAGGAAGCACATGCAAACAGGGAGGGTGAAGCAAGCACTTTAAAAAAGTGAAGCACTGTCTCAAATAATGACTTAAAGCTTTGGATTATTATGAAACAATAGCAGCAAACAGTTCAGACTGCTAGGCATCCTTCAGAAAAGACGTTGCTCTCCTTGAGCTTTGCAAGCAACAAACACAGCGATGCTGAAAAAAAAACCGCCTTTGCATCTTCACAACATGTGCAACAGTCTTTTCAGCCATACCTGCATGTATGGATAAAATCGCTCTTACACACACCCACAAGTGTGCATGTGCACACCCACACAAACACACACACTCTATCAGTTTAATCTGTAAGTACGATTCTCCTGGTACCCAGAGCAGGTACCTGGTAGTGTGGTAGGTGGTTTGAAGAGCATTAACTTTCAGATTATCAAGGGAATATTTAGTCCATGGCAGCATGTTTGCACAGTGTATGCAGTGATCCACCAACCGTTCCCTTACTGACCTGAAAACGTTAATGTTCTTTACAAATCAGTCAATCAATCATATTTTTTGAGTGTTTACTGTATGCAAATAATTGTGCAAAGTACTTGGGAGAGTACAGTATAACAGAGTTGGTAGATACGTTCCCTGCCAACAAGCTTATAGTCCAGAAGGGAAGACAGATATTAATATGAGTAAATAATGAAATTACAGATATGTACATCAGTGCTACTGGGCTAAGGGAGGGGTGAATAGAGGTTGTTTGCAATGACATCACAGAAGGGAGTGGGAAAAGAGGAAAGGGGGGCTTAGGGAAGGGATGTGCTTTTAATAATAATAATAATGATGGCATTTATTAAGCGCTTACTATGTGCAAAGCACTGTTCTAAGTGCTGGGGAGGTTACAAGGTGATCAGGTTGTCCCACGGGGGACTCACAGTCTTCATCCCCATTTTACAGATGAGGTTAACTGAGGCACAGAGAAGTGAAGTGGCTTGTCCAAAGTCGCACAGCTGACAATTGGCAGAGCTGGGATTTGAACCCATGACCTCTGACTCCAAAGCCCGGGCTCTTTCCACTGAGCCACGCTGCTAATAAGGCTTTCAAGGTGGGGCGAGTGCCGACTTGTACTTCCCAAGCGCTTAGTACAGTGCTCTGCACACAGTAAGCGCTCAATAAATATGAATGAATGAATGAATGAATCTGTCAGATATGAAAAAGGAGGGCATTCCAGGCCAGAGGTAGGACCTGGGTGAGGGCTTGGTGGTGAGTTAGATGTGATCAAGTTACGGTGAATAGATTGGCATTAGAGGAGCGAAGTGTGTGGATTGGTTTATAGTAGAAAATCAGAGAGGTAAGGTAGTAGGAGACATGGAGATTGAATGCTTTAAAGCCTACGGTAAGGCATTTCTGTTTGATGCAAATGTGGATGGGCAACCATTGGAGGTTCGTCAGGAAAAGGGAAATATGGACTGAACGTTTTTGTAGAAAAATGATCAGGGCAGCAGAGTGAAGTGTTAACTGAAGTAGGGAGAGACAGAAGAGAGGATAAGATTAATGTGGTTGCAGTTTGGATGCAGAGGAAAGGGTAGATTTTAGCAATGTTTGAAGGTTGAAGAGACAGGATTGAATATGTGGAATGAATGAGAAAGATCAGCAAGAATAAAGCCAAGGTTATGGGCTTGTGAGACAGGGAGGATGGTGGTACTGTCTTCAGTGATGGAAAGTCAGGGGGAAGACAAGGTTTGGGTAGGAAGATAAGGAGTTCTGTTTAGGACATGATAATTTGGAAGTGTCAGCAGGACTTCCAAGTAGAGATGTCTTGAAGAAAAGAGGAAATACAAGACTGAAGTGAAGGAGAGAGATCAGGGCTGGAGATGTAGATTTGGGAATTGTCTGCATAGAGGTGGTACTTGAAGCCATGGAAGTGAATGAGTTCTCCATGGGAGTGGGTATAGATGGAGAATAGAAGGGGACCCAGACCTGAGCCTTGAGATACTCCCACAGGTTGGGGGTGGGATACAGAGGAGGAACCCATGAGAGATTAAGAATGAGTGTCCAGAGAGATAGGAGGAGAACCAGGAGAGGAAGCCAAGGTTGGATAATGTTTCTAGGAGAAAGGGGTGGTCAACAATATTGAAGGCAGCTGAGAGGTTGAGGAGGATTAGGATGGAGTAGAGGCTGTTGGATTTGGCAAGAAGGAGATCACTGGTGACCTTTGACTGGGCAGTTTCTGTGGAGTGAAGGGGATGGAAAGTAGATTGGAAGGGGTCAAGAAGAGAATTGGAGGAGAGGAACTGGAGGCAGTGGATGTAGACAACTCACTCAAGGAGTTTGGAGATGAATGGTAAGAGGGAGATGTGCCTAAGTGTCTCACTTACTACTATATAATTTGGTACTAGAGAGTAACTTTAGACACTGGCAAATCGCGCTCAGTACTAGTATGTCAATATTGTTAATCATTTATTGCTTTTGCTGCCCTGTGAAATTGTGTTAGTGTCCTTATGCTAAATGTGTAGAAAAGAGATACCCCAAACAAAGAGAAAGGAATGGAAAGCAAAAAAAAAGTAGGTCATTGCCATGTTAAGGCAGTGAGAAATTCTTTGGAAATTATACAGTGTAGCTCAAATAGCAAGTAAACCTAGTTACAGGCATGACCTTTGCGGGGGAAGAGTATAACTGAACACTGGTTTAAATTATGCAATTACTTTAAAGGTTAAAAATATTCCATGTAACAACATGAAATAAAGGTTGACATAATAGGAAAAAGAGATCTTTGGCATGATGCAGTTTATAGAATATAGCAATATGAGCAATATATCTTGTGGAATTCAGAGTTCAGCATAGCAGAAAGCCAAATGAAAAGCCAGTTTTAAAATTCTGTACCTGAAGAGGGCATTCTTTTCATTCTTTAGTGTTCTGTCTGCAAAATATTCAAACCCTTAATTCATTAAGAATTTCTTAGCCTCTTTTGAAAAATACAGCTCCATTATAATATAATATCAGACTTTCTGGGAATTGTCCCCTAGAGTCTGACATGGAGTAATTAACTTGGAATGAATAACTAAGATAATTAAAAGCAGATAACATTTACATTTTGATGGAAAATTAAGTGCTAACTTTAATGAGGCTACACGAACCTGAATATTTTCCCAGCTTCTACTGATCTCAGGTTTCTTATAATCCTACCTAAATTATGATGCTACCATACTGAAAAAATCACATTACACAATCCAACTATAAGGCATATTTTTACTAGAAAAACCAACATTAGGAACTTTCCTATCTGACCCAACAAATGCAGCATAAACAATGTGCCTCAAGTAATCAAATTTTTTTCCATTGTAATGCCTTCAAAGCATGCCCTGAAAGGGAGTATTTTATAAATTAGGTTGATTTTGCTTCCAAATATTGGATTCACTACTATTAAGACCATTCAAATCAACATCATAATGGAAGCCTACATTTGGAAGCATGCTGATGAACACTAATAGAATTTGGTGCAAATTAAGTTATATAATGCTGAGAAAAACTCAGGTGTAGCCTTGTACCTTGTCCCGTGATGCACAGATAGACAAAGAAGTAGAACAGTGAATCAAGAAGGACAGAATGGCTTTTGAAAGCTGCACAAAGTTTGTCAACATCGGGGAGAAATCAAGTCTCATACCACATTCAAAGCCTATAAAGATATGGTGGTGTCCGGCGTTCTATGTGACTGCGAGACCTGGATGTACAACAGAAGTCACATCCAACTTCTCATCACTTGCACAAACATTACCTACATCATACCACCACCACGCTAGGTGGGACACATGAGAAAAACGCGTGTTAGCAGGATGCCTAACCAGCAGATGAATGGTGGAGGAAAGACCTGGCTGTTGGAGGTAGAGGAAAGGCCTTAAAGGAGTATGGGAACAAAGATTCAAACACTTTGATATAGCAGTGGACCACAGGGTGACAGTAGTAGACAGAAAAGCCTGACAAGCAGCACCGAGGAAAGGATTTATTCTTGAGCAGAAGTTTTTGGTGAAATTGAGATCCCAAGGGTCAGTCTCTAAAACAGTATCAGGCACCACAGGTGACAAATATAACCTACAACAAATAAATATCTCTATGTGTAACATTGTGCAGTGAAATATCAGGCATGTGTAATATTTTTCAGCCATACCATCAAGCTCACCTTCAATAGTCATATCACACCACACTGATAAGAGTGTCTATTTATCAGTGCAACATGAACATTCGTTTTAAAACTGTAATTATATCTGTACTGCTTTAAAAATGTTACTAATACAGATAGATCCTGCCCTTTCCACTGTGGATCGAAGATATACAGAATACCCTCGGCCTCAATTTTGGACATGCTCATGGAGTTTTACACTTTTGCTCAAGGTGTATTCAACCTAGTAGTTAATATGTGAGTGGAAAGGGATAGTCTTTCCCTCTGTGTGAACAGGCTGGGTCAGTGCATAGTGAGGTGAATCTGGTCTCTTTCCAGCAGGGAGAGAGTATCGGGTCACTCATTATTATTGTAACATTAGCAATAATAACATAACATAGCTAGAAAAACTGGGAATTACAATAGATGGTTTCTTAATGCATTCTGTTGTGCCTCATGGCAGAAAGCTGTGGAGTAATGATGTGATTCTCATTCTTTGCTAGTGTCTGGGGATCCCATATAATTCTTTCTGCTCCATGTACAATGTACTGTGCCTATAGAGAAATACATAATGAGCCTCAGGCTTATCAACCTTACCGTTTTTTGGTGGCTTTTGACAAACAATGATACATTTTAAGATAAAAAAGGAGAGTACAGATTTATAACATTTTATCTTTCATAAAATGAACATTTTATCTTTAGATCCAAATGCAACTGGATCTTTCAGTTATCTTCTATCACTGGAGTCCTAGGTTTTGGGAAAAATATACAACTCTCCATCTTGCCAGAAAGCAGGATTCTGTGCTCCTGAATGGAAGGTATATTAATGGTATTTCTCAGTACCTTCCCATAAATCTTCCTGGCTGCCTCATTTAGAGACAATTAGTTAGTAGTCATTAAAATGACACGATCTGTCTCGCAGAAAAGTTTGTCCCACAGCCTGTAGGTATTAACTGAAAAGGTAGGTGTGAGAAGATGCAGCTGTACGATTTAACATTGTTTTTGTGTGACACAGCCTTACAAATACCATACATGTTTGAAGCAATTTTCAGTGGAACCATAACACTTTGGAAAGTTTCATTCAGCCAGTTGTCTCCCCATCCCCCACCTAATTAATAGGAAATGGTGGGCTATCAGAAAGATCCAGATGTCCTTGTGCCCCTCTGTAGATTCTTTTGAGGCATTCATTCATTGTCGTATTTATTGAGTGTTTTACTGTGTGCAAAGCAGGAAGGAAGAATATCTTCATAGGAGTGTGGCAGGGATTTATTCCTAGATTGCTGGAATCTAGGGAGAGCAGCTATATTTTATGATAATAATAATAATAATAATAAATTCTGCCATTTGCCACTCCTACTCCCCCCAAACCAAATTCTTCCACTGCTTCAATTAATGCTCCTTAATCCCAAGCAATACCAGAGGCATAGATATGATTGCTTCCCATATCCAGAAAAACTCAATCAATCAATCAGTGGTATTTACTGAGCAACTACTGTGAGTAGAGCATTGTACTAAGGGCTGAGGAGAGAACATTAGAGTTAGAAACACAATCCCCATCCTCAAGGAGCTTACAGTCAAGATAGAGAATGAAAAGCATAAGAAATTACTTGGATGAGATTACTTGAATCATGATTTGGATCAGAGCATTCATCCACCAGGCAAGCATTCTATTTCCAACAATGGCAGCAGAACAGTTGGATTCTTGAAAATAGAATTTCAGTTGTTAAAGAACTGATTGACTGTTGTCAATTTTTAAACTGAACTAGCAGGATACAGTCTAGCTTCCTCCCTGCGAAAGACAGGGGTTTTGCTGGTGTGACACTCACTGTGGGCAGGAAATGTGTCTGTTATATTGTTATACTGTACTCTCCATGGCACTTAGTACAGTGCTGTGCACACAGTAAGTGCTCAATAAATATGTCTGACTTGACTGTGAAGAGCCCCAGCATAATGGTGAAGCAGCGTGGCCTAGTGGATTGAGCTTGAGCCTGGGAGTCAGAAGGACCTGGGTTCTAATCCCGACTCTGCCACTTGTCTGCTGTGTGACCTTGGGCAAATCACTTCATTTCCCTGGACCTCAGACACCTCATTTGTAAAATAGGGATTAAGACTGTGAGCCCCATGTGGGACAGGGATTGTGTCCAACCTGATTACCTTGAATCTACCATAGCGCTTAGAACAGTGCTTGACACATAGTAAGCACTTAACAAATGCCATTATTGTTATTATTATTATTATTATATTATTATTATTATTATGGAGCTGGCTGAGTAGGTCAGAGTCCTGATCATTAGTCATTCCAAACTTCCTCTTACACAGCCTGACAAAAATCCTAGCAGTTGCTGCAGTCACTGGAATCACTCAAGTCACTGGCAAACTACAAAAAGCCCTGAAAACTGCTGTCACTTGAGGCTCTTTGCAGGCTACAGAGACTTCAGCAGTTGTGGCAATTCCTTGAATCTCCAGTGAACTGCAAAGAGCTCTAAGTAATTGCAGTTGTTTGGGACACTTTACAGTTTAAAGGAGACTCCTCCCTCCTTCTGCATCCTTTCTCTCTATCTCCACTTTTTCCATCTCCCCCTCCACAATAGATGCTGAGAATTTGCCAATGACTAGGCTCATGGATGGGTGACTTTTCCTATGTGTACTCTTTAAGGAGTACACTTTGTCAGTGATAGGACAATTTTACTTGTTTTGTTTTGGGAAATTTTGCCAGATTCATTACTAGCACTCTTTAGGCTGTACATGAAACATTTATTATTTCCACCAACTATTTATAGGAGACATTGACACTGGAATAAGTTTTTCCGCTGGTGTTGAGGATAACTATAATTCTTACCACAGGGTGGGGAAAATGAGGAGTGTTTCCCATCATCCCTAAACCCCTGGATTTATTTAGACTGGCTGGCTAACCATGCCAGGCCCAGATCCACTTCACTACCAATATTAGTCTTACTAGCCCTAACCCGAAGCTGCTACTTCTAGCCACCCTCCATTCACTTTGGGTGGAGTATTGGAAAAAGCCCGGCCTTGGGAGTAAGAAGACCTGGATTCTAATCCTGGCTCTCTCCTACTTACCTGCTGTGTGACCTTGACCTTAACTTCTCCATACCTCAGTTTCCTCATCTGTAAAATAGGGATTCAATGCCTGCCATCCCTTCCCCTTAGACTGTGAGGACAGGGACTGTGTCTGACCTGATTATCTTTTCTTAGATCTTAGATCCCAGAGCTTAGTTATGTACGTCTCACCACTTTTTGTTAGGATAGTCCCCAGGAAAGGATTTTTACTCCCAGCCCTCGCATCTGCCAAGATTTTTTTTGTGATAACTCTGGCCACATTTTGGCAGTCCGAAACCCAACTATTGACTTCTAGTGGGGGCAAAGGGTGGGGTGAAGAGGGGAGTTTCAGGACCCCGGATAGTTCCCAAAGAGCTGGGGTTACCCAAGATAATGATGATGGTATTTTTTAAGCGCTTATTATGTGCTAAGCACTGTTCAAGAGACCGGAACATGTGGTCGACCTAGCTACTGATATCTCTGAAAATCTAATACTCAGAATTATGAATTTTGATTTGAGGCAGTGGGAAAAGAAGAAGCAGTGTGAAGCAGTGTGGCCTAGTGGAATGAGCCCGGGCTTAGGAGTCAGAGGTCATGGGTTCTAACCCTGGCTCAGCCACTTGTCTGCTGTGTGACCTTGGGCAAGTCACTTAACTTCTCTATGCCTCAGTTCCCTCATCTGGAAAATGGGGATTAAGACTGTGAGCCCCAAGTGGGACAACCTTGTATCTCCCCCAGCACTTAGAATAGTGCTTGGCATATAGTAAGCACTTAACAAATACCATAATCATCATCATCATCAAAATACTATAAAACTATTCTTGTGACTTAATTGTAAGTGAAACAGTATATGATGTAATCAGCTCTGAAACGTTCATTTCCTTTTGATGCTCTTTACCAGAGGCCAATTTGATTTCTATTCTAGGGTAATTGGAACTTTCTACTTTAAAATTGTAAATAGCCTTCCTCTGCCTCTAAAGCACTCTCCCTAGTTCCATGAATATGCTCCAGATCAAACCACCTTAAAATGGTTTGAGTTCCTAATGCCTTTCCTAAGTTGGCCAAATAAGTCTCCTCATTTACAAGCAAAGCCCTTTGAGTGTGGTGGTGATTGCTGCACTTCCGTATCACCTTGGTGCTTTTGTGTATTTGTCCCCACTGGGTAAATAATGCAGCAGCTTGAAAAATCTTTTGGAAACACAGGGTTTTTTATGTAACAAATTTGGAAAAACTCCTACATTGTTTAGACAAGAATATGGAAAATTTGCTGTTATGATTAGTTACTGTAGCTGCTGTTAAACTACCACAAAAGTGATGACACCGCCTTTAGCATTGCCAAATTGCTTTAGTATTCATTCTGTTCTGTGGGGCCTGTAAGGAAAATGGGTGATAGCAGGATAATGAAGCAGTTCCTGTATGATGAGCTGGAATGGGGCATTATTCAAACAGAAACACTATAACAAACATTTTAAGGCAGAATGAAGTCTGCCTCAAGCAATGAATAGCACAGGACTGCTAGGAAAACACTGTAACAGACAGACTTGGTGTGTGGCATTCAGGAGAACAGTGATTTTCTTGAGCAGAGGCTTTAGGAAAATGGGGAGAATAAGAGGTAAATCAGTAGTAGTAGTGATAGTATTCATTAAATGCCTACTCTGTGCTGGCCTAAGTGCTGAGAATAATACACAGGAGAAAATTAGACACAGTCCCTGGCCTCCAGAGGCTCACAATCTGGGGAGGTAGGTTGGAGAGAGGGGTTGGCATCAGACATGTATGATTATTTTCAACCACATTCACACTGTGGATTTTATCTCACTCTGTTACCTCATCTTTGAATACAAAGGTAGCCACTTATTCCCTTTAGTACCCCTGGAATCTTCAGCCAGAATGGAATGCAGCAATTCAACTGCTAATCCTTGTGAACCCCCGGGAGCTTGGAAACCAGGACTTCGACTTCTGATTTTCCCCAAGAGCGATTCTTAATCTAGATCATAAAGTCATGTTATTTGAATTCAGGCTTCTTAGGGATCATATTTCTTCCTATTCCTGGTCAATAGAAAATTTTATCCAGTCAGTGGGAGGTCGTATGTTTTAGGTTGAAGAGCCTCATATTTACAATCTGCAATATTAGAAAAGAACTAGTCATTGAAATCACCTGAATAAGATTTGCATCATTGTCAGCATTCATGATGAGAGCAACTGGATTGTCCTGGTTTATTCTCATGCCAAGATCCAACTTAATGTGCAATCATTCCTTAAGTCAGAACACTGAATCTGTCTGGACACCATAGGGTGCTATTTCTAAAATTATTTTTAAACAACTTCTGGAGACTAATTCCTATCACAAATTTCATTATTCATTCATTCATTCAATGGTATTTATTGAGAGCTTACTGTATGCAGAGCACTGTAATAGGACTGTAAATGATATCAAATGATCTCAAAACACTTCTTTCAAAGTGTTGTTTGGTCTGAGCCATTTGACTTTTATCATCTCTTAAAGCAAAAATTAGCTTATGAGCAGCATATGATATGAGTACTTAGGTAAATGCACACAGGTTTTTAGGGCTAAAATTGGGCAAAATACATATTTTTATCTCCAGTTGTAGTAACCACAACTTGTAAGAGATCTCTCGAGATGAAGGGAAGATGGGAAGGGGAAAGAAGTGCCTTGGCAATTAAGAGAAAAGCGTCCAGAGAGGATGGGGTGGCGTTGGAGGGGAACGTTGGGTAGGCATGAACTATTTTGTTGTAGTGTTGATGGTGGGAATCTGGGCTTGGACCAGTAGGAGGAACAGGAAAGCCATGAGAGATCTGACACTCAGGTATCTGAATGTCAGAATGTGGAGATTCATGTCTTTCTCCATCGGTCTCTCCAAAGATTTCCAAGACTAATTTTCAAAGCTTGTGGAAGAGGTAGGATCCTGATTTATCAGAGACTGCCTGCACATGGAGTTTCTTTAAGCACTTAATATTCACCCCACCCTCATTCCCACAACACTTACGTGCATATCCTCAATGCAGTTATTTATACTAATGTCTGTCTCCCCCTCTACACTGTAAACTCCTTATGGTCAAGGAACATGTCTACTAAATCTGTTGTATTATACTCTCCCAAGTGCATAGTCCAGTGCTCTGGAGACAGTTAGTGCTCAATGAATATTACTGATTGTTGATTCTGATAACTAACCAACATCTTTACTGCATTAATAGAAATGTTGGTACCGTGATTTGATCACTTATGTTTTTTGGATGAAGGCCCTAGCCCACCCCGAGGTGGTTCCAGTAAGCTCATGTGTTCTTGATGGTGTTTTCCAGGGCAATCTGGACAGAGTCAGGATATGTACATAAGTGATACTATCACCGCTGACCAGTTGCCCATGCCCTCTATTCTGTACTAAGTGCTGGGGTAACAAAAATAATAATAATGGTACTTATTATTATTATAATACTTGTTAAGTGCTTGCTATGTGCCAAGCACCATACTTGACTACTGCATCAGCCTCCTTGCGGAGCTCCCTGCCTCCTGTCTCTCCCAACTCCAGTCCATACTTCACTCTGCTGCCCTGATCATTTTTTTACAAAAATATTCAGTCTGTTTCCCCACTACTCAAGAACCTCCAGTGGTTGCCCATCCTCTTTCACACCAAAGAGAAATGCCTTACAATTATCTTTAAAGCACTCGATCAGCTTCCCCCACCAAAAAAACCCACCTTACCTCCCTGATTTCCTACAACTCAGGCCACACACTTCACTCCTCTAATGCCAACCTACTCACTGTACCTTGATCTCGTCTATCTCACCACCGACCTCTCATCTACATCCTGTTTCTAGTCTAGAATACGCTCCTTCTTCATATCTGACATGATCACCTTCCCCACTTTCAAAGCCTTATTAAAAGCACATGTCCTCCAAGAGGCCTCCCCTAAATCCCTTTTCTCCCACTCCCTTTTGCGTTGCCCTTGCTCTTGAATTTGTACACTTTATTCATCCCTTTTTCAACCCCACAGCTCTTGTGTACATATCTATAATTGATTTATATTATTGTCTGTCTCCTCCTCTAGGCTATAAGTGCATGATGACTAGGGAACATGTCTACCAACTCTTTTATATTATGCTCTCCCAAGAGCTCCCGAGAAGCAGGATGGCATAGTTGATCGAGCTCAGGCCTGGGAGTTAGAAGGTCATGGGTTCTAATCCCAGCTCTGCTACATGTCTGCTGTGTGACCTTGGACAAGTCACGTCACATCTCTGGGCCTCAGTTACCTCATCTGTAAAATGGGGATTGACTGTGAGCACCAGTTGGGACAACCTGATTACCTTGTATCTACCCCAGCACTTAGAACAGTGCCTGGAACATAGTAAGTGCTTAACAAATGCCCTCATTATTATAATTATTAGCTTGAGAAGCAGTGTGGCTTAGTGGAAAGAGCATGGACTTGGGAGTCAGAGGTTGTGGGTTTTAATCCTGGCTCTGCCACTTATCAGATGTGTGACTTTGGGCAAGTCACATAACTTCTCTGTGCCTCAGTTACCTCATCTGTAAAATGGGGATTAAAACTGTGAGCCCCAGGTGGGACAATCTGATTACCTTGTATCTATTTCACATACTTGGCACATAGTAAGCGCTTAATAAATACCATTATTATTATTATTAGTAGTACAATGTTTTGTACACAGTAAGCACTCAATAAACATGAATGATTCATTCATTCATTCCTCCCACCTTATTAGACTGTGAGCCCCATGTGGGCCAGGGACTATGTCCAACCTGATTAACTTCTATCTACCGCAGAACTTAGTATGGTGCTTGGCACAAAACAAGCATCTAACAAGTACTATGAACAGTGCTTGGCACATAGTAAGTACTTAAGAAATACCATTATTATTATTATTGCCATTATTGTTACCCCAGCACTAAATACAGAATAGAGGGTATGTGCAAGTGGTCAGTGGTGATAGTATGCTGGACACCACAAAAGTTAAATGTAGTTATTGTGCTCGTACATCTTACAAAAGGCCAATGTGTGACAAACAATCCCAAAAGCCCTTGTCGTTCTGTCATTTTTGTTGTTATTCGCAGCACTTAATGATGATGATGATGATGGCATTTATTAAGCGCTATGTGCAAAGCGCTGTTCTAAGCGCTGGGGAGGTGACAAGGTGATCAGGTTGTCCCCCGGGGGCTCAGAGTTTTAATCCCCATTTTACAGATGAGGGAACTGAGGCACAGAGAAGTTAAGTGACTTACCCAAAGTCACACAGCTGACAGTTGACGGAGCTGGGATTTGAACCCATAACCTCTGACTCCAAAGCCCAGACTCTTTCCACTGAGCCACGCTGCTTCTCTTAATGTTGTTTTCACTTTTGCCTTTTTGTCATGTTGTGCCTTTTGCTTGATAATAGCCACCCTTTTCTCGATTAGAGTGTGCCATACTGGTCTTGACTCCCAGTTGTCAACTGAGCTGCATTTTCTCAAGTCCTCCTTGCTCTTGGTTTCACAATTTAAGTTCAACATACAGCAGCTGTTTTAGTCCCACCCAACGCAATTGTGTTTGGGTGAACGTAGTTTTAAAGCTACAGAACTAGAAATTTTAGGAATTTGTTGTTTGTCATGTTGTGGGGCCATATTGATTATGGCCCGTAAATGACTCTATGCAATGGCTTAAGCTTCCAGCTGTGGTTTGGTGTCCGTGTGTAGGGACCAGGTGTCACAATCATAGAGAAAGTTGAACAACACTGCAGAGCTGTAGACCCTTAGTTTCATCAAGAGCCTACCATGCTGCTGCCACACTCCATATGGCCTTCTTGGCTTGATTTTCTACTTCCTGATCTATTTCTTTAGTGTAGAAGCAGTGTGGCCTGGTGGGAAGAACATGGGTCTGGGGCTCACAGGACCTGGGTTCATATCCCAGCTCTACCACTTGTCTGCTGTGTGACCCTGGTCAAGTCATTTAACGTCTCTGTGCCTCAGTTCGCTCATCTGCAAAATGGGGATTCAATACCTGTTCTCCATCCTACTTAGACTGTGAGCCCCATGTGGAACCTGATTATCATCTATTTACCCCAGCACTTAATATAGTGTTTTGCACATAGTAAGCACTTGATAAACACCATTATTATTACTATAACTATTATTATTAGTCTATTATCAGTCAGTATCCTGCCTAAGTTGCAGAATTCTGTAGCAGTGTTTATCTCTACCTTGTCAGTATAGATTTTTGCCATTTTTACACTTTACCCTTACACAGGCTGATACCTACCTTAGGTTTCCTTTAGACTTATTGTCAGTCCATAACACTTGGCTGATTTGGTCAAGTGGTTTTGCAATCATTTGAAAGTCCTCCTGGGCTAAACACTGCAACAGAATTTTGTGATTTAGGCAGCATATTGACTAATGATAGAATAATACTAAAGATGGTGTTTATCAAGTGCTTACTATATGTAAAGCACTGTAATAAGCGCTGGGGTATATAGATGATAATCAGGTTTCAGGGCACATTCGCCTGCATTTAGTAAATCTTGAATGACTCAAAGACTTTGGATGATAGTCCAAGTCTCTGAGTCTGTCCAGGTCTCAGAGGGGTTGAAGTGCATTATAAGACCTGTATCCAGTTCTTTTTACATCCTCTAGCATGGCCCCATAGATTATTGTACAGGATTGAGTAACTAAGCATCCCTGCTATATCCCAATGGTGGATGGATCAGAAGAAAACACCTCCAAGTTTGATATGGTCGGTAAATTTGCTTAGCAACAGATGCAATCCTTGGGAGAAAGTGAATTAATTATAGATTCATTCATTCATTCAATCATATTTATTGAGCGCTTACTGTGTGCAGAGCACTGTACTAAGTGCTTGGGAAGTACAGGTCAGCAACGTATAGAGACGGTCCCTACCCAACAACGGGCTCACAGTCTAGAAGGGGGAGACAGACAACAAAACAATACATGTAGACAGGTGTCAAAATCGTCAGAATAAATAGAATTACAGCTATATGCACATCATTAACAAAATAAATAGAATGGTAAATATGTACAAGTAAAATAAATAGAGTAATAAGTCTGTACAAATATATACAAGTGCTGTGGGGAGGGAAAGGAGGTAGGGCAGGGGGGTGGAGGAGGAGAGGAAAAAGGAGGTTCAGTCTGGGAAGGCCTCCTGGAGGAGGTGAGCTCTCAGTAGGTCTTTGAAGGGAGGAAGACAGCTAGTTTGGCAGATGTGTGGAGGGAGGGCATTCCAGGCCAGGGGAAGGACGTTGGCCGGGGGTCGACGGCGGGACTGGCAGGAATGGGATACAATGAAGAGGTTAGCGGCAGAAGAGTGGAGGGTGCAGGCTGGGC
Organism: Tachyglossus aculeatus; assembly: GCF_015852505.1. Taxonomy (NCBI): domain Eukaryota; kingdom Metazoa; phylum Chordata; class Mammalia; order Monotremata; family Tachyglossidae; genus Tachyglossus; species Tachyglossus aculeatus. The sequence continues at coordinate 77,671,979 of NC_052101.1, read as the reverse complement.
TGTAGAAGGAGAGAAGGGAGGTGAGGTAGGAGGGGGCGAAGTGATGATCAGAGAAGGTGTGGTGATATAAGCAAGGGAAGAGAATTGGGAATGTTTGGAAGTGAGGATAAATTTCACATTTGATTGAATTTATTTCTTGTCATTTTTCACTTCATAACTATAAATTTGCATAATTATTTTCAAAAGAGGAATTAATCATTCATGATTGTGGTTTTTAACCAAACTGTGACTTCAAAGTAATCACTCTGGGTAATTTAAAGAAAATCTTTTCTGTAAACAGTTTACACTCATTAGAATGGAAAAAAAACCTGTTGATTTATTCAATTAAAAGGACATTATTGCCAGTTTATGTTTGTATCTTTTTTCCCCACTTCAAAATTAAGGCAATCACATATAGACACATGAGGCCACCTCCCCCTTGACTCTCCGGCCCCCCCACTTCCCAGACCATGAGCTCATCGTGGGTAGGGATTGTCACTCTTCATCACTATATTGTACTTTCCCAAGTGCTTAGTACAGTGCTCTGCACACAGTAAGTGCTCAATAAATACGATTGAATGAATGAATGAATTAACTCATTTCTTTTAAAGCCAGATTTGGGTGGTGTCCATATTTTTAAAGAAAACTTTTAAGGCTTTGTGAATGAGCAAGCCAGTATTTTAGTACATTTAAGTTTACTGTACTCCCTCTCCAGTCATTGGTGCACATCATATTTGTCCACTGGGTAATAGTAATAATAAAGATTGTGTTATTTAAGTGCTTACTATGTGTTAAGCACTGGGGGTAGATCAAAGATAATCAGTTCTGATACAGTTCCTATCCCACACAGGGCTTACAATTTCAGTAATGAGCAAGAATGTTCAAATGGAAAAAAAGCAAGTCAAAAAAGGATGGGGAGGATGAGCAAAGTTATCTCACTTAAATTTCAATAAAGAAGTTTGCTTCATCCACCTATAAAGGAAGAGAAATCTATAGAAGAGGTTTAGGGAGTCTTTATAATACTCATAGATGTCCTTTTTAGAATGGAGCCACCATTTCAGAGTCACTTGCTTTTGAATCCTGCACATTTTGAATACTGAATACTTCATTCCTGTAAGTGAAAATAACTTGCCATTAGAAGGAAAAGCAAGTGACGGGACTCAAAAAGAGCTAACTCCTTAGTTTAGCCACTTTGAAATAGCGATGCCTCTACTTCTGACCTGATAGCCACAGATGAGATGACAGTCAATTGAATTAATCAATCAATTCCTTTTTTTTAGTGCTTACTATGTGCACAGCACTGTATTAAGTGCTTGGGAGAGTACAACAGAACTAACAGACATGTTCCCTTACCATAACAGCTGATGATTGAGTGTCAACTGCCTGTAAGACAATCTTGGCTTTATTTTCTTGAGTCCATAGAGGTGGAGGAAGCACTTTTCTTTGTAGATTGAAAGGACAGTAGAAAAGAATATTAAGGTGAAAGAGGAAAGAAGTCACCAATCGTATTTATTAAATGCTTCCTATTTGCAGAGCACTGTACTAAGCACTTGGGAGAGTACAATATAACAGACACATTCCCTGCCCACAGTGAACTTACAGTCTAGAGGAAAGAGGAAAAGTGTGCTTGTAAGGCCATGGTGTTAGTATGAAAGAGAGATGCCTTTGCGAGGTATTGCCATCCTTCTCTCAACCACTACAGTTCATCCCGTAGCAATTTTGTTCTGCTATCCTGATGTGCCAGAATGGCACTCTGTGGTTTTGTGCTCACCATCCTGTATCTTGTGCAGCATGCCTGTGGCAGCTAAAGTATCAGGGCTTCTGCCAACTCCTTTCCCCATTCCTGCTTCCTGGGATATGCAGCTAGCATTTAGTAAATGTTCTTCTGGATAACGCATTATCTGCAGCTCCTACAAATGCTTTGGTCCAGTGTGCCTTTGCTGATTGAGTTAATGTGGGGACTTTTGAAATGAAATCTGCTTCATACATTTTGCAGGCATGTATGACATATGTGTTTATCACACCTAATACAGAGCTTTGCACCCTGTGGACTGTTTGTAAATTTTTTCTTGAAGATGATGTGCGTATCAATCAATCAATCGTATTTATTGACCGCTTACTGTGTGCAGAGCACTGTACTAAGCGCTTGGGAAGTACAAGTTGGCAACATATAGAGACAGTCCCTACCCAACAGTGGGTTCACAGTCTAGAAGTGATCAGAACTACTGTAAAATTGTGACAGTTTTTTGGCTTCCGAAGACACCGAAGTCTTCCAGTACCTTCTAGGGCTTGGGGAATCATTTTGGTGTAGCATGGCGCCTTATCTGGGCAGGGAATGTGTCTACCAACTCTGTTATATTCTCCCAAGCACTTAGTACAGTGCCCTGCATACAGTAAGCACACAATAAATACAATTGATAATCGATTATATACAACAGCAAAATTGTGACAGAAAAAAATTAACCAAACCACTAAAGTTGAAAAAAAAACATTAGTTTGGGAAATTTTAAATGTGTGTGCAGTGTGCACTAAGTTTTCTAGAGATCAGTCGTGTTTCATTCTCACTTCTACTATTGACTTATTGTCCCACGAAAGGTAAATCCCTGATCCTTCCTAATCAACTCCTTCACAACAAGGAAGGGCAGGGAATGTCGCTGTTTATTGTTGTGTTGTACTTTCCCAAGTGCTTAGTACAGTGCTCTGCACACAGTAAGCGCTCAATAAGTATGATTGAATGAATAATCCCTTAAATGTCACTGTAGCTGACCTTTATTTTCAAAGATAAGGGTATTGGTGGATGTTCTCCAGCTAGCAAATTGGTTCTACTATCAGGTTGAGAGCAAGGATTGTGTCTTTCACTTATTCTTTTTCTTCCTCAAGTACCTGCAGACAGTGTTATACACAGAGAAGATGCTCAAAATAGACTGACTCCTAGTACATCAGGTATCAGGTACACACATATCAGCAGGTATGACTGCTGATACAGTTGCCCAGTCAATAGCTCTTTCCACACTAGACATATTTGTTGTATGCCTGTAGTCACTATCAGCATTGCAAGAAGCTTATGAGATTCTTTCTAAAATGAGACATCCAAGTATTTGGGGGAGAATCTCTGAGAAGCAGCATGGCCTTAGAGTCCAAAGACCTGGGTTCAAATCCCAATTTAGGCCTATCTGCTGTGTGATCTTGGGAAAGTCACTTAACTTATCTGTTCCTCAGTTATTGTGAGCCCCAGGTTGGACATAGACCATGTCCAACCTGATTAGCTTATACCTACCCCAGAGTTTAGTACTGTGCCTTACACAGAGTAAGTGCTTAAAAAATACCATTTAAAAAAAAAAAAACCACTTCACTGCCTTTTCTTCTAATTTGTAATGCCGAACTGAAGTCAGTAATAAACAGGATCAACAACAAACAAATTATTTGACTAGCTTTAATTCAATGACAGCACAGTTTCCCTGTTAAACTTCCTCTTATTACCCATGGTTTATACATATCAGCCTAAGATGAAGCCTTAAAGTTGTCGACCACTAGCTAAAGCACCAGGTTCAGTGAACACTCAGCCCTCTCTCCTTCTTCATACAGTCCCAATGGGTGTTTGATTGCCTTGAGAAGCACAGGAAGGCCCTTACCTTTTGAACAGACTGGATATCCACACATGGGGCATTAACCTCAAAATCGTGCTTTTGAGAAGGCAGGGCTGCAAAAACATAAAAACAAGAGCCTGTGTTTATACCATAGTGGTAAGAACTGTGAGTCAGTCCAATACAGATTGAAAGATGAATAATAAATGTGGAAAATCTTGGATACATTTTGAACTCATTTTGGCAAAATAAAACTACCCCAAAATGATAAAAAGCATAGCAAAATAATTCATGTGTAACATTCTTAAAGGACATGGAAAGATTTTTGAAATATTAGCTGACGAATGCCCATGGGAGAATTTGTGGTACCCTTTCTCTCTTCAAAAGAGGCAAACAAGTCTAGGATATTGTTTTCTATAATAAATTTCAAAATCATTTAGATTTCTTCTACTCTTTCTGGAAAGAGCTGATTATACCAGGAATTAATGAGTTCTTAGTTTTGTCTGATGGCTCCTGCTATACATGCTCTAGATGAAAGAGATGTGCAAGCTTTGTTTAGAGCAATTTGTCTAGTATAACTTCTCTTGCGTTGTTTTTGTCTTTACTGTATCAAAAAGTCACATCATTTTTTGGCCCACTGCTTTTGGCTTTGATTCTTCTATCATTGATGTGTGAATGTTACACCTTAGCTAGCTCCTAGAAACGTGTAATCAAGGATTAGAATTTAAAAGCAAATGCGTACAATTTGACTTCTTTTCTCTTTGAGAACAGAGCCTAGAAGGTAAAAAGACCTGCTGATATTAAGTTCCTTTTATCCCATTGATGTTGATAAGTAACTGAGAGAATTCCTCAAGGCTCAGTTCTGGATCTCCTTCTATTCTTCATCTACACCCACTCCATTGGAGAACTCATTCGCTCCCATGGCTTCAACTACCATCTCTATAGGATTCCTAAATCTACATCTCCAGTCCTGAACTCATTCCCTCTCTACTGCCTCACATTTCTTGCTGCCTTCAAAACATCTCTACTTGGGTGTGCCCCCCAACCTCACCGTCACCTCGTTTAACATAGCCGAAACAGAACTTCTTAATTACCAACCAAACCCTGTCCTCCCCATGATTTTCCCATCACTGTAGACAGAACCACCATCCTCCTTGTCTTGAAAGCCTGTAACCTAGGCATTATCCTCAAATCATGGCTCTCATTCATGACTGCATCAACTTGACTACTGCATCAGCCTTCCTGCTGAGCTCCCTGCCTCCTGTCTCTCTCCACACCAGTTCATACTTCAGCTTTACTCATCCTGATCAATGTTTGTTTCTAAAGAGATAGATATCTTCAAAAAGTTTTCCCTAAATGATCCCTATCTCCTTGGTCATGCCATCCCATCAGCCACCCTTGTTTATTCAGCTCACTTATTTATCTTTTGCTCTCTTCTGTTGCTACCGGCTGTAACTATGCTTTTCCCCTCGTTCCTTGTTCCCATTCTGTGTGTGCAATATGTGTCTCCCTCCTTAGATTTTAAACTCCTTGGGAGCACGGATGGTGTTTCTTCCTCAGTCATACTCCCTCAAGTGCCTAGTACGGTACCCTATATAGTTAATGCACAGTAAATACTAATGACCGGCTGACTGGTAGTTTTATCAAAGTCATTTTTCATCCAAGTCTATGCAGGACAAGTCTGAGATCAGGCCCTAATCCAATGGTAGTGAAGATTACTGCGCAGACAAGATCAATGTTTCTGGAAAACCATACTTCTAGCCCCCCACTCCCAGATCACCCCTGAATCCACCTTCAGAAGCATGTGGGGCCTTACCAACCTCCACACACCTCCGACATCCTCCCACAACTGCTGCTACCCTGGGATCCTTCAGGCCCTCCCAAGGTAGGGTGGTGGCAGGTTGAGAACCCAGACCTGTGAGAAATCCCAGTCAGCATCTGTAAACCAGGTGGATTTCCGGGCCAATTGAGAGCAGTTACAAGGGTTTCCCCTCCCATAAAAAAGCATCCTGACTGAACCAGTCCAATCCAATCTCTAATTTCTGTGAGCTCTATTATGTCAGTCAAAAATTCAGCTATTGTTAGATGGTTAATGTGTGAGGATCATTAGGAAGCAGGTGATCTTTGTGAATTTTTTCAACTGACCGTTAGTCAGATGCAGTTGTGGTTATATTGCTACATTGAGAAAGCTCTAGCCAAGGGACCATACATCAAATTTTATACCGCATGTGCTTTATGTCATTTTTCAAAGGTCAAATGTATAAAAATATTAAAAATGAATTTTACTGAACTGACCATCGACCTGACTATTTTATGCTTAAAGGTCAAGAAGAAAATTTTCAGCTCAGATATCACTGAGGCAGTTGAGGAATATAGGTTCAAGGAAACTGCTAAATGATCTATTTTTTTTAGCTGATCTTTTTTCCTATTTTTATTATTTATGTTACTTTTCCACTTTCTTTAAAATTAGAGGTCATACAAATAGACTGGTACTGTGGTCCATTTGGTACAGTTGGTCGCCAACCCGTTCACTGTAATATAGCAATATAGCAGTGTCCTTGAAAATTTTTTTTCACTTCTGCCCACACTTTGAAATGAAACCTACTCCAAAGACAACACTGCATCTTCCTAGAAGCTGAAAATGGCTCTAATACTGAACTTTATATCATAAGCTTATGAATACTCACCTTAATGAAGCTGACAGGTTATCAGGAAAACAAAGATTCCTCATACACAGACAACTAATTCACATCATCAGTTATCAGTAGTGTTTATTGAGCACTTACTAAGTGCCTAGCAGTGCATGAATCTTGATGCAAACAGGGACTTAGAGTAAGGAATATGTAGTCAGGGTCTCCTTCTGGGCTTCCAGGAAAGCCCAAGCACTTTTAGGGGTAAGGTTAGCTTTTCGTAATGTAGTCAAGACCTCTTGGCTATTGCTATGTATCCCTATTAAACAGTATTTTAGTTAAGTCATTTCTCTTCTTGATACAGTTAGCCGATCTTGTAGATCTGGGTGTTGGGATATTTCTCAACAGCCTTAAAAGAATGAAATTACATGGAACAATTGTGTCTCTTTTGTCTTTGAGAATTGTTAAATAATGCCACTTGCTTTGAAGACCTTGATTGAGGTTCTCTTGAAATCTATAAAACTTGGTGACAAGTCTGAGTGGAACAAATACTTTGTCTCGAATCCTAGAAACAGGCCGGCCTGCAAAAGAAAATAGGAACCTGTTCTCTTCTGTGGTTATTGCACAGTAGGCTGCATGTTCCTGGAACAGTAAAGTACGTGAATATATGAGTTCTCTAATAGTGATGAATCTAATTACCCTAATGATTGTGGTGCAATTTTCCAAACTGCCTATAGTCTGCTACTCTGACTGTGACCTCTGTTCTAGCAAAATAGTGGACAATCTTATTGTCCTGTGGAACACACTTTTCACTATAATTAACTATCAGCATGGAAGCCTTTGCACTCAGAAGCCCTGTTTTGAAACATTTACAATTTAGCCATAAAAATTTAGTGTAGCAATTTAAAGTTGTTGGAAAACATGACAAAGTTGTGTGGTTTCTTATGGCCATTTTTGTGTATACTTCAAAAATTACTTTGAATTTTGTAACTGGAAATTTTTCAAGATTTAATGTATAAGGCTAACTAATACATTAGATACTGCAGAGCAAAACTGAAAACACATTTGTTCGATCTACCAAACAGCCTTCTCCCCATAAGGCAGCTCTAAGTTTATAATTTTCTCTTTTTCAAAGAATTCATAAAATTTTAGAATGCAGATTTATGGTTGTGGGGTACCCCCATTAATATGAAAGATTTTACAGCCCATGAGCTGTTTTTGCGTTGGTCTTCATAGGCTGAATCTGGAATGGGCCTTTCAAAACTCCAGAACTATGTTCCCAGACTTCTAGACTTCTTTGTGGTTCTACGGTTTGGCAGATCCCAGCAGATATCCCCTTGAAAACATCTGGTGACTGAAATAATGGCTTTTCTGCAGATTCTTGATTATATTTTCATTTCTCTTTGTTTTTCTTTGTGTTTCTTTTCTTTTTGGACGATACCTTTTGATTTCTTTAGAAGTGTTTTGGTTTTCCTTGTTTTTCCTCTGTGTGCTCCTTTACTTTGGGAGTTGCTCTAAATGATTCCCATATTCATTCATTCAATCATAGTTATTGAGCACTTACTGTGTGCAGAGCACTTCCCATATCAGGCAGACTCTTTCCTTTGATGCAAAGCAGGCTGATCCTTTTCCTTCACATAATAATTCAGAGCCCATGGATCAGGATTGATTCAGGATCAGGATTGATTGTGCCGGCATACAGTAAGCACTTAACAAATGCCATCATTATTATTCAAGGTAGTGCATGCCTCTCCTCAGATTTCCTTATTAGAGCCATTGGACTCTCCCACCTCTGACCCCTTGCTCATGCTCTCCTTCCTCCTGCTTGGAATTCTTCCTCCATCTCAGATCCACCAGACCACAGCTCTCCCCATCTTCAAATCCCTACTTCTGTCCCATCTCTTCCACAGTTTATTGTCTTCTCCCAGGGTCATAACCTTCCAACTACCACCTTAACACTTGTGCACTTAATCACAGCCACCCATACCCCTTCTGTATGTATTGCATTACGTAGTCAATTTAAGCACTTATTTTTTATTATTTTTTATGGTATTTGTTAAGCACTTACTACATGCCAGGCACTGTGTGGCAGGCACTCTACTAAGCACCGGTGTAGGTAAAAGATAATTGGGTTGGACATAGTCCCTGTCCCACATAGAGCATGCAGTCTTAATCGGCATTTCACAAATGATGTAACTGAGGCACAGAGAAGTTAAATGACTTGCCCAAGGTCACACAGAAGATAAGTGGCACAACTGGGACTAGAACACAGTTTCTCTGATGCCCAGGTCTGCGTCGTTTCCACTGGGTTTATTTATCCACCTCTCCAGTCTCTTCTGCCTTCTAGCTGTTAATTTTTTTTTCTAACTCTTTCATTAGAATGTAGACTCCTGAGGGCAAGGATCCTGTCTTTTACGTCTACTGTACTCTCCCAAGTGTGTGATACAGAAGCAGCGTGGCCAGAAGGGACATTGGCCTAGGAGACAGAGAACCTGCTTCTAATCCTGGCTCTGCCACTTGACTGCCATGTGAGCTTGGGCAAGTCACTTAACTTTTCTGTGTCTCCATTTTGTCATCTATAAAATGGAGATTAAATACCTGTTCTCCTTCCTCCTTAGACTGTGAGCCTCCATGTGATACGGGTACTGTGTCTGACCTAATTGACTTGTATAATAATAATAATAATGATAATAATGGCATTTATTAAGCACTTACTATGTGCAAAGCACTGTTCTAAGCTCTGGGGAAGTTACAAGGTGATCAAGTTGTCCCACGGGGGGCTCACAGTCTTAGTCCCCATTTTACAGATGAGGTAACTGAGTCTCAGAGAAGTTAAGTGACTTGCCCAGTGTGACACAGCAGACATGTGGGGGAGCTGGGATTCAAACCCATGACCTCTGTCTCCAAAGCCTGTGCTCTTTCCATTGAGCCACGTATCTACCCCAGCACTTACTACAGTGCTTGGAACATAGTAAGTGCTTAACATATACCACACTTCTTATTATTGTTACAATTCTCTGCACTTAGTGCCCAGTAAATCTTCTTGATTGATTGATCTCTCTCCAATCTCCAGACAACATCAGTTTTCAGAGCAACAGTATTTCTCTCTCTGATTGCAAACATTGTTCTCCAAGCTCACAGGCTCAGAGGAATTCATTCATTCAATTGTATTTATTGAGCGCTTACTGTGTGCAGAGCACTGTACTAAGCACTTGGGAAGTACAAGTTGGCAACATAATTAGACAACACATGTAAATTATGAAACATTTTAGCAAATTGTTAGAATTAAAACCAACAGTTCTGATCATTCAACAGCAAGCAGTCATGATGTCGCAAAGTGACTTTGGCGGTATGGGAATTTAGCATCAATCAGTTTCTCTGATTATTATTTATTGAGTGCTTACTGTACACAGAGCGCTGTACTGTACTATTGTACGCACTTGGGAGCGTACAATACAATGCAGTCTTGCATTTCCTCCTGCCTTCAGGGCATCACTACGTAGATGTCCCACTGACACCCCAAAGTAAACATGTCCAAATCGGAACTCCTAATCTTCCCATCCAAACCCTCTCTACCCACTGTTTTTCCCAACACTGTAGACAGCACCACAATCCATCCTGTCTCACAAACCCAGAACCTTGGCATTATCATAAACTCTCCTCTCCCATTCAAACCCCATATTCAGCGATTAGCTGGTCCCCCACCTCAGGAATCTTGAGGGTCCAAGGAGGGCCTGGGAGTTTACAGGGAAAACCTCTTTTCATCTTTTGATGTTTTCTGTAGCGTAAGAGTGTATCTTTGACTACATTCAAACAAAGCCCAGGCATAAGCAGTGTCTACTAGATTTACACAGAGGTGGGAACTACTACTAGTTTTGAGAGTAATTTGTCGCCTGCATGCTGTCAAAAGAACAATCAGGAAATAATCTTCAATTTAAAAATAATCTGCAAATGGTATTTGGCTCAGTACTCTGACAGGCATACCAGTGCCATGCTGTTACTGTGGAGGTTGAAACCATTATCAAGGAGATGATTTATAGGTAAACCACAAAGATGATGACTTAATGAAACACTTTGATCCCAAACTTACAGGTTGTAAATGAAAATGGATAGAGTACTGGAACAGTCAACTTATTTGGAAGTTGACTGAGAAGCAGCATGGCTCAGTGGAAAGAGCCCGGGCTTTGGAGTCAGAGGTCATGGGTTCGAATACCGGCTCCGCCACATGTCTGCTGTGTGACCTTGGGCAAGTCACTTCACTTCTCTGAGCCTCAGTTCCCTCATCTGGAAAATGGGGATTAAGACTGTGAGCCCCACGTGGGACAACTTGATCACCTTGTATTCCCCCCCAGCGCTTAGAACAGTGCTCTGCACATAGTAAGCACTTAACAAATGTCATCATTATTATTTGGAGAGGCACTCTTATTACAGATTCTGATGATAGTAGCTTTAGTATGTATCTAAAGATAACTTTAAAGCAAGATGCTTTTTAAATTACAAGATAGCTGTCTTGAGGACTGATTAAAATTCTCTGATAGAATAGCAAATCCAGTTCCATACTTATAGTTATTTCTTTCTGTTCTTCTCAAGTTTATTTAACTCCCTCCCCCACCTGCAAAAAAAGAGTAAAATTTAGGAAGTGATATTGCATGATCAGTTAAAACTCAATTCAATAGTAACCTCAATTCCTCAGGATACTTTTTATGATATTTGTTAAGCGTTGGAATAGGTAAAAGTTAATTAGGTTGGACCTAGTCCCTGACCCACAAGGGGCTCACAGTCAAAGTAGAAGGTAGACCATTAAAAATAATTTCTCATATATATATATATATATATATGATTTCACCTATATATATTCATATAAATTTGAATTAATAAAATATATAATTTTGTAAATGCAAGAATATGGACATAAACAAACATCAACAATATTTGGAGAAGTATCCATTGCTTGTGAGGCCTGAAGCAGAGGGCCAGAAAAAAACAACTGAATTAAATTGTGTACATCAAATTTTTCTCATAATTTCACTCAATTTTGCATTTGCATCTTCCCTCATTAAGTGTCTTTCAAATGTTCAATTCCTCAATCTGTTTTTAAATATAATATATTAACTCCAAAAGCTTCTTTTTCTGTCTTTGTGCATTCCCGTGTATCATGCGTACTGTCCTTTGTTTTTGAAGATGACTCTACTGATAGTGAGATCCTATTCATGCGCACAAATGTGTTTGAAAAGACTGATGCATGACCAACTCTCCCTTCTACATTGTTTGCATGTAAAGGCAAATCCATGCTATGCTCATGTGTTTGCCCTGTACAGGGCCTGTCTCTCTTAAACCCTCCCTCTTGATATCCTGATCTTTATAATAATAATAATAATAATGGCATTTGTTAAGCACTTACTATGTGCCAAGCAGTGTTCTAAGCGCTGGATGAAACCTTTGCTTCTGATTGCCGCCTGCCAGGCTGGTCTTTCTGCTGTGCTGGCCACTACTATGTTGCATTGTTTGAGTCTGTGGTAAAGGAGGTCTTCAAATTGTTTATTCTTCCCTCTGGGTTTGCCTGGGCTCTCTTTCAGCTCACCAAACAGCACCCCTGCTTGGGGACCCTGTTCTCCATTCTTCTCACATTTCCTTCCCAGAGAAACTGTGATTCTGTGAATATTGTTTCAATGCTGGTGAGCTGGCTGCATACCAGGACCATATTTTGGTAGTCTTGCCCTGCTGTTTCACCTTAAGTATAGCTCAACGTTGAGAATAGTAATGTTGAGTATAACTTCACATTGAGAAGCAGCATTGCTTAGTAGAAAGGGCACAGGCTTGGGAGTCAGAGGATGTGGGTTCTAATTCTGGCTCCTTGTCTGCTGTGTGACCTTGGGCAAGCCACTTAACTTCTCTGTGCTTCAGTTTCCTCATCAGTAAATTGGGGATTAAGACTGTGAGCACCATGTGGGACCTACCCCAGTGCTTTAAAAAGTGCTTGGCACATAGTAAGCACTTAACAAATACCATTATTATTATTATTATTAGTTCTCAGATGAGGCTGGTGAAACTGTTCATGAAATTGGAGGTATCTTCTGTGGAGGGCCAGGTCTACAAAAAAAAAATTTGGACACCACTAAAGCCTTTTAAGTTTTCCATCCCCCGCATCTTACCTCCTTCCCTTCCCCATAGCACCTGTATATATGTATATATGTTTGTGCATATTTATTACCCTATTTATTCATTTATTTTACTTGTACCTATCTATTCTATTTATTTTATTTTGTTAGTATGTTTGGTTTTGTTCTCTGTCTCCCCCTTTAGACTGTGAGCCCACTGTTGGGTAGGGACTCTCTCTATATGTTGCCAACTTGTACTTCCCAAGCGCTTAGTACAGTGCTCTGCACACAGTAAGCACTCAATACGATTGATTGATTGATTGATTGGAACTTGATGTCACCACAATGAAGTGAGGGTGCCAAATTTGATGCCTCTTTGTTGCCACACTCCAAATAACAGTCTGCCTTGTTGGCCTTTTTGTTTGTACTCTCTGCCCCTTTGTCACTGTTTTATATCAAACTGTGTAGGTAACCAAATTGAGTAACAGATTTAAGTTCTTTGTTGCCCATGAAACTATTTAGTTATATGTAAGGTTTCATGGATGTAGGCTAGTACATAACTTCAGTTTTCTTTGGACCCACTGTCAGTCCAGAGTGCCATGCTGAATTTGGGAAGGTATTCATAATTGAGGCACAGTCACATGAAGGTGTCCAAAGGTAACTTCAGACTAATTCATCCTAATTATTGGTACAACTATCATTGTCTTAAATTGTATTAAATGTGTGTTCTAAATCAGCAAGACTGACCCCTTGTTGAAGAACTCTTTCCCCAAAATCAGGTTTCCAAGAGGAGTAGTGACTTGAGGAATAAGGTGTTCTTGGTTTGTTTCATGCTCGTGTCTGGATTAACATGGGCTCTGGCCCCACCAAAGGATTGGGATATCCTGTGGTGGCAGGGTCAAAAACAATTATAATGTACAGTTGTCATTTGGGTTTCCGAGAGTGGTCTGCAAAGCTCAGAAAGTTACACTCAGAAAGTGTGACTTCACAGTTTAACTCTGCTGGGAACTAGCTATGTGATGCTCTGCAAATTGTTATATGTTTGGGTTCTCAGTTTTTTCCAGTTTAAATGTTAGGACAGTGATATTGTCTTAGCAACAGATTACTTTTAAGGAATTCACAACATGATCATAAAGTGCTGAGAGATTACAGAATTTTAGAAGTAGGATGCAGTGCTATCATTTATACTGGTTCAAAGTACTCATAGGGAGAGCACTCTTTATTTCCACGAATGATTTATTTAGAAAATCTTTGGTATGAGGAAAGCTCAAGGGCATTCATAGAGTATGAAGACATCAACACAAATGTGCAGCCTGTCATTTTCATATCGAGCTTCCTGCTCGTATGCCTACATTGGAGAACTATAGGAGGAAAAAAGAAGATACACTTTCAGAAAGGCCCGAAGCAGTTCTAACTTGTGGTCTGGCTGTTAATGAACATTTAACTCTGATATTTATGTTTTAATTCATCAAACAGCCATAATTCCCATGGCAACCTTTGTATTTGTGCTATATAAGCTGTCATGTAAAACAAACTCTTGTGGGAACACACATCTATCATACTGCAATGCTCTTTAAATGTAGTTTTCTTGTTTTCCTTTTTATTGGGCTAAAGGATATATAATATTTTATTACAACACCAGTTCTTAAAAAGCGCTTTCTTATTCTCCAGTACAATTTTTTACTGGCCCTACTTTCCCCTATGCTTTGTCTTAAATTAACTTACATTGAAAAAAGCAAAGACCTGATAGGGTTTCCTGGGAAGTGTGAACAGCTGTGAAGAAAGGGCTGAATGTGCTTGTACCCCTGTTGTTCGGGGTCAGAAAACAGTTGATGTCACACACCTAGTGATTTCAGGTGACTCTTGGCAGTTCCACGTTAGGTGAAGTGAACTTTTCTCCTCTAAAAAATACATGTATGCAACCCCATTCCTGTTGAATTATATAATGCTAGCTCCACCTATAGCCCATAGGTGCTCTGCCTCTCCTCCCGAGTCTTCTACAGAGGGGATGGGATTTCTCAGCCTCTTTTGCCCCCCGTCTGAGTTGTCTCCTTCTCCCAACATCTCCTGCCACTGGCCCAGTACTCCATGACCACAAATGTAATTGCTGCCCTAGCCAGAGAGCAAGCAATGGCAACAGAATGCAGTGAGAGAAGAAGCTCTCTAACATCAGCCTCGGGGATTCTTTCTGCACCCCTCTTCCCTTCTGCAAGCACAAACCCTGCCACCACTCTGACCTAAGAACAGGTCAGAACAATGGCAGCAGTGAGGCACAGAGGAAGAAGGGATGCTCCCTCAGACCATCTCCTCCTTAGATTCCCCTCTGATTCCAGAAACACCACTGCTCCTCCATCCTGAGAAGAGCCATTGGCAGCTGAATTCTGGGCAGCATCAGAACCAGCTTCCAAAAAGCCAGTGTTGCACAAGAGCAGTGGGAATTCCAGTATATCAGTAATCAGTAATTGTAGGAGCAGAGCAGCGGTAGTTTCCATTCTTATCTGGTGCTGCTGCTTCCACCCTGAGAATCTTGGGATTTTGTTGTTTTGTTTTTTGGGGGGAGGGAGAGAGAGAAAGAGAGAATGTTAGTGTCATTTTATCTTTGTCTGCTTTTGTTTCTTCAAAACCCCAACCTGAATATGAATATTTCTTCACTTGTGTGCATATCTTAGGCGTGTGTGTGTCTACACACACAGGAACATGCCTAAGCTCTACATGTATGTGGTCTATATCTTTCCACTTCCTGTTACATATCACGGGCATTCAAGTCCACTTTAGTGACTGTCTAATGGCTGGTTATCCTTTGAACTTCAGTTTATAATTAAATATTCTTGACCCAGCTTGTTGTTTATTTAAAACAAAAGAGCTAGTAAAGCTTAAGGCTTAATGAATTGCAAAACAAGAAAACAATTATTTCTTCTAACTGAATTATATTTGTGTTCAGGAAGATGGAACGTCACAATGAATACGTGATACCATATCTCCCGGAAAAAAAAAAAAAATAGCTCCTCTCCTAGCACTGTGGTATACTGGCAAACTGCATGTTGCTCCGTGATACCTAACAAAAGCGCCATCTGAATCAGAGATTTCTAGTGGTTGTTACCACCTATTGGTTCAGTATAGAAGTTGAATTGGCCCTTTGGTTTTATTTCTAAAGTTAAATTTAGGTTTTTTTCCTCACTTTTTATTTTGTTTTGAAATTTGGACATTTTGGCAAGTTAGCTTTCACATTTAAAATGAACTGATCATGTAATGATGGCTTTTTCTTTTTGTGTTCTTTATTTTTCAGCTCCCTCAGGCACAAAAGGTAAACTCTTTTCAGTCAAGTCTTAATCATACAAAGAAATCACAAATTATGCATGTCTCCACAGTGTTGTGAATTTGGCACCATTCATGACCAGTGAAACGGTTCACATGTACTTTGAGTGGCACCAAGCTGAGCTGGGCCCGGAATCCACTGAGCCACTTGGCTTGGGATCAGCAAGTAAGGCCAATAAATGAGACAGGCGTTGGTGTCTATCTGGCAAGCTTTGGCCTGCCATTTTGTGAAGATTAGGGTAATCATCTTGTCAGCAATTTGAAAATAATGCTAACATGACTTGGTTTCACAAATGTAGCCATCCAGGCATCTCCTGCTATTTCAGTAAGTAGATAAAGCTGAAGTAGTGGATTGATCTAACCCTTTCACTGGTATCCATTGTCTGTTTGTCTCAAAAATCTTCGGATATATCATCTCCTTTGTTCCTGCCCCAAGAGAGTCCATGCAATGCAAATTTAGCCTTGATATGGTAGAATAAGCAAAGTTTCCATGGCATGCCATGATATTGTAACAAAGATTGACACATGCAACACATCACTTGTTTTCCTGTTGCATCATCCTTGTATAATTCACAAACGTAATTGAGATTTTATGGAAACACTGTAATCTTTATAGATAACCTCTAGTCTAGTAAAGCTCTGCCTTAAAACTCTGCCTTTAATGACGGAGACCTAAATGACATAGCAGTTGGAAGTTTCACTGAACTAGAGGTGAGCCTGGGTTTTGCCAGCAGTGGCCCAGGGTTCATTTCTGGAGTGTTGCTGTGCATGTGCTTAATTTTCCCAAGGGACCATAAGTGACTATCTGCGACAGTGCCCTCCCTCTTCCTGCCCCCATGAAGTGAGATCCATTGGTAGAAAGATCCTACCCAGAGTTCTTCATTATAATACCACTGGCCTTTCAGAATTGAAGGGTGCTTGTCTGATTCTTTATCGACTGTGGAGCAAAACATTGTCATGTACTTGGTTTGATCTTGTTAAATCTAGTCTACCCAGTCATGATCAAAATAGCAACAAGAATCTAGAAGCTAGTGTCTGAATAGGATTCTGATTTCTGGAAAAGTCTGAACTCAACAAGCTAAAAATCTTGAAAAGTCCTTGAACCACTTGTATGGGAGCTCCTATATACTAATGATTCTGCCCTAGAAACACATACTGTAGGAGATGACTTTGAATTGCTCCATCAGCAAAACATGTTGGGATGACAGTTAAGCCGAAGATGACTGAAGTTATGTGTAAGTCTCCACCTGGCAAACTCTACAGATAACCAAGGCTCTTGTGCTGGTTCCAGAAGTTCTGTGTCCTAAGTCAGCAGCACAGCCTAGTGGAAAAAGTATGGGCCTGTGAGTCAGAGGACCTGGGTTCTAATCCTGGCTCTGCCAATTACTTGCTATGTGACCTTGGGCAAGTCACTTAACTTTTCTGTGCCTCAGTTTCCTCAACTGTAAAATTGGGATTAAATCTTATTCCCTCCTACTTAGAATATGAGCCCCATGGGGGACAGAGACTGTTTCCAACCTGATAAACTTGTGTCTACCCCAGCACTTAGAACAGTGCTTGACATACAGTGAACACTTTACAAATACCATAAAGGAAAAAAAAATCCTGGCCAAAATAGCCCCCATAGGTAGGCATTAAAGGAGCACTCAGACTCCTGTTAGCTTTCTGCCTAGTGAAACCCAAATTCCTGTACTCCTTTCAATATCAATACACCTGTTATCTCAATCCTCAAAGTTAAGGGGATCAGTGGGGACTAGCCTACCACTTCCCCTCCAGAGGCTGTTTCAGGAAGCTCATGGAGCCCGGATCATGGCTCATCCCTTCTCCTAACCTTCTGCCTCTAAAATAGCTGAGAGGTTCTCTTTTCCAACTACTTGCCACACCCCGCCTTCATTTTTCATAATCGTTACCCCAACTGACGGCTCTGTTCCAAATCAATACCACATATCAGGCTAAAGCCTGATACCTACTGGTACCTACTCCAATTAACCTTCCCTCAGGGAGGGTCACTTAGAAGTCAGTCTCCTCCTAGGTTCCTCCTCCCTATCCTGAGTGTGGAGCTGGTTTTAGTGGTAGCTCTCGATTGACTACCTCGTTCACTTCAATTTATCCTTTTCTGCCTTAACTCAGCCCTCTCTTCTGCCAGACAAAACTATTTCTCCTCCCTTATTGACACCCATGCCCATCACCCCCGCCAGCTCTTCCGTACATTCAACTCCCTTCTCAGGCCCCCGGTTCCTCCCCCTCCTCCTTCCCTCACCCCCAACGATCTGGCCTCCTACTTCATTAACAAAATTAAATCCATCAGGTCCGACCTCCCCAAAGTCTCTTCCCCCCTTTCTCCAACCCCCCGGCTCTCAACACTCTCTGCTACTCTCCCATCCTTCCCAGCGGTATCCTCAGAGGAACTCTCCTCCCTCCTCTCAAGTGCTACTCCGGCCACCTGTGCTTCTGACCCCATTCCCTCTCATCTTATGAAATCTCTCGCTCCATCCCTTCTCCCCTCCTTAACTTCCATCTTCAACCGCTCACTCTCCACTGGTTCCTTCCCCTCTGCCTTCAAACATGCCCACGTCTCTCCCATCCTAAAAAAACCCTCTCTTGACCCCACCTCACCTTCTAGTTATCGTCCCATATCCCTCCTACCATTCCTTTCCAAACTCCTTGAACGAGTTGTCTACACGCGCTGCCTAGAATTCCTCAACAACAACTCTCTCCTCGACCCCCTCCAGTCTGGCTTCCGTCCCCTTCATTCCACGGAAACTGCCCTCTCAAAGGTCACCAATGACCTCCTGCTTGCCAAATCCAACGGCTCATACTCTGTCCTAATCCTCCTCGACCTCTCAGCTGCCTTTGACACTGTGGACCACCCCCTTCTCCTCAACACGCTATCTGACCTTGGCTTCACAGACTCCGTCCTCTCCTGGTTCTCCTCTTATCTCTCCGGTCGTTCTTTCTCAGTCTCTTTTGCAGGCTCCTCCTCCCCCTCCCATCCTCTTACTGTGGGGGTTCCCCAAGGTTCAGTGCTTGGTCCCCTTCTGTTCTCAATATACACTCACTCATTTGGTGACCTCATTCGCTCCCACGGCTTCAACTATCATCTCTACGCTGATGACACCCAGATCTACATCTCTGCCCCTGCTCTCTCCCCCTCCCTCCAGGCTCGCATCTCCTCCTGCCTTCAGGACATCTCCATCTGGATGTCCGCCCGCCACCTAAAGCTCAACATGTCGAAGACTGAGCTCCTTGTCTTCCCTCCCAAACCTTGTCCTCTCCCTGACTTTCCCATCTCTGTTGACGGCACTACCATCCTTCCCGTCTCACAAGCCCGCAACCTTGGTGTCATCCTCGACTCCGCTCTCTCATTCACCCCTCACATCCAAGCCGTCACCAAAACCTGCCGGTCTCAGCTCCGCAACATTGCCAAGATCCGCCCTTTCCTCTCCATCCAAACCACTACCCTGCTAATTCAAGCTCTCATCCTATCCCGTCTGGACTACTGCACTAGCCTTCTCTCTGATCTCCCATCCTCATGTCTCTCTCCACTTCAATCCATACTTCATGCTGCTGCCCGGATTATCTTTGTCCAGAAACGCTCTGGACATATTACTCCCCTCCTCAAAAACCTCCAATGGCTACCGATCAATCTGCGCATCAAGCAGAAACTCCTCACCCTGGGCTTCAAGGCTGTCCATCACCTCGCCCCCTCCTACCTCACCTCCCTTCTCTCCTTCTACTGCCCAGCCCGCACCCTCCGTTCCTCCACCACTAATCTCCTCACTGTACCTCGCTCTCGCCTGTCCCGCCATCGACCCCCGGCCCACGTCATCCCCCGGGCCTGGAATGCCCTCCCTCTGCCCATCCGCCAAGCTAGCTCTCTTCCTCCCTTCAAGGCCCTGCTGAGAGCTCACCTCCTCCAGGAGGCCTTCCCAGACTGAGCCCCATCTTTCCTCTCCCCCTCGTCCCCCTCTCCATCCCCCCGTCTTACCTCCTTCCCTTCCCCACAGCACCTGTATATATGTATATATGGTTGTACATATTTATTACTCTATTTATTTATTTATTTATTTTACTTGTACATTTCTATCCTACTTATTTTATTTTGTTGGTATGTTTGGTTCTGTTCTCTGTCTCACCCTTTTAGACTGTGAGCCCACTGTTGGGTAGGGACTGTCTCTATGTGATGCCAATTTGTACTTCCCAAGCGCTTAGTACAGTGCTCTGCACATAGTAAGCGCTCAATAAATACGATTGATTGATTGATTGACTAAACACAGCTGAATGCTGTCACTGAATCCAGCTACCTAGACAGCGCCCTGCTCAATGAGCAAGAATAGACAGCAAGGTGAAAAATGGAATCAAGAAAAGTAGCATGTCCTTTGGGATTCTGATGACAGAGTATGGCACCAAGATGGCATCAAGCTTCAGGTGAAACTGAAGGTCAATAGAACAACTGCCCAACCTTGTCGAACAGCTGTGTGGTTGAACTTACCACATAAGCCATATTGAGATATCAAGAACAATCACTTACTTGCACTTATGTGCCATGTTTAGCATCAAATGGCAAAACAGGATTACAAACAGTGGAGTCCTAGAATAGTCAGATCACTAACATTTCAGCAGAGCTCAGTGCATCACATCTTTATTGGGTAGAGTATGTGAAGAGAATGGTTGAGTGCAATATTTCCAAACAGCTGCTTTATGGGCAGCTGAAATGGGACAACTGTAAGCAGGGTGAACAGTAGAAAAGCTGAGATGCAATGAATCAAAACTACAAAAGAAGTGACTAAGCTGTGGACGAATGAATGAATGAAGAGTTGAGAGACAGTAGCCAAACTACTCCAAGTAGAAAGCATGTGGCTATTTTAGAACAGAGATTTGGGGAACATCAGAACACAGAGGTGGGGAATGAAAAATTACTAGTCACTGTGCATAGGAAATGGAGCAGCACAGCAATCTTTAAGTGCATTCAACATGGAAGGGGTCGCAATCAAACACTGACCTTATCAGCCACACTCACATATGATAGAAATCATTCCATCAGTGGTTTCATCTTTGGATACATGAATGCTCTTGGACTGTTTCTGTAGTCCATTGAAGTTCAACTTCCAAGACTTCCCAGTGACTCAGACTATCTTTCTTGCCTTGTCATTGAATAATCCGTAGTGGATCTAAGGAAGCACTCAAATGGAATGTGATGTTCAGGATGCTTCTTGAACCCAATGCAAGCCTGTTAATGAAAATGAAGAGCTTTTTGGCAAATGTACCTAAACTAGCAATGACATTTCAGTCAAGGTGTAATCTCTGATCAGCAATTTACTGCTGATCAATATGTAGTATAATAAGATTTTCTTGATTAGTATGGGACAGGAGGTCAAATATCAGTCAGTAGGAGGAGACATTAATTGATGACATGCATTTTTTCATTATTATGGCATTATTAAAAGGGCTTTCCCACAAAATCTCAAAAATCCTCAAAAATCTCCAGTGGCTACCAATCAATCTGCGCATCAGGCAGAAACTCCTCACCCTGGGCTTCAAGGCTCTCCATCACCTCGCCCCCTCCTACCTCACCTCCCTTCCCTCCTTCTACTGCCCAGCCCACAACCTCCGCTCCTCCACCGCTAATCTCCTCACTGCACCTCGTTCTCGCCTGTCCCGCCGTCGACCCCTGGCCCACGTCATCCCCCGGGCCTGGAATGCCCTCCCTCTGCCCCTCCGCCAAGCTAGCTCTCTTCCTCCCTTCAAGGCCCTGCTGAGAGCTCACCTCCTCCAGGAGGCCTTCCCAGACTGACCTTCCTCTCCTCCTCGTCCCCCTCTCCATCCCCCCATCTTACCTCCTTCCCTTCCCCACAGCACCTGTATATATGTATATATGGTTGTACATATTTATTACTCTTTATTTATTTATTTATTTATTTTACTTGTACATTTCTATCCTATTTATTTTATTTTGTTGGTATGTTTGGTTCTGTTCTCTGTCTCCCCCTTTTAGACTGTGAGCCCACTGTTGGGTAGGGACTGTCTCTATGTGTTGGCAATTTGTACTTCCCAAGCGCTTAGTACAGTGCTCTGCACATAGTAAGCGCTCAATAAATACGATTGATTGATTGATTGATTGAAAATACTGAAAAACAGTGAGAAGCTTTCAAGTCAGAGATTATTTTGTTATTTCTAAAGGAAGACAGGGCAGTCAGTCAGGGTTGCTTTTATGAATAATATAGACAGTCTGTCATTAATGCAATGATTTTACCATATGGTGGCTGAACTTGTATTTTCTTGTCTGTGTATCATCTCCAAGTGTTTCTTCTATAAATGTTTCCAGAATCTATGTCTCTATATAGATACTTTAATCTTGGGGCTGATTTGCAATTTAGGAAATGCCATTTTAAGTTCACCCTTTTTATTTTGAAGCAGTTTTTCCATTCTAATTATGAAATATATTATGTGCCTAATATTTTTAAAGGTAATAGTCCCAGAACTTCTCACTCTTCACTATCAGATCACTTTCCACCGTAATACACACCAGATGCAGACATTCACACATGATCTTCGACAAGCTTTTATAGTGAAAATTGCTATGGATAGGTATTAGGTATTTTTAGACGTGAGGAGAAAAAAGATGAAGTGGGTGCATATGTATTTAAAAAAACCCCTTCCTTAAGGGGGTTTGTCCCTTTTACTTGATGGAGGCCGAGAAATACCTGATGAAATTCCAGTGGTTAGTAACATAATGAAAGGTTGGAGATGGCAGTTCCAATATGATCCGCAAATAAGCATGTTTACCAAGAGCAATTAATTTTGCAAAACTATAGAACTCTTTCAATTGGGGATGCTGAAAACATTTTTTTGAAATCCCGAATTGAAGCTAAGTACACCAACTGGCATTCTATTAGTTAATATTAGCTCACAGATTCTGAGGATGAGGAAAAAGTATTTTTCTCAAAACCATAGTTAAAGAAAACCACATCTCCAGCCTGTTTTGAAGAGAAATAGATGCACTCAGAAATGCACTGAATAGCAAAATAACAAAATGATCCCTGTTTAATAGCCTGACTGGGCGTTTTGTTTCCTTTTAGAAATAGCTTAACTTGGCTTCTTGAACAAACACAGCAGGGTTCAAGATCTGTTGTCCTACTCCTGCTGTGATATTCTGTTCTACTTAACTTGTATGAAGAATCAGGAGTGCATAAATTAACTGCATAACTGAAAGTAGATTATTGTTTTTCACTCAGAAATGTACGGTTGTTCGTTTTTTTCCTTACCCAAAAAAAGGATCTCGCCATTTTTATGTATGAAAAAGAAAGTCTTTGGGGCTATTTTATGCCAAAAGGTTTCTGCCAGTGATTTTTTTCCCATTTCTGTTTCTATCTTTTAACTTGTGTAAGCAGTCCTCATTTGATCTCAAAACGATCATATTTTGATCAAAGTGATCAAAATCGTATTTTGATTAAGTGATCAAAATGATCATTTAATTTCTCTTCTTTGAAGTGTAGAATTAGCTGTCACTCAGAATAGAAAGTTTACAAAGCTATTATCTCAGTAAATGCTAGTAATTGTAGTGTTTTATGAATATTATATAACAAGCAAAATTGATGTCAATGAAGAACAAACAATTGTGAGGTAAAGATTTATATTTTACAGTAACATATGATTCATTTGCTTTCACCTTGTTTTTGTAGGACATACAGAAGTATCATTCCTACTTCCATCATTTCTCTCTGTATGAATTTCCACATCAATCAATCAATCAATCAATTGTATTTATTGAGCGCTTACTGTGTGCAGAGCACTGTACTAAGCGCTTGGGAAGTACAAGTTGGCAACATATAGAGACAGTCCCTACCCAACAGTAGGCTCACAGTCTAAAAGGCGGAGACAGAGAACAAAACCAAACATACTAACAAAATAAAATAAATAGAATAGATATGTACAAGTAAAATAAATAGAGTAATAAATATGTACAAACATCTATACATATATACAGATGCTGTGGGGAAGAGAAGGAAGTAAGATGGGGGGAGTGGAGAGGGGGACGAGGGGGAGAGGAAGGAAGGGGCTCAGTCTGGGAAGGCCTCCTGGAGGAGGTGAGCTCTCAGTAGGGCCTTGAAGGGAGGAAGGGAGCTAGCTTGGTGGATTGGCAGAGGGAGGGCATTCCAGGCCAGGGGGATGATGTGGGCCAGGGGTCGATGGCGGGACAGGCGAGAATGAGGTACAGTGAGGAGATTAGCAGCAGAGGAGCGGAGGGTGCGGGGTGGGCTGTAGAAGGAGAGAAGGGAGGTGAGGTAGGAGGGGGCGAGGTGATGGAGAGCCTTGAAGCGAGGATGAGGAGTTTCTGCCTGATGCACAGATTGATTGGTAGCCACTGGAGATTTTTGAGGAGGGGAGTAACATGCCCAGAGTGTTTCTGGATAAAGACAATCCGGGCAGCAGCATGAAGTATGGATTGAAGTGGGGAGAGACACGAGGATGGGAGATCAGAGAGAAGGCTGATGCAGTAGTCCAGACGGGATAGGATGAGAGCTTGAACGAGCAGGGTAGTGGTTTGGATGGAGAGGAAAGGGCGGATCTTGGCAATGTTGTGGAGCTGAGACCGGCAGGTTTTGGTGACAGCTTGGATGTGAGGGGTGAATGAGAGAGCTGAGTCGAGGATGACACCAAGGGTGCGGGCTTGTGAGACGGGAAGGATGGTAGTGCCATCAACAGTGATGGGAAAGTCAGGGAGAGGGCAGGGTTTGGGAGGGAAGACAAGGAGTTCAGTCTTGGACATGTTTGAGTTTTAGGTGGCGGGCAGACATCCAGATGGAGATGTCCTAAAAGCAGGAGGAGATGCGAGCCTGGAGGGAGGGGGAGAGAGCAGGGGCAGAGATGTAGATTTGGGTGTCATCAGCGTAGAGATGATAGTTGAAGCCGTGGGAGTGAATGAGGTCATGCCATAAATGATTTTATTTATCCATGGAACTGGACCCAGAACCTAATGTATACCTGGGCTGGCCAATTAATCAATCAATCAATGGTATTTTTTGAGCACTTAACTGAATGCAGAGCACTGTACTAAACATTTAGGAGAGTACAATACAATTAATCATATTTATTAAGCACTTATTGTGTGCAGAGCACTGTACTAGGAGAAGCAGCGTGGCTCAGTGGTAAGAACATGGGATTTGGAGTCAGAGGCCATGGGTTCAAATCCTGACTCCGCCAATTGTCAGCTGTGTGACTTTGGGCAAGTCACTTCACTTCTCTGTGCCTCAATTCCCTCATCTGTAAAATGGGGATGAAGACTGTGAGCCCCCCGTGGGACAACCTGATCACCTTGTAACTCCCCAGTGCTTAGAACAGTACTTTGCACATAGTAAGCACTTAATAAATGCCATTATTATTATTATTATTATTATTATTATTATTACTAAGCTCTTGGGAGAATACAATATAACAGAGTTGGTAAATATATTCTGT
Organism: Tachyglossus aculeatus; assembly: GCF_015852505.1. Classification (NCBI taxonomy): domain Eukaryota; kingdom Metazoa; phylum Chordata; class Mammalia; order Monotremata; family Tachyglossidae; genus Tachyglossus; species Tachyglossus aculeatus. The sequence continues at coordinate 77,646,914 of NC_052101.1, read as the reverse complement.
GCCACATGAGCTTACAGTCTAGAGGGAGTTTTCAGTGTGCATAAACAACTATTATTGCAGTAAGGATATTGGTTAGTTATCAGAATGTCAATCAATGGTATTTATTGAGCACTTACTGTGTGCAAAGAACTTTGCACTTTTCTAGACTGTGAGCCCGCTGTTGGGAAGGGACCGTCTCTATATGTTGCCAACTTGTACTTCCCAAGTGCTTAGTAGATTGCTCTGCACACAGTAAGCGCTCAATAAATACAATTGAATGAATGAATGAATGAATTGCTTGGGAGAGGCAATGCAGCAGAGTTGGTAGACACATTACCTGCCCTCAAGGAACTTAAAGTCCAAGGGGGAGACAGACATTAAAATAAATTATAGATATGTACCTAAGTGCTGTCGGACTGTGGTTGGGGTGAGTAACAAGTACTTTAAGGCTATATATCCAGGTTCATAGACAGCACAGAAGGGAGAGCAAGTAGGGGAAAGAAAGACTTAGAGAAGTTGTTATTTTAATAATGCTCTGAAGTTGGGGAGAGTGGTGGTTTGTCAGATATGAAGGATGAGGGAGTTCCAGGCCAGAGGGTGGTTGTGGGCAAGGGGAGACTGAGGATACAGTGAGTAGGTCAGCATTAGAGATGCAAAATGTGGGGCTGGATTTTAGTAGTAAGTCAGCAAGATAAGATAGGAGGGGGAGAACTGATTGAGTGCTTTCAAGCTAATGGTAAGGAGTTTCCATTTGATGCGGAGGTAGATGGGCAACCACTGGAATTTCTTGAAGGTTGGGGGAGATGTGGACTGAACGTTTGTTTAGAAAAAATATTCAAGCAGCATAGTGTAGTGAGGACTGGAGAAGGGAGAGACAGGCTGCATGGAGGTCAGCAAGAGGGCTGAAGCAGTTGTCAAGGTTTGGCAGTTTGCAGATGAATGGATAAATTTTAGTGATGTTGTGAAGGTAGAATGAACAGGATTTGGTGACATTGAATATGTGGGTTAAATGAGAGAGATGAGTTGAGGATAATAAAAAAGTTTTGAGCTTGTGAGACAGGGAGAATAGTGGTGTTTACAATGATGGAAAACGGGGATGACAAGTTTTGGGTGGGAAGTGGAGTTCTGTTTTGGATGTGTTGTTTCAGGTGTCCACAGGACATCCAATTAGAGATGTCCTGAAGGCAGGAGGAAATTTGTGACTGAAGAGAGAGAGGTCAGGACTGGAGAGATAGATTTTGTAGATTGTTGTTGAAGTCATAGGAACAGGTGAGTTTTCCTAGGCAGTGGGTGTAGGTTCAGAATATAAGGGGTCCAGAACTGAACCTTGAGGGACTTCCACATTTAGAGGGTTGGAGGCAGAGGAGGAGCCTGTGAAAGAGTCTACTTAGACCGCAAGCCCCATGAGTGATGGGGACTGTGTCCAACCTGATTAACTTGTATGTATCCCCCCTCTTAGGACTGTGCTTGACAGATAATAAGCACTTAATAAATGTAATAATAATAATTATAATGAAAATCATGGTATTTGTTAAGCACTTACTATGTGCCAAGCACTGTACTGAGATAGATACAAGGTAATCAAGTTGGATACAGTCCCTTGTCCCATGTGGGGCTCACTGTTTCAATTCCCATTTTACAGATGAGGTAACTGAGGCACAGAGAAGATAAGTGACTTGCCCAAGGTCACACAGCCGACAAGTGGCAGAGCCGGGCCTAGAACCCATGACTTTATGACTCACAGGCCTGTTCTCTATTGACTAGGCCATGCTGCTTAATAATTAGGATAATAGTATCAATAATAGACATATGAATAAAGGAGTGGCCAGAGAGATAGCAGAACCAGGAAAGGACATTTGTCAGTGAAGCCAAGATTAGACAGTATTTCAAAAAGGGGGTGGTCCCCGAGGTTGAAGGCAGCTAAGAGGTCAAGGAGGATTAAGATGGAGTAGCGGCTGCTGGATTTGCAGCCTTCTCTCTGATCTTCCATCCTCGTGTCTCTCCCCACTTCAGTCCGTACTTCATGTTGCTGCCCGGATTGTCTTTGTCCAGAAACGCTCTGGGCATGTTACTCCCCTCCTCAAAAATCTCCGGTGGCTACCAATCAATCTGCGCATCAGGCAGAAACTCCTCACCCTGGGCTTCAAGGCTCTCCATCACCTTGCCCCCTCCTACCTCACCTCCCTTCTCTCCTTCTACAGCCCACCCCGCACCCTCTGCTCCTCTGCCGCTAATCTCCTCACCGTACCTCGTTCTCGCCTGTCCCGCCATCGACCCCCGGCCCATGTCATCCCCCGGGCCTGGAATGCCCTCCCTCTGCCCATCCTCCAAGCTAGCTCTCTTCCTCCCTTCAAGGCCCTACTGAGAGCTCACCTCCTCCAGGAGGCCTTCCCAGACTGAGCCCCTTCCTTCCTGTCCCCCTCTCCATCCCCCCATCTTACCTCCTTCCCTTCCCCACAGCACCTGTATATATGTATATATGTTTGTACTTATTTATTACTCTATTTATTTATTTATTTATTTATTTATTTATTTATTTTACCTGTACATATCTATTCTATTTATTTTATTTTGTTAGTATGTTTGGTTTTGTTCTCTGTCTCCCCCTTTTAGACTGTGAGCCCACTGTTGGGTAGGGACTGTCTCTATATGTTGCCAACTTGTACTTCCCAAGCTCTTAGTACAGTGCTCTGCACACTGTAAGCGCTCAATAAATGCAATTGATTGATTGATTTGGCAAGAAGAAGGGGTGACCTTAGAGAAGACAGTTTCCATAGAGTGAAGGGGTTGGAAACCAGAATGGATTGGGTCATGTAGAGAATGGGAAAAGAGGAATTGGAGACAGCTGTTGTATGCAAGTCGCTCAAGAAGTTGAGAGGGGAAAAGTGGAAGGGATATGGGACACTAACTGGAGAAAGCCGTGGCATCAAGGGAGGGTTTTGTTTAGGGTAGGGGAGACATGAAAATATTTAAAAGCAGTAGAGAAGGAGCCATTGGAAACTGAACAGTTGAAGTTGGTGGTCTGGGAGGGAAGATGAGATTTGATATGGTGTGAAGTAATGCAGGTGGAAGGGGTAGATTTTCTGTTGTCTACCTAAAAGTCCTCGACAATGCTTATAAGAGAGATAAAATATATCTCCCTTGGAGGAAGAATAATAGTCCCAAGTAGTTTATACATTTTAACTATTTTCTCTTTACTGAAACCTCAGTTGCCTCATTCATTATAACATCTTTAATGATTTCTTTAGGATTGTTATCCCCAAGTAACATATTTATTCTCTACACCAACTGATTTTTATTCTAGCTTCACTAGAATAAAGAATAGAATAGAATAATCTTCAGCAAATCATCTCAGTCATTTCATGTTAAAAGGTGAGACTGAAGCTCGTCCTCTAGATTGTAAGCTTGTTGTGGGCATGGAATGTGTCTGTTGTTGTATTGTGCTCTCCCACCGCTTAGTACAGTGATCTGTACACAGTAAGTGCTCAATAAATATGATTGAATGAAAGAATGAACTGAAAGTAAGGCCCTTTTGTAAAGTGTAGCCATTGGCCAACCACGCACAGCAGGGTTTGCATGACATTTGAGGAGAAAAGTAGCAACCTCATCCGTTTGAATTTGCCAGAAGATTTTGAGAAGACAAATCATTTTTCTGTTCTATCGTCACATATTTTGCTAATTGTTGTCTTAATTGTAAGCCAATGGCTACAATTTACTTCATTAGATTAACTGGTGGAAAGTGGAATTCTCACCCACATTGTTCCCCCAGCCTCCCTCCCTCTCCAGTTCTGATAGACCACAGCACTCCCCACGTCACTGCCTTTCTAAAATAGAGAAGCATCATGGCATAGTGGATAGAGTACAGTCTTGGAAGTCAGGAGGGTATGGGTTCTAATCCTTCTCCGCCACTTGTCTGCTGTGTGACTTTGGGCAAGTCACTTTACTTTTCTAGGCTTCTCTTCCCTCATCTGTAAAATGAGGATTGAGACTGTGAGCCCCACATGTGACAGGGACTTTGTCCAACCCGATTTGCTTGAATCTACCCCAGCCCTTAGTACAGTGTATGGCACTTAGTAAGCGCTTAACAAATGCCATAATAATAATAATAAAAATCCCACCTCCTACAATAAGCCTTCCCTGTTTGGTTCCCCATATGCAAAGTTGTTTCTCCCCTCTTTGTACCCATCTTGAGCATTTTTGTATATATATTATTCAACGGTCAATTACTTTGTTGACTCATAAATATTTTTTCCATACGTCTCACCCATTAGAGTTTAATCTTTGTGTGGACAGGGAATGTGTAGCCTCTCTGTGACTTCCCAAAAACTTGGTACAGTGCATTGCATCGGTGGATGCTAACTATATATTACTTATACTTGCCACTAAGCCAATGTAAATAGAAATAATATTGAACAACTCATCTGAAGTAACCTAAATTCCAAGGTCTGAAAATAAAATAAGCTCATTTAAATAGCTAAGGTCTTGAATGATCAAAGTAAGTTGTTGAAACAAAATCTTATGGTTCTGGAAATTCATTTTTTCGGAATTCCAGCTACAAATACTAATGACTCATTAAAAAATAGTCCCCGGAAAAACGTGACATGTAGTGTATGTATCCTTCTTATGAGGGTGGGTAAAATACTTTTTGGAGTCATATAGATATGCTCTACTGCTTCTTTCTCATGTCACCTAAGACTTAGAACTTCAGGATTTTCTTGCCCTTTTTGTCGTAAAGGTTGACAGCACAAAGCACAAATATAAAAGCACTGATGACTGTAATTTGTGTAGATTTTTAAAAAGAGGCCATTCTTTTGAATAATGCAATAATTAGAAGACTAGTCTCAGCAGGGGGAAACACACCTATAAACACTCACCTCCACCCAACTTCCCTCAGGGTCCTGTACCAGTTTTACAAAATACTCAGCTTCAATTTACCACCAGGCCAGACTTCAGCCTCAGGAGTAAAGGTGACCAAATTTGGAGTCATTTTAGGCAAGGAGGGGTGGGGTCTGAAAGTGGATGAGACCCAGAGTTTTGAGGAGGATAGGGGAAGGGAAAATTCACCTCCAGCAGCAGCAGTAGCAGCAGCAAGAGCAACTACCATCACTCCTGCCACCTTGGCATAAAGCAGGACCTTAATGGGTTCTTTCTTAAACCTTCTAGGTGGGAGAGTAAGATCCTAAAAATCAGTCACATTTACTGAGCACTCATCCACCATGGAACAGACTTACTCCAGAGGGGAGAAAATCTGCCCAACCAGGCTCCTTCTCTTCATTCCTGGTCCTATAAAATTATAGCCTCACAGAAATCAATCAGTGGTATTTATTGAATTCTTACTGTGTGCAGATACTGTGTACAAATACAACTCTCCCAAGCTCTTAGTAAGCACTCAGTAAATACTGTTGATTGGTAGTTGACATGATCCCTGCCCTCAAGGAGCTTACAGTTTTGTTTTTAGTGGCATTTTTTAAGCATTTACTATGTGCTCCTCCAGACTGTAAACTCATTGTGGGCAGGGAACGTTCCTACCATCTCTGTTGTATTGGACTCTCCCAAATGCTTAGTGCAGTGCTCTGCAAACAGTATGCATTCAGTAAATACCATTGAGGAGGATGAGGATGCCGGACACTGTACTAAATAGTGGGGCAGATACTAGCTAATCAGGGTGTACACAGTCCATGTCCCACAAGGGGCTCACACTCAATCCCCATTTTACAGATGAGGTAACTGAGGCACCGAGAAGTTAAGTGACTTGCCCAAGAAACACAGCAGGCAAGTGTCAGAGCCGGGATTAGAACCCAGGACCTCTGAATCCCATCCTCGTGCTTTATCCACTAACAGTGGAGACAGGTAAGGGAAGCAACGGAGTATGAGGATCTGTACATAAGAGTTATGGGGGTGGAGGTAGGTAACTACCTAAGTGCATGGGGGTTTCATTAGACTGCTAACCTAGATGGCAGCCTCAGGGGGAAAGTCCAGTGGCCATTCCTTGGGACTTAGTGGATACAACATGGGCCTGGGAATCAGAAGGACCTGGGTTCTAGTACTGCCTCTGCCACTGGTCTGCTGTGTGACCTTGGGCAAGTCACTTCACTTCTTGGGGCCTCAGTTCCTCATTTGTGAAATGGGGATTAAGAGTTTGAGCCCCAAGTGGGACAGGGACTGTGTCCAACCCAATTAACTTGTATCTACCCCAGCGCTTAGAACGGTGGTGTCACATAGTAAGTGCTTAACAAGTACCTTATTTATTATTATTATCATTATCCTTGGCTACATCAGCCAGTAGTGTGGGTGAGAATGAGTGTGAATGTACTTGTGAGTGTACAAGGCTGTGAACAAGGTGTGAATAAACTTTATACAAGAGTGGAAATGAGGCCCAAACTGTGAATAAGCATGAAAACTAGGAATAAGCCTTTCCTTTGCCATGTTCTCTTTCACAGTCCTTGCTCCAAACTACCCAAAACCCATCTCTCACACTACAGTGCTATGCTGTGGAACCCCAGCTCCTTGGTGGAGAAATTGTTCATCTTGAAACTGTTTCTGGCACTCACTCCCCTGCCTCACTATGAAGAAGACCTGGCATCCCCGACTGCTCTGTCCAGCCGAACACATCACCTACTCTCACTCCCCTCCCCACCTCATGGAATAAATAACATTTTTTGACCACCTATTGTGTGCAGAGTATGGTAATAAGTGCTTGGGAGCATATGATAGAATTAGAAGACACAATTCCTGTCCTCAGGGAGCTTACAATTTAACCAGGGAGCCCAACACAAAAGAAATTACAGATAGGAAGAAAAAAAAGAATGAATTGTAGGCAATCTCTTGGCATTATCCTCAATTTATCTCTTTCATTCAATCCAAATATTCAACCTGTCACCAAATCCTGTGGGTTCGACCTTCACAGCATCACTAAAATCTGCCCTTTCCTCTCCATCCAAAAATACTGATCCAAATACTTATCATATCACATCTACTCCAAGAGGACTTCCTCAAATAAGCCCTCGTTTCCTCTACTCCCTCTCCCTTCTGTGTCGCCCTTCCAATTGGATTTGTACCTTTAATTCACCTTACCTACGGCCCAAAACAGCACTTATGTACATATCTGTAATTGATTTTAATGCCTCCCTCCCCCTCTAGGCTGTAAGCTCCTTGTGGGCAGGTAATGTGTCTACCAACTGTTTTATGTACTCTCCCAAGTGCTTAGTAGACTGTTCTGCATGCAATACGCACTTAATAAATACTATGGCTTGATTGGGTAGACACACATGTAGATGAGTAAGTGCTTAAATGATAATAGAGTATCTAGCAAAGTGCTGTCTTCACTGTAGATGGTACCACCATCCTCCCTGTTTCACAAGCCCGTAACCTTGGTGTTATCCTTGACTCCTCTCTGTTATTCAACCCACGTATTCGGTCCGTCATCAAATCTGGTCGATCCCACCTTCACAAAATCGCTAAAATCTACCCCTTCCTCTCCATCCAAACTGCTACCACGTTAATAAATCACTCATCCAACCCTGCCTGGATTACTGCATCAGCCTCCTTGCTGACCACCCAGCCTCCTGTCTCTCCCCACTCCAGTCCATACTTCACTCTGCTGCCCACGTGATTGTTCTACAAAAATGTTCAAGAATGTCACCCCCCCTCCTCAAAAAACTCCAGTGGTTGCCCATCCACCTCCATATCAGCGTGGCTCAGTGGACAGAGCACGGGCTTTGGAGTCAGAGGTCACGAGTTCAAACCCCGGCTCCGCCAATTGTCAGCTGTGTGACTTTGGGCAAGTCGCTTAACTTCTCTGGGCCTCAGTTCCCTCATCTGTAAAATGGGGATGAAGACTGTGAGCCCCCTGTGGGACAACCTGATCACCTTGTAACCTCCCCAGTGCTTAGAACAGTGCTTTGCACATAGTAAGCACTTAATAGATGCCATTATTATTATTATTATTATATCAAACACAAACTCCTCACCATTGGCTTTTCCCTCACCTTGCCCCCTCCTACTTCACCTCACTTCTCTCCTACAACCCAGCCCACACACTTCGCTTCTCTTGTGCTAATCTTCTGATTGTGCCTGGATCTCTCCACAGATCCCGAGACCACGTCCTGCCTCTGGCCTGGAACTCCCTCCCTCCTCAAATCTGACAATTACTCTCCCCCCACCCTTTCAAAGCTTTATTAAAGGCACGTCTGCTCCCAGAGGCCTTCACAGACTAAGCCCCACTTTTCTTCATCTCCCACTCCCTTTTGCATTGTCATGACTTGCGCCCTTTGCTCTTCTCTCCTCCCAGTCCCACAACGCTTATGTACATATCTGTAATTTTGATGTCTGTCTCCCCACCTTTAGACTGTAAGCTTGTTGTGGACAGGCAATCTCACTGTTTATTGTTGTACTTTCCTAAGCAATTAGTACAGTGCTCTGCATGCAGTAAGCACTCAATAAATGTGAATGAATGACTGATTGAATGAATGAATGAACAAATGAATAATAATAATAATAATAATGATGGCATTTGTTAAGCACCTACTATGTGCAAACCACTGTTCTAAGCGCTGACAATAATGGCATTTATTAAGCGCTCACTATGTGCAAAGCACTGTTCTAAGCACTGGGGAGGTTACAAGGTGATCAGGTTGTCCCATGGGGAGCTCACAGTCTTAATCCCCATTTTACAGATGAGGTAACTGAGGCACAGAGAAGTTAAGTGACTTGCCCAAAGTCACACAGCTGACAGTTGGCGGAGCAGGGATTTGAACCCACAACCTCTGACTCCAAAACCCGGGCTCTTTCTCCTGAGCCACGCTGCTTCTCAATTATGGTATTTGTTCAGCACTTACTGTGTGCCAAGCACTGTTCTAAGCACTGGTGTAGGTACAAGGTAATCAGGTTGTCCCGTGTGGGGCTCACAGTCTTAATCCCCATTTTACAGATGAGGTAACTGAGGCACAGAGAAGTTGTGGCTTGCCCAAGGTCACACAGCAGACAAGTGGCAGAGCTGGGATTGGAACCTATGTCCCCAGACTTCCAAGACCGTGCTCTTTCCACTAAGCCATGCTGCTCCTCTAAATGCTGCCTTCTTCACTGTAGCCTAGTGGAAATCAGCATGGCCTAGTGGAACAACCATGGTCCTGGGAGTCAGGAGACCTGGATTCTAATCTTGGCTCTCCCACTTGCTGGCTATGTGACCTTGAGCAAGTCACTTAATTTCTCAGTTTCCTCATCTGTAAATGGATTAGATACCTCTTTCCTGCCCCCCGCTTAGACTGTGAGCCCAATCTGGGACAGGGACTGTGTCCAGTCAGATTATTTTATATCTAGCCCAACACTTAGTAGGGTGCCTGGCCCATAGTAAAATCTTAAGTACAAATTTTAAAAAGTATATGTTTATTCAACATATATCTATTGTTCATAGCTATTCTATTTCCTGTAACTATTGGTGCATTTGTTATTTCTGTCTTTTAAAGGACGGGGATTTTAGCTTTGATTTCTTTCGCATATTCCTCAAGTGCCCAGTAGGTGCTAATAGATACTACTGATATTGATACATTGGTAAGTGAAGACTTTAAAAGATCCTTGATTTTCCTATAGTCCCCACAGTACTTTTTACAGTTCAATCAATCAATCAATCGTATTTATTGAGTGCTTACTGTGTGCAGAGCACTGTACTAAGCGCTTGGGAATTACAAATTGGCAACATATACAGACGGTCCCTACCCAACAGTGGGCTCACAGTCTAGAAGGGGGAGAAAGAGAACAAAACAAAACATATTAACAAAATAAAATAAATAGAATAGATATGTATAAGTAAAGTAAATAAATAGAGTAATAAATACGTATAAACACATATGCATATATACAGGTGCTGTGGGGAAGGGAAGGAGGTAAGGCAGGGGGATAGAGAGGGGGAGGAGGGGGAGAGGAAGGCGGGGGCTCAGTTGGAATGAATAATAAATTTGGGACAATATATTTAACCCAGACATTTTGTACTAGAAATTTAAAATACATAAAAGAGTTACGTTGAAAGGGAGGATTTTGAATTTTGTCATTCAAAACTGGCTCTCTGGCTATTAATCCCATTATTCAAACTAACACCTTTAGGTGGTTTTATTTAAACATTGCTTCCTGTAAATAGGAATTTGTTTTAAAATGTTGGTCTGTTAGTGTATCTGATAGTCATATTCACTCCAGTATTTAGAAAATTCATGTTAGTAAATCATGGGGCACCAGGAGAATTACGTTTAGGGTTAACCAAATAAAATATTAGAAAATAGATTTCAAGAGTTTCTAAGGTAATTTAGCAGACTCATCTATGATAAAGCAAGTTATTATTTCTTGTAATACTGTCTGTAGTTGAGTATCATTACTTCTTTGGGTAGTAGGGACTTTTATCTACTAACTCATGTATCAATGATGTATTTACATAAATATTAGCAGCATTAAGCAACATTAAGCAAGAATGGTCCTGGGAGTCAGAGGACGTGGGTTCTTAGCTGGATCCTCCACTTGTCTGCTGTGTGACCATGGTCAATTACTTAACTTCTCTGTGGCTCAGTTTCCTTATTTGTAAAACAGGGATTAAATCCTAATCCCTTCTACTTAAACTGTAAACTCCATGTGAGACAGGGACTGTCCAACATGAATATCTTGAAAGTACCCCAGCACTTAGTCAGTGCTCAGCAAATAGTAAGTGCTTAACAAATACTATTGTTATTTATACTAGATGAAGTGAAGTAGAAGTCATGTTTCACAAGCGTGGATTGGATGTTAGTATCAATAGTCCCATCTTCAAATAGGATCTATCTATTTATCTATTATAAATAAGCCACCTCCTCTGCATTGCCCCCACTTGCTCCCTCTGCTCTACCCCCCCTCCCCGCCCCACAGCACTTTTGTGTATATATGTACATATTTATAATTCTATTTATTTTATTAATGATTTGTATATATCTATAATTTCATTTATTTATATCGATGCTATTGATGCCTATTTATTTGTTTTGATGTCTGCCTCCCTGCTTCTAGACTGTGAGCCCGTTGTGGGCAGGGAATGTCTCTATTTGCTGCTGAATTGCACTTTCCAAGTGCTTAGTACAGTGCTATACACACAGTAAGCACTTAATAAATGCAATTGAATGAATGAATCTATCATCTACTCTGTCCTCTCAGTGGGCTAGATCAGGGCAAAATTTCCCTATTATGATGATTCCTTTTTTTAAAGAACTTTCATCACTAGCTGAGTTTTGCTTGTATGTATTACATATATATATATATATATACATGTTGTATGTATGTACATACATATTACATATGTATCAATTACATCAATTACATATATAATTGACTGTCATTCATGGAAAAGAACGCTTTCTAATATTTCAATGTACCTTCCATGAAAAATGACTTAAAAACAGCCTTTTTCCTCCCTGATAACTTGAAGAGAATGTTCACAAATCAGTGGGACAGTCAATCAATAGTATTTCTTGAGCACCTGAGTACAAAGAACTGTAGTAAGGCTAGGGAGAGTTAGTTACAATAGAATTGGTAGACATGATCCCTGCTTTCAAGGAGCTCACAATCTAGGAGGAGACTCAGGCACTTAAAATGAATTACAGATGGGATGAAGTAATGGAGTATAAAGAACTGTATGTTCTATAGGAGCCCTGAGTACCTTGTGTGATGCGTAAGTACTGAAAAGGCAGTTGGGAGGAATGTAGGATGGAGATAGTGAAGTTAATCAGGGAAGGCCTCCTGGAGGGTATGTGATTTCAGAAGGACCGTGAAGATGGGGAGAGCAGTAGTCTGCCTAATGTGAAGTGGGAGGGAAGCAAGAGGGTGGTGGTGGGAGGGGGGAGAACAAGGCACAATTAGAATTCTGGCTTGAGAGGAGCAAAGTGTATTAACTAGAATGTAGTGGAGAAGAGTGAGGGTAAGAAGTGGGGAAAGAGCTGATTGAGTTCCCTGATAGGCAATGGTCAGGAATTTCTATTGGATACAGAGATGAATGGGTAAACATTGGAGGATTTTAAGGGCTGGGGAAGGTGTGCTCAGAACTGTGTTTTAGAAGAATGATCCAGGCAGCAGAGTGAAGTGTGGATAGGAGAGGGGAGAGGCTAGAGGGAGGGAGGTCAGCAAGGCGGCTGATGCACTTTTTGAGATAAGATATGACAAGTACCTGGGCCAGTGTAGTAGCAGTTCGAGTGGAGAGGGACGGCAGATTCTGGAAATGTGGGAGAATATTCAAGAGCGTTTAATGACAGGTTTAATATAGGGGTTGAAAGAGGGGAAGAACTGAGGATAATGACAGTGTTGTGAGTTTGAGAGATGGAAACTTTGATGGAAAAGTGTGGTGGAAAAGATTTGTGAGGGGGTCAGTTTTGGACATTTTGAGCTTAAGATCCTGGAAGGGATCCATGTAGAGGCAGGAGGAGATGTGAGAGGAGAGAGGTTGAAGCTGATGAGGTACATTTGAGAATGGAGATGGCATTTGAAGCTGTAGGAGTGGATGATCTTCCTCTGGTTAGCTAAAACTACAAAACAGTTCTTAGTGCATTTTCCCTTTTTATGTTTTCCTTGATTGTGAAAGATCCAATTTTATGTACATTTAGTATTAGGGAAGAAGGCATTTCTACCTTCTAAGTAATGATGCAAATGCTACCTGTGAATATAATCTGATTGACTGAACAATTGTTAATTACCTACATTCACAGGTGTGTGACATAGCTATAGTGATTAATTATTGATGGTTCTTTGCTTTTTGTCATAGAAGAACTCTGATCTGTTTTATTATCCTTATTTAGATGAACAGTGTGGCCCCATGTAAAAAGCATGAGGTATGAGCTAGAGGACCTGGGTTCTAATCCCGGCTCTGCCACTTGCTGCTGTGTGACCCTGGGCAAGTCAATTAAGTTCTCTGTGCTTCTGTTCCCTCATCTGCGAATGGGGATTCAATACCTGTTCTCCCTCCTACTTAGAATGTGAGCCCCATGTGGTACCCGACATAGTAAATGCTTAAAAAGTGCCATAATTATTGTTATTATTATTATTATGATTATCATTGATATATACTGACTCCATTCAAAAGAACCATTAACATTACCCAGTTTGATTTTTAAATGCAAACCAAAGTTCAGACAGTCTAATTGTTTCATTCAGCTCGTGACTTATTTTTATCAGTCTTTCTATAACATCACAAATGTTTCAAAGATGAAATAACCCAGTTAATTTCTGATATCCGATTGGCATTTTCATAGTGCTTTTTTCTTTTAAATACTGTAGGCACTCAATGCTTTCCATTCTGCTTTTTTTCAGTGCATTTTCACCCAAATTTAATTGTGATTATTCATTTTGAAAAGTCTCATAATGGCTAAGTGTACACAGAAGCTTTCACACCTTAACCAGATATCATTTAGGATTTTCTAATACCTTTTGACCAATTTCAGTACAGTAAGACCAAAAAGGATTAAATTGAGATGGTACAAATAGGATTTTTTTTTTCAGAGAGCTTGTATCTCACCACATGCCGCTGGTTTGACTGAGGACTTTGATTGGCAACTGCTGTCTGATGGTGTTAATGATTCTGGGCTGTTCCTTCTTTCCCTCTCATTGTCTTCCTGCCTGCCTGAACTCTGAGATCTCCCAAGATGGAACAAAGCGTTGAGGCAGGGCTCAGGGAGCTCAGAATGTGATCTATTGATCAAGTCAACCTCTTGATGTCTGGAATCCCAGAGTGGGATGAGAGACAGACTCCCAATTCATTGGTTTCTGCCTTCGATAGATGGGTCCCATGAAGATTTGAGGGAAAAAATTACAGGAAGATTATTTTAAAGAAAATATGCAAACCCTGTGGAAACATAGCTATAGTCTGCAAATAAAAAAAGGATCTGTTTTAAATAATTTTTTACAACTTGCTTAGTGATGGACATATGCTGCTTGTGGATAATATATCCTCTTTCCACTCCCCAAATTTAGCTCGCTGACAATCAAGGATTAGTTCTGATGACTACAGTGGCCATGCCGGTATTCAGTAAGCAAAATGAAACTGTAAGTCTTTGGGTTGCATTATCTATTTTGTATTGTGATGATTTCATTGAGAATTTCTCTTAAATGACTTTTTATCTTTTAAGTTTTGGGATTTATATCTATCGTTTGCCTCCTGATATGTCTGTTGTAAGCATAAATAATTTCAATATATTCAGCCAATTCAACACTTTCCCCTAATGTCTTAATGTTGAATATCCAGGGGAGAAAAACTCCAGCAAATTACTATGAGCACAGGGGTGGTTGTTCATTCATTCATTTATTCAATCGTATTTATTGAGCACTTACTGTGTGCAGAGCACTCTACTAAGCTCTTGGGAAGTACAAGTTGGCAACATATAGAGGCGGTCCCTACCCAACAGTGGGCTCACAGTCTATTTTTTCCTGTGTGTTCCCTGTAAGGGAAACCAGTATAGTCACTCACACATATCTGGCCCAAATGACCTTTTAAAATCAGATAGTTTTGGCACCCTTATTGCTCTTACCTGTTTTTGAATAATGCATCCTGCAGTCCCCACCCACCTGTTTTTAATTCACTGGAGTAATTGCACATTGTTTTAACTCCTCAGTTCTCTACTGAGCACCCTCTGGTAGTGAATTTGGGGAAAGGAGAGAACTAGCATTTTCATGCATAATTTTTCCCTTGGCTGAGTGTTGGCAACTTAATTATATGCATGTTGATCAGCTGGAAGTTTGGGCACTAATGATTTTAATTTAAGGAGAAAGAGAAGAAAGGATTGTTTATTTGCATGGGCGTATGTTTGCCCTTATTAGTTACAACTCCCCATTAGTCTAACTTTTCTCTTTTCTGTCACAGAGACCTAGAAAACCCACAGTTCATAGCATACAATAGTAACAGTAGTAGATAATGATACATAATTTGTGTATACTATTATGTGTGTATATTTCAGCAATTTCTGTTTCTGTACCTGAGTGTTATATTATGTTGTACTCTCCCAAGTGCTTAGTACAGTGCTCTGCACACAGTAAGCACTCAATAGATATGATTTTTTTTAATGTTTATTTCCAACAGAGATCTAAAGGAATTCTTTTGGGTGTAGTTGGCACAGATGTTCCAGTGAAAGAGCTTCTGAAGACTATTCCAAAATATAAGGTAAATGTGATAAATGTGAGTCAATTTACACCACTGATAGCTGATATTCAACAATCATGAGTGGTGTCTGTGGAGAGATTGTCCTCATTTACAAGAGGTCCTGATTAGCCATCCTTGGCATGCTCTAAATTGGCCACTTTCTTCATGTTTCTCCTCCCCCGCCGCCCCATCATCATGTCTTAAATTACCATTATGGCCTTTAGAAGCAGTCCTAAATCACCTGATTCAATTGCTCATTTCAGTGAGTCTTGGTTTTTTTTTTTTCCCAAGGTGTGAGTATGGTAGGCATGGTACTTTGGAAGACTGTATTAATGCTTTCAGGTCATTAAGGGACCAATAATATAGTAGCACTTCAGTAGGCTGACAATATATATTTTAAAGAAATATGGGACATAAGATCTCACTGTGCAAAGTCAACAGTTTATTGTATCCACTCAGTTTTTTTATAGTATTTGTTAAGGGATTTTATTCTGATTACTTGACACCTGTCCACATGTTTTGTTTTGTTGTTTGTCTCCCCCTTATAGACTGTGAGCCCGTTGTTGGGTAGGGTCCGTCTCTATATGTTGCCAGCTTTTACTGCCCAAGTGCTTACTACAGTGCTCTGCACACAATAAGCACTCAATAAATACGATTGAATGAATGAATGAATGACTATGTGTCAAACACTGTTCTTAGAGCTGGGGTAGGTACAAGTTAAGTCAGACAGTCCCTGTCATGCACAGAACTCATAATCTAAATAGGAGCGAAAACAGTTATCCCCATTTTATAATTGAGGAAACCAAGGCAGGGAGAAGATAAGGATTTGCCCAAGGTCACACAGCAAGCAATTAGCCAAAGTGGAATTAGAACCCAGCTCCTTCTGACTCTCAGGCTCATGCTCTCTTCACTAGGCCACACTGCTTCTCAGTGAGGTCTGAATATATTTTCTGAAATTCTGCAAGCTAATCTATCAGCCCATCAACTCTTTTTGATAGATTTGTGACCCAATACATTTTCTAGCTGCCTCACCTGCCATCTAAATTACCCTTTTCTGAAACCCCAGTGACCCCAATCAAACAATGATATTTATTGAGGACTTTGTGCAGAACACTCTACTAAATGCTTGAGAGAGTGTAATACAACAGAGTTGGTAGACATGATTCCTGCTCTCCAGGAGCTTACAGTCCAGACAGACATTAAAATAAATTACAGAGAGGGGAAATGGCAGCGCATAAAGTATAAGTGCTGTGGGGTTGGGGTGGGGAAAATATCGAAGTACTTTATGGGGTACAGCCCCAAATCCATAAGAATTGCAGGAGGGCAGGTGAATAGTTGGGGAGATGAGGGCTTAGTCAGGGAAGGCTCCTTGGAGGATATGTGCTTTTAATAGGGCTTTGAAAATGGGAAGAGTGGTGATCTGTCAGATATAAGAAGGAGGAAATTCCAGGCCAGAGGGAGGATGGTGGCAAAGGGTTGGCAGCATGATAGATGAGTTGTAAGTACACTGAGTAGGTTGGTGTTGGAAGAGTGAGGGGTGCAGGATGAATCGAAGTGGGAGAGGAGTGAGGTTAGGTAGTAGTAGGAAAGATTAGGTAGTAGTAGGAATAATAGTATGTATTATTCATTCATTCAATCATATTTATTGAGTACTTTGCACAGAGCACTGTACTAAGTGCTTGGAAAGTACAATACAGCAATAAAGAGAGACAGTCCCTGCCCATAACGGGCTTGCAGTCTAGAGGGAAGGAGTCAGACATCAAAACAAGTAAATAGGCATTACTATAAATACATAAAATTGTATGTATGTATATATATGCATATGTACATAAGTGCTGTGGGGTGGGGGAGAGGGAGAACAAAGGGAGTGAGTCGAAGTGACACGGAAGGAAGGGGGAGCTGAGGAAAAGGGGCCTTAGCCTGGGAAGGCCTCTTGGAGGAGGTGTGCCTTCAGTAGGGCTTTGAAGGGAGGAAGAGTGATTGTTGGGCAGATTTGAGAAGGGAGGGCATTCCAGGCCCGAGGTAGGACGTGGGCCAGGGGTTGGTGGCAAGACAGGTGAGATTGAGGCACAGTGAACAGGTTAGCACCAGAGGAGCAGGGTGTGGGGGCTGGGAAGTAGAAGGAGAGAAGGGAGGTGAGGTAGGAAGGGGCAAGGTGATGGAGTGCTTTAGAGCCAACAGTGAGGAGTTTTTGTTTGATATGGAGGTTGTTAGGCAACCCCTGGAGATTTTTGAGGAAGGGGGTGACATGTCCTGAACCTTTCTGTAGAAAGGTAACCCGGGCAGTGGAGTGAAGTATGGACTGAAGTGGGGAGAGGCAGGAGGTAGGGATGTCAGAAAGGAGGCTGATGCAGTAATCCAGTTCATTCATTCATTCATACATTGAATCATATTTATTGAGCACTTACTGTGTGCAGAGCACTGTACTAAGCTCTTGGGAAGTACAAATTGGCAACCTAGAGAGACGGTCCCTACCCAACAATGGGCTCACAGTCTAGAAGGGGGAGACAGACAACAAAACAAGTAAACAGGTGTCAATACTATCAGAATAATAGAATTATAGCTATATACACATCATTAATAAAATAGAGTAATAAATATGTAAAAATATGCACAAGTGAAGAGGGGAAGAGGGTAGGGAGGGGGGAAGATTGGGAGGGGAGGAGGAGTATAGGAAAAAGGGGGGCTCAGTCTGGGAAGGCCTCCTGGAGGGGGTGAGCTCTCAGTAAGGCTTTGAAGGGAGGAAGAGAGCTAGAGAAGCAGCGTGGCTCAGTGGAAAAAGCCCGGGCTTTGGAGTCAGAGGTCATGGGTTCAAATCCCGGCTCCTCCACTTGTCTGCTGTGTGACTTTGGGCAAGTCAGTTAACTTCTCTGTGCCTCAGTGACCTCATCTATAAACTGGGGATTAAGACTATGAGCCCCCCGTGGGACAACCTAATCACCTTGTAAACTCCCAAGCACTTAGAACAGTGCTTTGCACATAGTAAGCGCTTAATAAAAAAACTGCCATTATTATCATTATTAGTTTGGCAGATGTGTGGAGGGAGGGTATTCCAGGCCAGGGGTCGATGGCGGGACAGGCAAGAACGAGGCACAGTGAGGAGGTTAACTGTGGCAGAGGAGCGGAGTGTGGGGCCTGGGCTGTAGAAGGAGAGAAGGGAGATAAGATAGGGATAGGACAGTGCTCTGCACACAGTAAGCGCTCAATAAATATGATTGAATTAATAGGATGGGATATCCAGTTGGGGTAGGATGAGCGATTGTGCTAAAGTGGTAGTGGTATTCACTGCGTAGCACTTTATTAAGTGGTAGGAAAGAATACACAAGTGGGAATTAGACATGGTCCCCTGTCCCTTGGTGGACTCACGATCTAAAAAAAAAAAGGGTTAGAGCAACAGATACATAAGATGAAATATGACAAAACAATAATATAACAAAGATAAAAACAAAGCTTACTAAACCATTTTAGCTAGGGGTACAGAAAGGGGAGACCTGTTTGAGTATCTTAATAGCAGTGGTAAGAAATTTCTGTTTGATTTGGAAATATATGGACAGTCATTTGAGCTTTCTGGAAAGTGAGGAGGCATGGAATTAACATGGTTTTTGAACAATGATCCAGGCACCAGAATGAAGTGTGGACTGGAGTGGGTAGAGACAGGAGGCAGGGAGGAGGCTGATGCAGTAGTCAAGATGAGATAGTGTAAGTGCTTGGACCAACCTGGTAGCAGTTTGGATGGAGATGAAGGAATGGATTCTAGAGATGTTATAAAGGAAAAACTGATGGGATTGATGACAGATCGAATATGTGGGTTGATTGAGAGAGAAAAGTTGAAGATAACGCCATGACTATGGATTTGTGAGGCAGGTAGAATGGTGGTGGTGTCTACTTTGATGGGAAAGAAAGGAGGTGGACTGGGTTTAGGTGGGTAGATGAGGAGTTCTGTTCTAGACATGTTAAGTTTGAGTTGTCAGTGGGACATCTAAGAAGAGATGTCCTGAAGGCAGAAAAAAATTCAATCGTATTGAGTACTTACTGTGTGCAGAGCACTGTACTAAGCTCTTGGGAGAGTACAATATAACAATAAACAGACACATTCCCCACCCACGATGAACTGCAAGACTTCAGAAAAGAGAGGTCAGGCCTGGAGAGGTAGATTTGGGAATCATCTCTATAAAGATGGTAGCTGAAGCCATAGGAGTGAATGAGTTCTCCAAGGAAGTCGGTGTAGATGAAAAATAGGAGGGAAAACCAGAAGTGAGCCTTGAACGACCCCCACAGTTAGAGCGTGGGCGTCAGAAGAGAAGCTGTCTCAAAAGAGACTGAGAAGGAGTGGCCAAAGAGATAGGAAGAGAAACAGGAGAGGACAGTGTAAGTGAAGCCAAGTTTAGACAGTGTTTCCAGGAGAAGGGGGTGGTCTGAAATATTGATAGCAGCTGAGACATCGAGGAGAATTAGTATGGAGTAGAGGCCATTGGATTGGACCCAGCCCCTGCTTTTCTCCCCTTTTGTGGGCAGAGAATGTTTCAGTTTGTTATTCTGTGCTTCCCAAGTGCCTAGTACAGGGCAGTGCACCATTTGGGCATTCAATAAATGCTGCTACCACTAGTAGTAATACTACTAATAGTTTCTGGTCTTTGTTCTCTCCCCTGGGGTGCTCCCTATCCCCATTTGTTTCCCAATGTGCTTGGCCTCTGTTCTTCATCTCACAGTACTCCTATATCCTATAGCCTCTTTGTCCTTAACGTTCCCTATTAGGATGACATTGAGCACACTTATTACAGTTAGGAAAATTGTGGCTGCAAACAAGAATGCCAGAGAAGAGAGGTGGGATCAGAGAGCAGTATCAAAAACTGAATTGTAAGTCATTTAAATCATATTAATTCACTATGTATCTGTTATTTTTCTTTTAGTGGTATCTGTTAAGTGCTTACTATGTGCCAGGCACTGTACTAAGTGCTGTGGTAGATCCAAGCGAATCAGGTTGAACACAGTCTCTGTCCCACATGGGGCTCATAGTCTTAATCTCCATTTTGACAGATGAGGAAACTGAGGCACAGAGAAGTTAGGTGACATGTCCAAGGTCACACAGAAGACAAGTGGTAAGGCTAGAATTAGAACCCAGGTCCTTCTGACACCCAGGCCCATGCTCTTTCCACTATGCCATGCCACTTGTCTGTCTTAATTATCAGAGAAGTGGCACAATGCTCTTTCTGTGGTTCATCTCCTCAAGGCTCCATCAGTCCTATCCCTCTCCCCACAGTTCCTTCAGCTTTGGAATGGTGAGCAGGATAATATGGGCACACATGCACACATTTTTATGTTTGTGCACTCTCTTCTACTAATTAATAAAAATAATGGTAATAATTATGGTAGTTAAGTGCTTACTATGAGAGAAGCTCTGTACTAAGCACTGGTGTAGATACAAGATAATCCACATGAAGCTCACAGCCTAAGTAGGAGGGAAAACAGGCATTGAATCTCAATTTTGTCGATGAGGGATCTTAGGCACAGAGAAGGTAATTGACTTGTTCAAGGTCCCACAGCAGGTATGTGGTAGAGCCTGAAGTAGAACCTATGTCCCCTGACTCTCAGGCCCATTTTCCCTCCTTGCAAGGCTTCTTTCAGGGATTCTTTCTCGCTCCAACTCTTTTCCAGGTGTGTTGGGGTGATTGAGAGGATTACCTTCCTTGGTCAGTGGTGCCCCTGGAATGCTGAGGCAGAGAGAAACCATGGTCTTCAAGTTCCCTCCACCCACCTAAGGAAAGAAGGCTGTGGAACCAATCAATCAATCATATTTACTGAGCATTTACTCTGTGCAGAGCACTATACTAAGCGATTGGGAGCGTACACTATAACAATATAACAGAGTTGGTGTACACATTCCCTCCCCACAGTGAGTTTACGCTCTGGAGGGGGAGACAGACAGTAATATAAATAAATTATGGATATGTACATAAGTGCTGTGGGGCAGAGGGAGGGATGAATAAAGGGAGCAAATCAGGTTGATGCAGAAGTGAGATGAGGAAAAATGGGGCTTAGGGAAGGTTTCTTGGAGGAGATGTGCCTGCAATAAGACTTTGAAGGTGGGGAGAGTTATTTTCTGTTGGATACGAAGAGGGCATTCCATGACAGAGAGAGAGACGAGATCGAGGTACAGAGTGTAGGTTGGCATTAAAGGAGCAAAATGTGTGGGCTAGCTTGTAGTAGGAGAGCAGTGAGGTGAGATAGGAGAGGACAGGGTAATTAAGTGCTTTAAAGCCAATGGTAAGGAGTGTGGAAGGTAGTGAGCAGGAGATGAGAGAGTAGACTTCTGGCCTCCATCCATGCTTGGGGGAAGAATATATTCCATTTCCTTTCCCCAACCTCATTGCTATAGACCTATCTAGACTTTTCTAATTTTTCACCTGGAACTATTCAGACTGGAACTCTGAATAGCTCCTACTACCCAGGACCAATCAATCACCTTCCTGTCAGCCTACTTAGAGGCCTGAACAAGCATCTCACTTATTCTCGAGAAGTAGTTTATAAATTGGGAGAATCTGATGTATGATGCATGATGTTGAGAGTCTCAAAGAATAATGGCAAAGGTAAGTAGTAGTAGTAGTAATGGTATTTTTTGAGCACTTCCTGAGTGTGGTACACTGAACTTAGTGCTTGGAAGATTCAATAAAAGTGAAATACACATTCTAATGGGGAAAGCTTACAGTCTAATGGGTAATAAGGATATTGCAGTTCTGAGTGTTTGACATTTCCATCTTTAGGATTATGGTGCTGCAGTGATTGCAGGATAACTGAATTTGGTGAATTGGAGCAAAGGAACCTGAGGCAGCTGGTGTAGACAACTCACTCAAGGAGTTTGGAGAGGAATGGCAGGGGGAGATGGGGCGATAACTGGAGGGAGCTGTGGGGTCAGGGGAGGTTTTTTTTAGGATAGAGGAGACATGAGCATGTTTGAAAGTAGTGGGGAAAAGCCACTGGAGAGCAAACATTTGAAGATGGAGTTTAGGAAGGGAAGAAGTGAGCAGAAAGGTGCTATGATAAGGTATGAAGGGATAGGTTAGGTGGAGGGGGTGGATTTTCAAAGAAGACAGGAGATCTCTTGAGATAGTACTGCAAAAGATGGGAGAGTTGAAGGGGCAGGAGGAGGGAGGGACTGTAGAGGAAGAGGGGAGATTTCAAGGAGACAAAGGTAAAGGAAAATGAAAATGCATTAGTGACAACTGGTATATTACACTGCTTTTAAAGAAACATTTTGATTGATTTTCATTTGGAATTACATTTTTAGTCAAATACCACTTGCTTATAATGGAAAAAGTCAAGCTTCTAAACTCCTTCTGGAGCCCTCAATCTGTTAGATACCAGGGCATATAATTGTAATTAATGCAATGTTGACTGTGTCTGACATTTTTCAGGGAAAGGAGATAAAAGAGATGATATAAATCTCAGAGGCTATGAAATCCCTAATTTATCTATAATGGAATGATGAACTATTATTTTGTCACTGGATTCTAATAGAGTCCTATTAAGACTTGTTGTTGAAGTTAACTTTAGGAGAAAGGTTGGTTACTTTTGACCATTACCATTAATATTTGGATTATTTAGTTCTGGACAAATTTTAATTGAACAGGTCAAATTCCCTGAATTTTATATTCATAGTCAAATTGATAAACCAGGTAAGTCTATTGATGGTTTGTTTGCTCTGCAGACTGGATAGTCGTGTACTAGTATGCTCAATTATTTGTCATATATGGAAAACATTTTAAACCAAATCACTTAATACTGCAAGAGTCCATGATTGAGAAATAACTCAGTAGAAAAAGAAGACACCCCCCCCACCCCCCATTCTATTCATTGCTGTGGCAAAAGAGAGTAGAATATTCTTCCTTTGGAAAGTGATCAGCTTTATGCCAAAGGCTTTTTAAATGTATGAATTATTTCTAGGTAAATTTATTGTAACCAATGGGTGTATTCAACTGTGTAATGGAAGTATTGCCCAAAAACTAGTATTGGCATTTGAATAAGGACAGTTTTAAATTTGATTACATACTTTTTAAAGCTAATAAAATATTTCATTGCTTCCAAACCACTTCCCATAGATCCATTTAGTCAGAAAACATAAATGTCTTTGCATTAAATATCGTCTAGGTTTTGTGTAAATTGAAGCACACTTGAAACAATCTGGCAGCAGGACAATCTAAAGAATGAAGGATGTAAATGGGGTTGATTGCCAAGTTTCCAAGAAGGAGATACAAAGCTCTCATATTATGGAAAAATTGTCTTGTGAAGTCTCCTAAATTTTTGATGATCACAACACATTAGTGGAAATTGTAACTATAAAAGTCATTGCGGTTCTGATTCATATATCAGCACGATAAAACTTAGATTCATGTTTCAAAACAAATTTTGCACTTTTTTGAACATACTATTTTTCCATTTAAATAAATAGAAATAAGGACTGTGGATAACAGGAACTTTTAAATTGTGCTATTTACCAAGCTCATCATAGTGACAGTTTTTCATTTTCAACAAATGTCAAGGATCAGTGCTTTGCGTTTATTTTAATGAAATATTGTGTTGATAAGGGTTATGCATGCCAAGCTTAAGATGTAAATCACTAAATGTTAGGATTTTTTTTTGTTTGTGAATTCACCAGAGATCAAGCTAATTAAGGCTTCTTTCTCATTTACTATTACAGTTAGGTATTCATGGTTATGCATTTGCGATCACGAACAATGGCTACATCCTGACTCATCCTGAACTGAGACCATTGGTAAGAAAAATATTTATTGACTTATTCATGCATATAATTCATTTGTGAGGATAAAATTCTGCCTCAACAATCATATGTGGAAAACCTTAGTTCACAATGGAGTATTTTATTTGAATGCTTATTGCAGTTTGCTCCTTAAAGGAACACATTTGCAAAATCAGTAGACGTATATGCCATTAAATTTGTCATGCAGAAACTACAGCGCAAACCCACTAAGTCAGGCACAAGTAATAATCTCTGGAATTTCTGCCATGTGGTTCATTTCATTGGTAAGTGGGGATTCTCAAGGAAACTTTGTCCCTTGTAGGTTGAGATTTAAGGAGGCCTGCATTTTAAAATAAGCACAGAAACAGAAAAGCCAGTATTCATTACGAAAGTGAGTGATGGAATGGCCTTTTCAGCAGTAAAAGACATGCAAAGTCCTGGCTTCCCCTCCTTCTCTTCCTTTGATCTCATCAAAATAATAAAAATAGAAGCAAAAGCACATTATGAAAATGTTTGTTGACAAAACACCCTGGGGGACAGCTCCATTCAGGTTTGCATCATTGTTTAGGAATACATCATGTAAGTGTTCCATCATTATCAAATCTTGGTATAGTACTCCTGGTATTAATGATTCACTGCTGCATACATGTGGATGCCATATGGATTTTTAAGTTGCCCCTTACAGCAATATCTGATTTCACCAGTGTTTCAGCAGAAATCAGTACCATTAGTTGGATGGCTAATTTCGTATGTTCTTCAATTGAAATTATTGAAAAGTGTGATTTATGAAGTTAGTGACAAAGATCCTTAGCACATTACCCATTTCCAAGCAGCACAGTTTTTGTTTGTCAGACCAGGAAGCTTGGAATTCTACGTTTGATTTAGCTGAGTGTTTGAGTTGATTGTTTCTTCATTCATAATTGTGACTGAAAAGGGGAAATGAGAATGTCAGCAGTCAGTAGCTGGAACTTCTTCCAGAGAATGAAATGATTTCTTATTTAGCAGTTTTAGAAGTAGGTATAGGCTATGGTAAAATAAAGAAGTAGCATGTATTTTCAGATTTTAAAGGGTGATCTCTGTCAGCCCTGTAGGACATTTTTATGCTTCTGAAGATTTCTGCAACTCTTAGTGTCATATGAAGTTTGCATTGATCCTGTCTATATGAAAGAGTTCTCTTCTTCCCTACCCCTCACCAATCACACAGTTATAGTATGAATTTAGCTATTCTTCTTATTCAAAGGTGATGCTATTGATAGAGATCCTTATCCATGAGAGTGGGTCTGATTGAAAAGATAGGTGTATGACCAACAATCCATTGCACCCTGTGTACAAAGATTAGATTTTGCCACACTAGTGTATATGCATGCCACTTGCAGTGCCTATTGTTGCTCTGAGAATATACTTCTTGGTATCCTTGCATCTGAATCTTTTACTCAAGGAGAGCAACACCTCTCCTGATTGTTCAATGCCAGGCCTACTTTCTGTTGTTGTTACCTACAGTTCCTGGCTCTGCCACATTGGTTGACCCTGTGCTTCTGCATATTTAAAGTGTTTATTCTGGCTTCCCTTTCTCTCTGGCCTCTTCCACCTCACCATCCAGCAAATGCTTGGGCATGCTACTATTACCCATTCAGGTATATGATAAGCTGTGCACTTGCTAAATAATAATAATAATGATAATAATAATAATAATGGTAATATTGGTATTTGTTAAGCACTTACTATGTGCCAAGCACTGTTCTAAGCACTGGGGTAGGTACAAGTAATCAGGTTGTCCCACGTGGGGCTCACAGTCTTCATCCCCATTTTACAGATGAGGTAACTGAGGCCCAGAGAAGTTAAGTGACTTGTCCAAAGTCACACAGCTGACAAGCTGTGGAGCCGGGATTAGAACCCATGACCTCTGACTCCCAAGCCCGGACTCTTTCCACTGAGCCATGCTGCTTCTCTAAAGCTAAAATATGACCCACCACCAAGATGACCTTTGATTGTGTTCCAACAGTTAAAAGCATTGATCTATAGGGTGTTTGCAGATTGTGTCTTCCAATTGATTTCCCCAAACAGGATCTAGTTGATTGACACATCTGCCAATCTACCTGTGGAAAGGTCCTCTAGTTGGATGATGATGATGATGATTATGGTATGTGTTAAGTGCTTACTCTGTGTCAAGCACTGTTCTAAGCACCGGAGTAGGTACAGGTTAATCAGGCTGGATTCAGTCCCTGTCCCATATAGTCTGTGGGAGGGAGAACAGGTATTGAATCCCCATTTTACATTTGAAGAAACTGAGGTATAGAGATAAGTGATTTGCCCAAGTTCACACAGCATATAATTGTCAGAGCCAGGATTAAAACCCAGGTCTTCTGACTTCCAAGCCCGTGCTCTTTCCACTAGACCACACTGCTTCCCCCAGCCAGGATCTGGTTGTTTGGGTTAATGGGGAGTCGAGGGGCGGGGGGTGGGGAGACCAGAAGGAAAGGAATGGAGGTAGCACACCAGCACTGCATTACTCCAGGGACAGTTTCTATTCCTGCCTTCCCACCGCACTTATCTCTTCCCACCAGGGGACTCTGCAGTCAGGGATCCCTCCCAGCCAGGCACATAGAACAGACTTTGGCCAGCTTCAGGATGGCAGTTAGCCCGAGGGATCCTCCCCAGCTCCTGGCTCTCTTGGAGTGGGTGGAAGTGGGGAGCTCAGAGCCTCCTGTACCCAACCTACTTTCTCCCACGTGACACTCATGGCAAGTCATAGAGGGCGGTAGGAAATGGGGGAAGATGGAGGGTAATGGTGAGAGAGATGGAGAATCATGGTAGGGAGACCAGGGTATGCAGTGAAACATGGAAGGGGAAAAGAGGATAAGGGGATGGATAGAGGAAGGTCCTACTTTTCTTGCTTCCCCTTCTCCACACCTTCTTTGCTAGTACTGGAGAAAGTGATGCTTAAGTAGGCAGGGATCGTGTCTACCAGCTCTGTTGTAATGTACTTTCCCAAGTGCTTAGAAGAGTGTGCTGCACACAGTAAGTGCTCAAGAAATACCATTCATTGATAAGAGGATTTGGGAGAGCCTTGAGTTGGCCTGCTACACTGACTTCATGGCTGCCGACCTTTATTGGATAGTAGGACTGCTGTCCATAAACGTGTAGTTACTTTGTGGAATCACTAATTTTCCACAAGTTGTCTCTGTGGATAAATTACATCCAGATGAGTTTAATAATGATGGCATTTGTTAAGCACTTACAATGTACGAAACACTGTTCTAAGCGCTGGGGGGATACAAGGTGATCAGGTCGTCCCAGGTGGGGCTCACAGTCTTAATCCCCATTTTACAGATGAGGTAACTGAGGCTCAGGTAAATTAAGTAACTTGCCCAAGGTCATACAGCAGACATGTGACAGAGCCAGGACTAGAACCCATGACCTCTGACTCAAGCCCGTGCTCTTTCCACTTAGCCACGCTGCTTCTCATTTCTGCAATAATAAAGAACTTGTCTTAAAGTTATGTATGTCTTAGAGGTGATGCTGATTAAACTGCTTGATAAGGTTGGTGTACCTTCTGTGGTCTCAAAGCCAAATAAAAGATTGAACAAGTGTTACACCTGTTCAGATTTTCAGTTTGGTATGAAGTGTGCTAATTTTTTATTAGCCATCTTCCTACAGGGCACACTAATTTCCTTGAATCTGTTTTCTACTTATTTCTCGGTCTGTGTATTATTGGATACTGACCTGCCTAGATAGCAGAATTTGGTAAAACATTCAGCTCCATATTAGTGAAGAAAGTCGTGGTGGGTGAGGTTTTCCTGCTGCAGGCTGGTACATAATCCAGATCTTCTTCAGTCTTATTATCAGTCCATAGTGCTATTCTGACTCTGCAAAGCAGTTCGTGCACATGAATTTTCAGATCCCTTATCACATCCTCAAGCATGTGGCGTATCTAAAGTTGAATAGATTTGAGGTTACTATACGAACCTTGTGGGGATGGGCGAAGGGTCAGCTAGGGAATCTTCAGCTGCAATTCAAGCAAGATGCCAGTTGTACATAATATTTACCAGAGTCCAGGTTTATTATTGCTCTCAACTGTTTTGGGTAAGATCTTTAAGGGTACTATTAGCTTATAGCAGCTTTTTTGTGATGAAGTCAAGGATTTTGGATGATGCTCTTTACCTGTTGAGTTTGAAGAGTTTCTCTGAGGACTAGAATCATATTCTAACACCTCTATCCATTATTGCATCCTTATGGATGCTTGCATAGCATAGCTTGTACAAGTTTGGACCTCTCACCCAAGTTTGCTTTACTCCATTGCTGATGATGAAAAGATCAGACAGGACACTTTCCCACTGTTGGGTAGGGACTGTCTGTATATGTTGCCAACTTGTACTTCCCAAGCACTTAGTACAGTGCTCTGCACAGAGTAAGCGCTCAATAAATATGATTGATTGATTGATTGACACTTTCAAATCTAAGTACTCAGCCATATCATCATGTGCTTCTCCTGTAACCAATTTGCTGCTGAGATTATGTCTGTTGGTCTGAATTTTGGTGTGAAGATATATAAAGATTCATGGAGTGCAAGGTTAATGATATTTATTTTTAAGAGCTTGACTGTGAGCCTCATGTACAGAGAGTCTGAAATGCATATATACACACAGACATAGGTTCACACCCAAATTTCCTCATTTCCTGTGAGCTTCCTCTCTAAATCCTGTTTTTGATTGTTTGGGGGGCTATCATTATCATCATAAATATCTTCATTATCATTATCCCCATGTTGTACATTGACTGCTTCAAACCTGATTATCTTGAACCTACCCCAGCACTTAGTACAGGGCTTGGCAACTACCGCAGTTGTTATCTTTTAATCGGCATGGGTCCTTCCCTTTTCTTTCTTTCTTTTCCTTCTCCTATAGCTCTACCAATGAATGCCATGCCCCCATGCTCCACATCTCTCCATAAACTTGAAGAAGATTGTGAAGACAGTAGTTATTCCTTTTTAAAGTTGCTCAATGTTATATGCATATCAGATATCATTATCATATATCATTATTGAGATATGATATATATATCATTGAGCAACTAATTAGGGTTAGGATTAGTTCCCGAAGATATGTGTCTGTATATGAGACACAGCCTGTTCCTTTTGATTTTTTGTTATTGTTTGTTTTGGTTCATTTTAAAGGAAATCATTCATGTATATCCACTGGGAATGAGTGTGCGCTGGGCAAAAATCCACATTGGCTGCAATCATGCTCAAAAAGAGGCCTAGATAATAGGCTACCAGCAGCTTCCTGGGCAAAGGTGATCATGTATTCTTTATTTAAGTCCAAATTCTAATTTGCAAAATGAAACCATATACCAGAATCCTTGGGAAACTAAGAAACCACTCCTTCATTTTTGCCAAGGAAGTTAAATTAGATTGATGGGGGTTAATATCACTTCAACCCCTATGTGGATTAAGCCCAGAGGGTAAAATTTTAATAATCTCACCGCTCCATCTGTTGTTAAAGTGGTTTCTATTTCTGAGGCCAATAGAAAAAAAAATGGATAGCTCAAAAGCACAATGCCAATGTATTATTGTAATTAGTCTAATAAAATATTTCCCCTGAACCTAATATATGGCATTGTTTGGCATTTGTTTTACTCTTGTTTGATTGGGGTGTGAAAAATAAAACATCTCCAAAAACAGCAGCCTATTCGGCAAATCAACCTAGGTTTCATTGACCTTGGTGGAATTACTGGGGTCACATTTCTGTACAGATCAACTCTTTTGTAAACAATTTCTCCGGGATTTTGTGGATGTATACCATGTTCTTCAGTATCTCACAGTCCGGGTATCCTTTCCAAGTTTTTTTTTTAATCTACCAAGGAAATTCATTGGTGTAAAGGAATTGAGAGGGTTTAGTAATAATGGAAGTAGTAGACCTGCCTTCTGAACTACCCGACAGGTAGCAATTCATGAGTGTGAAGATCTGTGAGAAAGACTCTCTTTTATACTAGTTTTCTTTGTCTGGGAAGAAACAGTAATGCACTATTCTTGGCTTCTTTTTAAGAATAAGCATTGGTCAGGTACCAGTGGTAAAGAGGAGAAAGGACTATTTCTACTGCCAGCAGGATGTGTTCTTGAGTTAGATGTTTTTGCTGTAGCAGTGATGCTTTGCCCTGAGCCACACACATTCTCTCTCCTGATTTCCCCCCATGACCGGTGGCATGCCTTATAAGATTGTCAATAGGAAGAATGGTTGCAGCCTTTTTTCACAGAACAGAATATCTCTGAGACCTCAACACCATCAGACAATAATGTGCCCTCTCCCATTTGGGAAGCCCATCATTGAGTCTGGTACTGAATAGCTTTGTAAGAGTGTAGGGAGAGGGTTGGTGGGGTGTGGGGGGGTGTCTTTTACACTTTCCTTTAAAAAACCAGGAAAAAGCAAAATACAAGAAACAAAACAAAGTAAACAAACAAAACAAAACTCCTTGTGGGTGGGAAATGTGTTTCATGCTTCTGTTGTAGAGTACATTGTAGCCATTGGGCACTCTGTAAAGATCTTTACTACTTCTACTCCTATTATTGGGGAAGCTGTCCTTAGAAGTTTTAAGGTGATGTTACTGATGGTAGGATTTTGTCATTTTGTGTGGCTGATAAAACCAATGTGTAACTGATAATTTCTTTAACATTGTGTGCATGCAAAGATTGTCCCCTGCTACAAGACTGTGACATTTGTTGCCCACCATTTCTGGAACTGTTTTTCTTTCTCCATTTTGGTGGGACAATCTTCCCATAGTCTTTGTTCCCAAGACAGTCACTCATTTCTGACCACTGCTGATCAGACCGAGTTATGCTGCTGCCTCCCAGTTTCTGCTGGTCTGCCATATCAGTTGTAGGTTTTACAAATCTCTTTAAAATTGTGTCTTTAAAAATCTCTCCTTTTCACTCTTTTTATGGTGTTCCCATTTCAGCTCATTATAGAGATGTTTTGGGGGTATTCTGCATCTTACATTTTCTTCACACCTCCCTCTGGGTGAAGCTGTGATGTCGCTCCTGTGTGGGTGATCTGATTATGTTCCAGGACCTCATTATTCGTGATCCCGTTTTATCACATAATGCTAAGAATTGCTCATAGGTAGCATTGATGGACTGCTCTAGGTGTCATATGTGGTGATCCAGGTCTTATAATCATAAATGAAATTTCAATACTGTGATTGCTCTGCAGACCTTCAGTTTGACCTGAATCTCGATGCCTTGTTGGGTGCCACAGTCATTATTTGAGTTTCTCAAGGGACACCCTGGCTCAGTAGAAAGAGCCCGGGCTTTGGAGTCAGAGGTCATAGGTTCAAATCCCAGCTCTGCCAATTGTCAGCTGTGTGACTTTGGGCAAGTCACTTAACTTCTCTGGGCCTCAGTTACCTCATCTGGAAAATGGGGATTAAGACTGTGAGCCCCCCGTGGGACTACCTGATCACCTTGTAACCTCCCCAGCAGCTTAGAACAGTGCTTGGCACATAGCGCTTAATAAATGCCATCATTATTATTTATTTATTATTATTATTCATCAGATACCTACATTGGTCTATCTGTCTATCTGTTGCCAAATTGTACTTTCCTCACTTTGAATGTGAGGGTTGACCAGGTGTGGGCTTGTTCACAATCTCGGTTTTGCTGATGATAAGTGGTTCTTTACTATTTTCATGTTTTCTAGAGTGATTCAAGGATTGTTGTAGATACTTTCAGCCTGTTGAGTTGAAAATGTTTCCCAGAAGATAGGAATCTCTTTTTATATATAGTATTTGTTAAGCACTTACTTTAATAATAATAATAATAATAATAATAATCATGGTATTTGTTAAGTGCTTACCATATGCAAAGCAGTGTTCTAAGCACTGGGGAGGTTACAAGGTGATCAGGTTGTCCCACAGGGGGCTCACAGTTTTAATCCTCATTTTACAGATGAGGTAACTGAGGCACAGAGAAGTTGTGACTTGCCCAAAGTCACACAGCTGATAGTTGGCAGAGCCGGGATTTGAACCCATGACCTCTGACTCCAAAGCCCGGGCTCTTTCCACTGAGCCATGCTGCTTCTCCACGCTGCTTCTACTTTGTGCCAGACACTGTACTAAGTGCTTGGGTAGATACAAGTTTGTTAGGTTGGACACAGTTCCTGTCGCTCATGGGGTTCACAGTCTCAATCCCCATTTTATAGATGAGGGAACTGAGGCACAGAGAAGTAAAGTGATCTGACCAAGGTCACATAGTGGACAAGTGGCAGAGCTAGGATTAGAACTCAGGTCCTCTGACTCCTAGGAATCCACATTCCTTGTTGTCTTTGAACATGGCTGCATAAGCTAGTTTTCACCCTATCATAAAGTCCTTCTTTACTCCTTTGGGTACGAAGAAAAGATCTAATAAGGTCCTTGTGATTCTCACATGGCCAGCCTTATCATCATGGGGAATATTAGGACCTTGCTCGTCTTTTCAGGACAGGCAAATTCTTCCAGTTTTTGCCAAAGGCCAAGTCTGCTGAGAGTGTCAATCACTTTTATACGGTCTACGGACACTGACTGGAGGCCTAGATGCCGTTCCCTGCATTCCACCTGTATGTGGTCCAGCTCCAGACCTTTGACCATTTGGAATTGTGGAAAGAGTGGCTGCCCCTCTTTCTAACATCAATATGTTATATTGTGCATGCCTGCAACACATGACATCATAACATATCGTGAAAACGTGCTTGGAAGATTATTTCTCTCCTGCTGTGTCACCACTGCACCTACAGCCACACCTCAACCAAAGCTAGCTCTGGAATCCCCAATTATGTCCTATTAATGGATCGCTCCCATCCATCTTTGTGAAGGGCAGTGGCTTCCCTATCTTTTCGAGAAGCTTTGCCGCCATCTTTGGAAAGAGCAGCAATGTGCCCATCTCTGAGGAAAGCCATGTTGGCACCATTTTTAAAAAGGGTCAGGTGCTGGCCATTTTTGGAAGGCCGTGGGTGGCCGCCATCTTTGGGAGGCCCTGCATGGCTAGCCCTGTTGCACAGTGTCCTGTGAGCAGCAAAG
The DNA here is from genome assembly GCF_015852505.1 of Tachyglossus aculeatus. NCBI lineage: Eukaryota > Metazoa > Chordata > Mammalia > Monotremata > Tachyglossidae > Tachyglossus > Tachyglossus aculeatus. The sequence continues at coordinate 77,614,005 of NC_052101.1, read as the reverse complement.
TTAATGTCTTCTGTGCCCTGCTATGTTTTGAAGGTGCATGGCAGTACTAAACGGATAGTGCTAGGTTTTTTTCTTGATTTATTTGTTTTTTTATGGTGTTTGTTAAGCGCTTACTATGTGCCAGGTACAGTTCCAAATGCTGGGGGAGGTACAAGGTAATCAGGTTGGACACAGTCCATGTTCCACATGGGGCTCACAATCGTAATCCCCATTGTACAGATGAGGTCACTGAAGAACAGAGAAACGAAGTGACTTGCCCAAGGTCACACAGCAGACAAGTGGCGGAGCCAGGACTAGAACCCAGATCTTTCTTAATCCCAGGCCCATTTTCTATCTACTAGACCACAATGCTTCTAGTTAATACTGCTGTTCAGTAGCACACTGCTAGAATCTTACCAACAATAGAGACCGGTGAGATTTTACAATGGAATTTGCAGTCAATACTCTCCCCTTTCCTCTTAAAGATGGTGATATTTATTAGGCACTTAAAATGTGCAGAACAGTGTACTAAGTGCTAGAAAGAAATAGACACTACCAATTCAGACACTATCCTTGGCCCACAGAAGGTTCTCATTTTGCAGCAAGGGGAAGGCAGAGAAACTGAGCATCCCAGATCTGTTGATAGATGGACTGCTCTTCCTCACCATCCTCCGCTCCTATCAGGGCAGTACTTGGGAACTGCATTAGTGGGCAGTGAAGTGATGGGGTATTTTGCCTGCAGAGTGGCTAAGTCTTCATGTATCAGATGGGCTATTCCGTGCATGGTGTGTGTGGTGAACAGCTGTTCTTTATTTGCATCCAGGGCAGGACACAAGAGAATGGCTTTAAAATGCATCCGGAAGAACTTCTGCAATAGAGAGGTTATGAGGCTTTAGAACAAAGCACATTGCCAGAAGGAGTGGAACTGACAGTACTGTTTCTGAAGATGCCTTAGATGTTGTGTGATGTGAGAATCGGTGCTGAACTGGATAATCTCTTAGCTGTCCTGATATTCTATTATTTTTGTAGTCCTCAATAAACCCGTGCTGTTCCAAGGTATTTTGGATATCTCACTGAGGCAGTTACCGACATTCTTCGTTTCAGGGCAGATTTACGGACTGAAGAGTTCTACTCCAATAGAATAATGCATTGAGCTACAAAGTGTTAGCAGATCTTTGTTACAAAGCATAGTTTACCTAAATATAGTCTATACTTGAAAAAGAACATTGAAAATGATCCCGAACTCTCAATGCTTAAAATTTTATCTGTACTAGTTTACGAGTCCTGGGGGAGTATTTAAATAGTACAGAAGTTCCAGAGGGGATTAAACTCACATTCATAGGATCCCCTGTAGAAATTTTGAGAGATCATCTCAGTTCCAATCTCAGTAGACCATATAGTCAGTTATTCCAGGGCTACGCATCCTTCATACAGGAGAGTGATCAAATCATCCTTGCCAAGTAGCTGCCATTCTCATTTAATGATCATTTCAGTTTCTCACATCCATTACTATTAAATAAGTCTTTCTTCTATCTTTCATCTCTTGCAGTTTAAGGCCATTTCCCATTTGCTGGCAGCTGATCATCAGTCTGCCTTTTAAGTTACCCTTAAATCTATTTTCTTCTTCAGGCTAATGAAATATTTTATGAATTTTATATTTTTGTCATTTCATCATTTTGTTGCTCTCCTCTAGACCCTCTCCTTTGAAAATTTAGATCCCGAATTGACTGCCATTTTTATTTTCTGTGAGATCTCTAGCTGGTCTTGTAACTAGTGTAGATTCTCACTGTTATTTTTTCTCTAAGAGGAGAAAGGGAAGTTCTGATTCACTTGGCATGTGTTCTTGGCCATCTTGCTAAAATGGCACCAACAGTGGCACGAACAGTAGAAGATAAGAAAGCAATTGCTTCCACGACATTGCACATCATAAACTTCATATTTCAACACAGGAAGGAGATGTAATTTATGGGGTGGAATATATTCTTCATGGGCTTTAAAGGGCCTCATCTGCCTTGGAGAGATTAGGACTTATTTTGGGTTAGGGACATTATTCATTAATATACTAAATTAATAGTGGTGAACTCTCTTTCCCATATGGTACTTCCAGCGTGAGAAACAGTGTGGCCTAGTGGATAGAGCACAGGACTAGGAGTCAGAAGGATGTGAGTTCTCATCTTGGCTCTGCCACTTGTTTGTTGTGTGACCTTGGACAAGTCACTTAACGTCTCTGCGCCTCAGTTACCTCACCTGTAAAATGGGGATTAAGACTGTGAGCTCCATGCAGGCCACAGATTGTGTCCAACCTGACAAATTTGAACCTATCTCAGTGCCTAGTACAGTGCCTGGAACATGGTAAGTCCTTAATAAATGCCATAATTGTCATTATTAATTATTATTATTACAATGAACATTCAGTAGTTGCAGAGGGAAAAACCATATCCTTTCACCTCCTTCGTTATTCCCCACTTGAAGCAAATGTCCTGTTGGGGTCATGCTCACTGGGCTTCGTAATAACAATAATGATCATTGTGGTCTTTGTTAAGCACTTCCTTTGTGCCAGTCACTGTACTAAGCGCTGGGGTGGATGCAGACAAATTGCGTTGGACACAGTCCCTGTCCCACGAGGGGCTCCCAGTCTCTATCCCCATTTTCCAGATGAGTAACTGTGGCACGGAGAAGTGAAGTGACTTGCCCAAGGTCACACAGCAGACAGATGCAGAGCCGGGTTTAGAACCCATGACCTTGTGGCTCCCAGGTGCGTTCTCCATCCACTATGCCATGCTGCTTCATTGGAGAGGGGCGTGTGTGTGTGTGTGTGGGGGGTGTTTTATGGTATTTGTTAAGTGCTTACTATATGGCAGGCACTGTTCTATGTCCTGAGGTAGATATAAGGTAATCAGGTTGGACACAGTCCGTGTCTCACGGGGGGCTCACGGTCATAATCTCCATTTTACAGATGAGGTAACTGAGGCACAGAGAAGTTAAGTGACTTGTCCAAGGTTAAACAACAGACAAGTGGTGCAGCAGGGACTAGAACCCAGGTCCTTCTGACTCCCAGGCTTTTGCTCTATCCACTAGGCTATGCTATTCCTCCAGTGGATCCCCAACACTCCTGGGGTATCGTGATGTAATCAGACCCATTATTTGATTTACCTTTAGCTTCTTTGGTCCTGTTCCCATGTTGAACAACCAGGTACCATAGCAATCCTTTTTTCCCCAGACCTGACCCTTTCTCTCCTGAGAAACACTGGGCTGTGACAGTTTATTCCCTCTAACACTGGTGCTCTCCTTTCCTACCAAAACAGCCCGCTGCGGCTCCAGATCTGCTTCCTCTGCCTTGCCGCTAGACTGTAGTAAATAAATAAATAAGTAATGATGGCATTTATTAAGCGCTTACTATGTGCAAAGCACTGTTCTAAGCACTGGGGAGGTTACAAGGTGATCGGGTTGTCCCACGGCGGGGCTCACAGTCTTCATCCCCATTTTCTAGATGAGGGAACTGAGGCCCAGAGAAGTGAAGTGACTTGCCCAAAGCCACAGCTGACAATTGGTGGAACTGGGATTTGAACCCATGACCTCTAACTCCAAAGCCCATGCTCTTTCCATTGATCCACGCTGCGCTCCTTGAGGCCAGGAGCCATGTCTAATAAATCTACTGTACTCTCCTAAGTGCTTAGCACACTACTTTGCACATAATAGGTGCTAAATATTTTGGGTTTTGATTCGTTGATTCCTTCCTACTTCTAGAAAGACAGTTTAACTGATGGTCAGGGCATTTTATTTTTGGCATGAGGAATGGGCTCTAATGGTAGGTACTTATTAATTAGTGTAGCCTAGAGGATAGGGCATGGGCTTGGAAGTCAGGACCTGGGTTCCAATCCCAGCTCCGTCACTTGTCTGCTGTGTGACCTTGGGCATATCACTTCAGTTCTCTGTGCCTCAGTTCTGTCATCTGTAAAATGGAGATTAAGATTGTGAGCCCTATGTCGGGGAGGGGCTGTGTCCAAGTTGATTACCCCAGCGCTTAGAACACTGCTTGGCACACAGTAAACACTTAACAAATACCACAATTATTATTATTAATAATAATTTATTAGGGTATTAAGCACTTATGTGTCATGCACTGTTCTAAACACAGGTATTCATTCATTCAGTCGTATTTATTGAGCACTTACTGTGTGCAGGGCACTGTACTAAGTGCTTGGAAAGTACAATACAGCAGTAAAGAGAGACAATCCCTGCCCACAGCGGGCTCACAGTCTAGAGGTAGATACACGTTCATCAGGTTGGAGACGGTCTCTGTCCCACATGGGACTCACAGCCTAGGTATTCACATAGAGACACACCCCATGATACAAGCATGATGTGTTCCTCAAAAACATGAATTTTGAGTGAGTCTTTATCCAGGGCTACATCATCAATTATCATATAGTCTAACTCTGGACTTTGCATATTGGGGTTATTTGGAACCAGGGTTGCACCTGTACAACATTTCACCATTAACAGTGTAAGTTTTGAAAATGGTAATATGTATTTAATAAGAGTATAAATGCTATTTCCTTAAAGTGATTAGATAGCCTGCACCTATCATGATCTCCTATCTGACTGTGGCATTGATGGGAAAGAGCCCAACATGGAGCAGATAGCACAGCAGGGTTAAATAAGATAAAAGAAACATCGGTTAATTCAATCCCTCTCTCTCTCCCTCTCTCTCCCTCTCTTGCTCTGTCTCATTCTCTTGCAATTGGGCCTGTACCCTTTGGACACTTAAAAATAATAATTGTGGTATTTGTTAAGCACATACTATGTGCCAGGCACTGTACTAAGCCCTGGGGTAGAAACAAGCAAATCAGGTTGGACACAGTCCCTGTCCCACCTGGGGTTCACAGTTTCAATCCCCATTTTACAGATGAGATAACTGAGGCACAGAGAAGTTAAGTGACTTGCCCAAGGTCACACAGCAGGCAAGTGACAGAGCCAGGATTACAACCCATGACCTTCTGACTGCCAGTCCCATGCTTTTATCCAGTACGCCATGCTGCTTCTCTGCTTCTGCACTTGTTAGTCACCCCACCCTCGGCCCCACAGCACTTACGTATGTATTCATTCATTCATTCAATCATATTTATTGAGCGCTTACTGTGTCCAGAGCACTGTACTAAGCACCTGGGAGAGTACAGTACAGTAAACAGACGCATTCCCTGCCCATAACAAGTGTACAGACTTGGAAGGGGGAGACAGAAATTAATATAAATAAATCACAAATATGTACATAAGTTTCATGGGGCTGGGTTGGAGGGGAGAACAAAAGGAGCAAGCCAGGGTGATGCAGAAGGGAGTGGGAGAAGAGGAAAGGATAGGCTTAGTCAAGGAAGGCCTCCTGAAGGAGATATGTCTTCAATAAGGCCTTCCTTGAAGTGGGGGGTAGTAATTGTCTGTTGGATTTGGGGGAGGAGGGCATTCCAGGACAGAGGCAGGATTTGGGCAAAGGGTCGACAGTGAGATAGACAAGATCAAGGCAGGGTGAGAAGGTTAGAATTAGAGTAGTGAAGTGTGCAGGCTGGGCTGTAGTAGGAGAGTAGTGAGGTGAGGTAGGAGGGGGAAAGTGATTGTTTTGAAGCCAGTGGTGAGGATTTTTTGTTTGAGGCAGAGGTTTATGGGCAACCACTGGAGTTTTTAGAAGAGTGGGTTGACACGTCTTGAACGTTTTTGTAGAAGAATGATCCAGGCAGCAGAGTGAAGTATGGACTGGAGTGGGGAAAGGCAGGAGGGTGGGAGGTCAGCAAGGAGGCTGATGCAGTAATCAAGGAGGGATAGGATGAATGATTGTATTAAGATGGTAGCAGTTTGGATGGAGAGGAAAGGGAGGATTTTAGTGATGTTGTGAAGGTGGGCCAGACAGGATTTCGTGATGGATTGAATCTGTGGGTTGAATGACAGAGAGGAGTCAAGGAAAACACCAAGGTTATGGGCTGTGAGAAAGGAAGGATGGTGGTGCCATCTACAGTGATGGGAAAGTCAGGGGGAGGACAGGGTTTGGGTGGGAAGATAAGGAGTTTTGTTTTGGACATGTTAAGCTTGAGGTGATAGGAGGACATCCAAGTAGGCAAGAGGACCTGTCTTGTCTTGAAGGCAAGAGGAAATGTGAGATTGCAGAAAGGGAGAGAGATCAGGGCTGGAGATGTAGATTTGGGTATCACCTGCATAGAGTTAAAACAAAGGGAGCTAATGCAATTGAATACGATTGAATGAATGAGTTCTCATTATTTATATTCATGTCTGTCTCCCTCTCTAGACTGCAAATTCAGTGTAGGCAGGGAATGTATCTACCACCTCTGTTGTACTCTACTCTCCTGAGTGCTTAGTACAGTGTTCTGCACACAGTAAGCTGTGTGCTCAATAAATACCAGTGATTGCTCTCTGCTTTTTTTCTTTCTCTTTGCATCTGTGATTATCTCTTCCATTCCTATCTGTTTTCTCTCCCTCTCCCTCAGTCTTTGAATGATTGGCCCCTCCCCAGGATGCTCCCTCCCTGAAAGCCTTCCCCTGTGACCCATTTTGCACTCCAGACTTTCCACCCATTTTATGGTTAGATATATCCATGGTTATAGAGCTCCTTATTTGTCTCATGTCTCATGTTTATATTTATATTTAACAGTTTCTATGTGGCATCTAAAACGTTCAAGCTAAGGACTGCTGTTTGAATCACCATGCATCTCCAAAATGCATTTTATATACACTCAGTTATACCATAACACCTTTCGTTTAGAGCACAGTGGGGAAAGTCGGAAATGTTCCCATGATAACATGAGCCAATTTTAGATACAGCACAATGTGGTAGCAGAAGAAAGAACTGTGCACATGTACACAGCTTAGGGCACTATAAGTAACAATACCATGTTTTTCTCGATAAGGTTCTGCAAAAATGCAATCCCTGAATTATAGGAGTAATTGACGTTAAACAAGAAACGCATCAACAGCACTTTGCAGCAGCTTGTGATCATAACAAAATGGGAGTTTACAAAAACTTTCAGTGGAGTGGCTTTTTGAGGCAAAGAAAAATAGCCAAAGTGTAAAGGCATGATCTTAGTTCTGGGTTTGGGGGAAGTAACCCCTGCAGACACATTCAAGAAAAGCAGGAAAGAGCCCAAATTTAATGGCATTCTCACAGAAATTGGAAATCATGGAGAGAAACTAATCCTCAGATGTCTGCAACACTGAGGAAATTCCATATTGCTTCGAAGATTCAATTGTATTTATTGAGCGCTTTCTGTGTGCAGAGCACTGTACTAAGTGCTTGGAAAGTATAAGTTGGCAAAATATAGAGATGGTCCCTACCCAACAACGGGCTCACAGTCTAGAAGATGCCACCTTAGTCATAATGCTTAGTACAGTGCTCTGCACACAGTAAGTGCTCAATAAATACGATTGAATGAATGAATTAATGAATGAATAATGGGGAAATACTGATGGGGAAAACTGGGAAAACTTTCAGCACGCCCACAACATTATGTAAAAATCTTTGTCCTCTACTGTTTTCCCAGTCTGTAATTTATTTTGTCTGTCTCCCTCTGTGTACTGTAAGCTCTGTATGGGCAGGGATTACTACTACTAACTCTATTATATCATATTTTATTGTATTATTATTAATAATAATAATCATAATTGTATTTATTGACTGCTTAATCTGTGCAAAGCACTGTACTCAGTGCTTGAACTTTCACAAGTGTTTAGTACAGTGCTTTGTACACAGTTAGCATTAAATAAATATCATTGATTGATTTTAGACTGTGAGCCCACTGTTGGGTAGGGACTGTCTCTATATGTTGCCAACTTGTACTTCCCAAGCGCTTAGTACAGTGCTCTGCACACAGTAAGCACTCAATAAATACGATTGATGATGATGATGATGATTAGAGAGAGCCTCACTGTTTTCCATTGCTGGCAAGAGTCTAGCCAGAATCCTTCTGAATACATTACTGAAGAAAACAATGAACCATAGGCTACCAGAACCACACTGGCTTTGGACCAAAACACAAAAGAGATGTGATCTTTAGCACCCTGCTAGATACAGGAAAATTGCAGGGAGTCACACCAAGACCTCTGTAATATGTTCATAGACTTTACGAATACATTTGACATCAAACAAACTTGGGTTCTGGAAATTGCTAGAAAAATTTGACTGCCTTGAGAAATTTACCAAAATCCTTAGGCTACTTCACAATGGCATCCTCAGTCAAGTCATAACTGAAAGAGTGCTTTTCCTATAGCAGTCGGAGTGAATGAATGAATTTCTCACGGAGAAAGGTCCGGTTCTGTTCAACCACATCTCTGACGCCACAGTAAGCGCTCAATAAATAGGATAGAATGAATGCTTAAGGGTGCGATATGATGCTGTCTGGGAGCTGTATTAAGCATATACTTTCAAACCATTAGGAAACTCATTGGGGTATGAGCATCATTGAAGACCTTCCAGACAATGGTTCAGGAATTGCTGTATGCAGTTGTCTGTATTCTTCTCAAGAATACAGACAACTGTAAACAGCTTCTAGAGAAACAGCATGGCTCAGTGGAAAGAGCACAGGCTTTGGAGTCAGAGGTCATGGGTTCAAATCCCGGATCTGCCAATTGCCAGCTGTGTGACTTTGGGCAAGTCACTTAACTTCTCGGTGCCTCAGTTACCTCATCTGTAAAATGGGGATTAAGACTGTGAGCCCCCTGTGGGACAACCTGATCATCTTGTAACCTCCCCAGCACTTGGAACAGTGCTTTGAACATAGTAAGCGCTTAATAAATGCTATTATTCATTATTATTGAGTCACATGCACCAGAAGACATGCAAATACATAATTATACATTTCTTTGCAGATTCAGCACAGCAGTATCGTCTAACATTGAAACAAACTGAAAGGGTGTAAGCTCGTTGTTGGAAGAGAATGTGTCTGTTGTTATATTGTACTCTCCTGAGCGCTTAGTACGGTGCTGTACACACAGTGAGTGCTCAATAAATATGATTGACTGAAAGACTGGAAGCAAAGAAGTCAGGTTGGAGGCTGATGCAGTAGTCAAACTGGGATATCAATCAATCAATCAATGGTATGGATTGAGTGCTTACTATGTGCAGAGCGCTGTACTAAGTACTTGAGAGAGTACAATACAGTAGAGTTAGCAGGCTATGACATGTGACTGGACCAATGTGGTGGCAGTTTGGAGAGAAAGGAGTGGATTCTGGAAATGTTGACACCTGTCTACTTGTTTTGTTTTGTTGTCTGTCTCCTCCTTCTAGGTTGTGAGCCTGTTGTTGGGTAGGGACCGTCTCTATATGTTGCCGACTTGTACTTCCCAAGCGCTTAGTACAGTGCTCTGCATACAGTAAGCACTCAATAAATACGATTGAATGAATGAATGAGTGAAAATGTGGTAGGAGAAGAAATGGCAGGAATTAATGAATGACTAAATATGGAAGTGAAAAGAGATTGAAGAGTCAAGGATAATGCCAAAGTTATGGGCTTGAGGAAATGGCGGCGTTTTCAACTGTGATGGGAAAGTTAGGTGGTGGAAAAGATTTGGGAGGGAAGTTGAGTTCAGTCTTCAACATACTGAGCTTGAGGTGTTTTGGAGGCAGGAGGATATGCACTTAGGCAATGGGACTTTAAGACAACATTGTGCCCCATACTTGTCTCTCTGCTGGTGACCCAATGCTTACCTCATCGCCCTGCCTTTGTCCCCTTTCATATTTAACAGATTACAGTTCTCCCCATTTTCAGTCTTTCTACACTCACCTCATTCATTCATTCAGTCATATTTACTGAGTGCTTACCATATGCAGAGCACTGTACTAAGCCCTTAGGAGAGTTCAATAGAACAATAAATAGATACATTCCCTGTCCACAGTGAGTTTATAGTCTAGAGGTGGGGAGACAGACATCAATACAAATAAATAAAATTACAGGTATGTTCATAAGTGCTATGGAGCTAGGAGGGGGAAAGAGCAAAGGGAGCAAGTCATGGTGACTCAGAAAGGACTGGGAGATAAGGAAAAGTTGGGGTTTAGTTTGGGAAGGCCTGTTGGAGGAGATGTGCCTTGAGCAAGGCTTTGAAGAGGGGAGAGTAATTGTCTGTTGGATTTGAGGAGCGAGGATGTTCCAGGCCAGAGGCAGGACTTGGGCTAGGGGTCTGCGGCAAGACAGGCGAGATTGAGGCACAGTGAGAAGGTTAGCACTAGAGGAGCTGGGATGGGTTATAGAAGGAAAGAAGCGAGGTGAGGTAGGAGGGGGGCAAGGTGGTGGAGTGCTTTAAAGCCAATGGTGAGGAGTTTTTGTTTGATGCGGAGGTGGATGGGCAACCACTGGAGTTTTTAGAGGAGTGGGGAAGCACGTCTTGAATGTTTTTGTAGAGGAATGATCTGGGCAGCAGAGTGAAATATTGACTGGAGTGGAGAGAGTCAGGAGGCTGGGAGCTCAGCAAGGAGGCTGATGCAGTAATCCAGGAGGGATAAAATGAGTGATTGTATTAATGTGGTAGCAGGTTGTATGGAGAGGAAAGGGAGGATTTTAGTGATGTTGTGAAGGTAGGCCAGACAGGATTTCGTGATGGATTGAATATGTGGGTTGAATGACAGAGAGGAGTCAAGGAAAACACCAAGGTTATGGGCTGTGAGAAAGGAAGGATGGTGGTGCTGTCTACAGTGATGGGAAAGAAAGAAGGTGGACAGGCTTTGGGTGGGAAGATAAGGAGTTCTGTTTTGGACATGTTAAATTTGAGGATACAGGAGTACATCCAAGTAGAGATGTCTTGATGGCAGGAGGAGATGTGAGACTGGAGACAAGGAGAGAGATCAGGGCTGGAGATGGAGGCTTTCCCTGATTAATGTCTTATCTCCCCCACATTCTCTGCCCTCCCCAAACTGCCATTTAGGCACTTCCATACCTCTTAAGCACCTTTTAATGGTATCTGTGAAGTGCTTACTATGTGCCAGAAATTGTCCTAAGCACTGGGGTAGATTCGAGATAATGAGGTTGGACATAGTCCATGTCCCACATGGGGCTCACAGCCTTTATCCCCATTTTACAGACAAGGTAACAGAAGCACAGAGAAGTTAAGTGACTTTCCCAAGGCCTCACAGCAGACAAGTGGCATAGCCGGCATCAGAACCCAACTCTTCGTACTCCCAGTCCCGTACTCTTTCTACTAGGCCATGCTGCTTTATGTGGGTACTCAAACCCTCCACCCCCCCATAGCACTTATTTACTCTGTACATTTATACTCTATCAATTCCTCCTACCTGTGATTTATTTAAGTGTCCATCACCCCCACTAGATTGTAAGGTCTCTGGGAACAGGAATCATGCCTAATAATTCTATTGTACTCTCCCAAGGGCTTACTAGAGTGCTTTGCACACAGTAGATGATCAAATATTATGGATTAATTTATACTCATCTATTTTTTTTTTCATTTTTTTAAATGGCATTTGTTAAGGGCTTACTATGTGCCAGGCACTGTACTAAGCACTGGAGTAGATACAAGCTAATCAGGTTGGACACGGTCCCTGTCTCTCATGGGGCTCACAGTTTTAATCCCCATTTTACAGATGAGGTAATTGAGACACAGATAATTGAAGTGGCTTGCCCAAGGTCCCACAGCAGACAAGTGGTGGAAGCAGAATTCAAACTCAGGTCCTTCTGACCCCCGGCCCTTTCTCTATCCACTAGGGTATGCTGCTTCTCACTGTTGTGTCTGATCTTGCACTTTGTGGCTCCATTTATTGCTGATTGTGTATCTGTGTGTGTTATTCGGATGGAAGCGCAACATTATGAACCAGTTTTTCAGTTGTTTTCCTTCTACTACCCAATAAATTCTCTTTTGATTACTGAATAAGAAAGTCACTTCCAGTTGCCGTGTGTGCAAACTGATGATGAATTGAGAGTGATTGGCCATTAGGTGGCAGCCTAGCACTGCCACGTTTAATATTCCTGACTGAACCTCCCTGCTATCAGAGGGTGCAACTCTCATTCCTTGTGTTTTATTTATTCAAAACAGATACTAATGCCCCTGTGATTGCTCTGTTTATGAATAAAACAATGCAATTGGTATTTATGTGTGTTTCACTTTTAGAAGTGGGTCTATCCGATGTAAATTACCTCATTTTCTGAATAGAGAGGGATTTCTTTTGAAATCAATGAAGATTAAACATCAGAATCTTGTTTTGGTTTGTTTTGGGGTTTTTTTTTTTGGCTGAGATACTGGAGTACGGTGTTTGAACTGCAGTGATGTGAATAAATGAAGGTGACGTGCTTCATCACCTTGTGAAGCTGCATGGTCTAGTGAAAAGAGCACTGGCCAGGAATCAGAGGACCCTGGTGCTAATCCTGGCTCTGACACTTGTTTGCTCTGTGATCTTGGGCAAGTCACTTCACTTCTCTGTGCCTTGGTTACCTCATCTGTAAAATGGAGATGAAATCCCCCTCCCTCCTACTTAGACTGTGGGACAGGGACTGTGTCCAACCTGATTACCTTGCATCTACCCAGTTCATTCATTCAATCAATCGTATTTATTAATAATAATAATAATGGCATTTATTCAGCGCTTACTGTGTGCAAAGCACTGTTCTAAGCGCTGGGGAGGTTACAAGGTGATCAAGTTGTCCCACGGGGAGCTCACAGTCTTCATCCCCATTTTATAGATGAGGGAACTGAGGCCCAGAAAAGTTAAGTAACTTGCCCAAAGTCACACAGCTGACAATTGGCAGAGCCGGGATTTGAACCCATGAACTCTGACTCCAAAGCCCGTGCTCTTTTCACTGAGCCACGCTGCTTCAATTCAGCAACAAAGAGAGACAATCCCTGCCTACAGTGGGCTCACAGTCTAGAAGGGGGGAGACAGACATCAAAACAAGTAAACAGGCATCAATAGCATCAATATAAATAAATGAAATTGTGTATATATATATATATATATCAAAACAAGTAAACAGACATTAATAAAAATAAATAGAATTATAGATATGTACATATACTCAAGTGCTGTTGGGCGGGGGGGTAGAGTGAAGGGGGAGAGTCGGGGCAATGGGGTGGGGAGGGGAAGCTGAGGAAAAGGGAGGCTTAGTCTGTGCTTAGAACAGTGCTAGACACACAGTAAGTGCTTATCAAATACCATAGTAGTAATGGTTGTTCTTCTTCTTATCATTATGATTATTATTACTGCCGTTATGTGCTGCCATGCAGAGAGTGAGTTTTCTCTCTTTGGAGATTAGCAAAATTGGGAGCCTGCTGAATTAGTAACAGAGCAGGGGCTAGTTTTAAATGTAAACCACATCATCGCAAGGCATCAGAATTAAAACATTGTTGCCTTCCCTAAGCACATGTTTTTCTTTGAGGCACATTTGGTACGGCACTTGCATCAGAGGAGAGAGAACAAAAAAAGTGAGGTTTCAAAGGCTAAACCTGCACTTCCTCTTCACAACCCCCTTGTGAGGCCTGGGCCACATGGCCGCTGCATTTCATTTGAAAGTAGCTGCATTTCTGGACAAATGACCCCTGCTGAGTCATTACACGCATGGGCATATGAGCATTCCTCACATACTTTGGGGTTGTGGTGTTAAACCCCCTGTGCTGAATATCAGCCCGTTATTACTAATGTGTGATTTTGTGCAGATGTATAAATGGGAATATTGGTGTGTCTTAGATTTCATTTACAAATATTTGTGTTTCGGCACTCCATTTCTCACTGTGTCCTACATTTACTTTGGTTTTCTGCCTCGGAGTTTTCAATCCGTTGCAGGGACATACAGATCATTGAGTTAACAATGGAGGCATTTGATACCATTCCCCCTTCATTTCAGGGGCCCCAAACAGCCTTAGCATTTGTTTACCACAGGCCCTGTTTATACTCAGGGTCCAAACATGTGCTTGCAAGTACAGTGAGGGATTTTCTTTATGTTGTTAATTTAGCCGAGGGTGGGGTCCTCTTAGAGAGTTTGGTTGGAGAGAAGATTCATCCAGTGAACCTCTTTATTGTTTGGCAAGAGCTACACTATTCGATGGGGAGGTAGATCTCTGTAGGCATGGGGGCTATGCAATTGTGCCTTTGTTTTTTAAGATGAAACGTATATCTTGAATGTTCATACATATAAATCGCACATGATGAATTGGCATTAAAACCTCATCAAAATGTAATTGCATGCTCTATGTTGAATAATGGTCTTTAACCATTGATATAGATTTGCCTCAGACTCTTTAACCTTATGAGGTGAGTGAGGCACAGCTGTTCCCTGCTAGCCTTGCTTTCAGGAATGCCAGCAATGATAGTATTCAGGGTGGTTCTTCATAAATGCTGGTTTCTATCCATGTGAAATGTCATATCATTGATTAATTGCTTTTTTCACAAGGATGCACATCTTTAGATCATTTGTTTTAAAGATCAGCCTTAATAGGGGAAGTCATCCACAGGAAATGAAGGCTAAAGAGGCCAGGAGACTGGCTGCCCAAGGAAGTGGCTATAATTGAAGCACCCAGTAAGGGCTCAATAAATACCGCTGATTGATTGATTGATTGATTGGAGTTAAACTGGTAATGGCCCTGACAAAATTGAATTTAGCTAAAGGAGTGGGCATTTGGAGATGGCTAAAGCAGCAGGAGGTCTTTTTCCGCTACAAATTTGGAGAAACTCTGTGTCTCCCGATATAAGAAACCAGAGAAAGTCGTGTCTCAGAGGAAGCATTAATGCACGACTTAAGCGGTGTTAGCCTTTCTTACGGAGCAAATCTTGCTTTCCTCTGGGGAGTTCCGCTTAGAACATGAGATAACCTACACTTACCCTTGCTCTATTCAGAGACTCTGTAAAACTCTACAGCTGTAACTGACAGCAGAATATTTAAATGATTTGAACAGTGTAAATGCTTCATGTTCCATTTGAATAACTGAAGAATTCAATCATTTGAATGCCAATGATTTTTCTTTTCAGAGTTTACATTTTGAAAAGACAGGGCATCTGAGTCCCTGTGAGAGCATTAAATTGCCATCTAATTAGCAGCCCTAAATTACATATATTTAAAAGATAATTAAAGGTTTGAATGCTGTTGGAATAGCTAGTTATACATTTAAATGAATCACTTAAAATTTGTTCGTAATATGTGGAGCTTTCTTTCATTTCTAGCTTTCTGCTTTGAAGTTAGGTAGAACCAAGCTCATGGGTTTAAACCTGGTAGCATTAAGATAAAGGCAGATGTTTTTAATTATTTCAAGTCAAACCCCAGAGTAATTATAAGCAGCTGTCAGTTTTACATAATCCCAAATGATAAGGCCCTGTAAATGCAAATAAAATCCCAAATCCATGGGGTTTTTAGTGTAAAAAAATCAAACACCTGTCACACCGCTAACATATAGGTGACATATAGGTATGTTGCATAGCCCTGGTTCCCCCTCCCTCATGCTGTTTCTACCATTTCCATGTCATCAGTTTATACATTTACTGGGCTGTTGGTAACATAAACATGTCTGTTATTCTAAAACAGGCAGGGTCCTGGGAACACAGGCATGGCGGGAGGAATCCTGTCCTTCTGTACTTAGCTAGGCACAAAAGGACCTTGCCCTTTGAGAGCTTATCTATATGATTTTCCTCTCCCTATTTAGGGAAGCATTCGAGTTTTACACCTGCCCACCCTCACCGCCCCCCTGCCCTCCCCTCCACACACACCTCCATTCCCATCAACTGGGAGCATCATGCCAACACCTAGTAGTCTCGCTTTGGGATATGGCTGGGAATTTCACGGGATGGCAGAATGTGAGAGCCAGCTGGCGTGGACAAGTAATCCAAAATAACCAGTGTGCACTGCCAACCATAACTTAGCAAACTTCTGGATTAAAGTTTTAAATCATACACTTTCTGTGCAAGGCTGCAATTGAAAGGGGAAGTTAGTTTTCCCTTTGTATGGTGGCAAAGAAGTTGCATTTGCTAAATCCTTCCCTTTCCAAGGGCCTTATATAACTGCATACCATGGAGAAATTAGAGTCCACCAGTGTTCAGTACACAAACCATCCAAGTCACAAAGTGAATGCAGAAGAATCAGCCCAAGCACTACAGCAGACAAATCAGTACCAGGCAGCCAAAAGGAAAAACACACACACACACACACACACACACACACGCACACACACACACACACACACACACACACACAAATTAAATCAAAGGCCACAATACCGAGGAATGCTAAATTAAGATTTAAATTGAGAAGGGACACAGCTTCACAGAAACATGTCTAGGCAGAATGTTTCATTGCTGTAGTGCATAATAACTGAAAGCTTAATCCCCTTGGGAGATTTAAGATAAATGGATGGAATAGTAAGGCATTTTTCAGACCTAAGGATTTGCCCACTACCAAGGAGTACTGACAGGCATTACTGAGATATCCACTTTTATAAAGTTATGAAATTTCTAGATCCTGGTAATATATAATCAGCATTTTAATCAGTAGGAATTTCCTGGTTTTCCTGAATGCTTGCTTTTGTAGCTCCCTGGACTCCTGCAGTCAACTTTGAGGAGCAGAAGGGAGCTTTTCTTGATATAGTTGTCGAGGGAATATGTATTAATATTTCTACCAATGTACATGTACAAATGCTACATGTTTTATGCTCTATTTTCTTCTCCTTTTGGCCTTCAGTTCTGAATCATGGCCTTTTCTGACTGCCTCGCCCCAGACAGGTTAACACACAGTCAATGAGCACTATGTGGCTTTGGCTTAGCCCCTCACCCAATCAGCTCTTGATCATGTTTGTCCATAGTTGCTACCTCTTGGGTTTCCCTAGTGCTAACCCAAAATGTCATTCCCTCCCCAGTCGGTTTATCAAGGTTGTGATTTTTCTAACCGGGTCATGTTGAAGCCAGAATCTGGCTAACTACTAGAAAGTCGAGCTTGTTCAAAAATAGGACTCGTGTGGTCTGAGGTGAACATAAAACTAGAGCAAGTTACACATGGCTTGAAAAGAAAAGGTTGTGCCTGATTCTCCTCCCCCTATAGGGAGAGAGGGGGTAGCCATAAATTCAGGGAGGCCTACAGTGATCCTGCCGTTAGCACAGCTGCTGCTGCTCTGCCCCTCTCTGAGAACTTCTCTGCAGAGCTTAAAATGCCTTTTGGGGGAAAAGGGGGGGCTGAATGGAGCAGGCAGCCAGACTCGCCATCCACAGGGATTCTCCGTCTGTCTGTAGCGGGTGTAAAGGAGAGAGAGGAGAGAGCTCACTCTACTCATCGTGACAACTGACAGTGTTTCGCTGTGTCCTTGTAGGCCTGGAACAGGAAAGTCAGGCGCAGTGTGAATTACTGGAGAGAGGTCGGCTCATTCAAAGCAGCTCACCTCACACATTGTGCCTGACCCCCGGTAGAGGACATTGATTGAGCCAAAGGTTATTCTGTTTTTCAGAGCGGTTAGGTAATTGTTGTTGTTTTTTTAATCCCAAAGCTATTTCAGTTTGAAAGTGATCAAAAGGATTTTATAATAATACCAAGAGTGCAGTAAAACTTTTCATCTTTGAGACAGTTAAAAACATTAATTAATAAGAACACGTTACATTTGAGAAAGAGGAAAAGGGTTCCTTGTCTCAACACGCCCCACTGTACTGCTCATGCTTTCTGGCTTTTTTTTTTTTTCGATACACCCTGAGTACTCTACTCTCCAAAAGCAAATCTGGGCTTCTTTTCCTCATTAGAGGGTAATGATTCGGTGACCCATGTCTGTCTTTTGAACGTTTTCCCTTTTAAATTATTAACTATGGAAAAGCCAGAGTTTACTGGAGAATGAGGGGAATCAACCCAACATATTGGGCTTGAGTAAATGATAATAATAATGATGGTATTTGTTAAGTGCTTACTATGTGTCAAGCACTGTTCTAATCACTGGCAAAGATACAAGTTAATCAGGAGAATGAGGGGAATCAACCCAACATATTGGGCTTGAGTAAATGATAATAATAATGATGGTATTTGTTAAGTGCTTACTATGTGTCAAGCACTGTTCTAATCACCGGCAAAGATACAAGTTAATCAGGTTGTCCCACCTGGGGCTCGCAGACTTAATCTCCATTTTACAGGTGAATTAACTGAGGCACAGAGAAGTAAAGTGACTTGCCCAAAGTCACACAGCTAATAAGTGCAAGAGGTGGCTAGTGCTGCTGCAGTCTCTGCCGTCATTGCCGCCACTGCCACTTTCTCATGAGAGGGCACGTTTCTGGGGCTGCAGGCCCATATCTTGCTATGCTCCCAGGCTCGGGCTTGAAATCCAGGGCCTCAATTGCAGGACCAAGTTTCTCTTTTCTGGCTGGCCTCTGCTGCTCCACTTCTTGCTGGGCTCCATGGAGTTTCACCCTGTCGAGTAACAGTTCAGCAGTGGCAGGACTTGCTGCTGTCATTGCCCTATTAGCCAAACCCTTAACTAAAAAACTTTTGGCTCAACAAGTGGACTTGGCCCCAACAATTGGTGTGGTTTTTTTCCTCAACTTCAATCTCTAATTATACAGTTAGACCAGAAGAAGACTGAGGATAGGCAAATAGAAATCTGCTTCACTCAAGTTGATCCTTTAAATTTCAGTCACTCATCCTTAAACTGTGAGCTCCATTTGGGACAGGCACCGTGTCCTACCTGATTAACTTGTGTCTACACCACTGCTTAGAACAGTGCTTGACACACAATTAGCACTTAACAGATGTCATAATGGTAATAATGATAACTCTATAGACAGTCAATCAAAGGTAATTATTGAGTATTTACTGTGCACAGAGCACTGTACTGAGAACTTGGTAGCGTGGTTAAGTGGAAAAGCACGGGCTTGGGAGACAGAGGTCATGGGTTCAAATCCCAGCTCCACCAATTGTCAGCTGTGTGACTTTGGGCAAGTCACTTAACTTCTCTGTGCCTCAGTTACCTCATCTGTAAAATGGGGATTAAGACTGTGAGCCCCACGTGGGACAACTTGATCACCTTGTAACTTCCCCAGCGTTTAGAACAGTGCTTTGCACATAGTAAGCACTTAATAAATGCCATCATTATTATTATTATTGCAACAGATTTGGTAGACACATTCCCTGCCCACAAGGAGCTTGCAAGGAGTCTATAAGTAAACAGGCATCAATAACATCACTATAAATAAATTGAATTATAGATGTATACACATCAAAACAAGTAAACAGGCATTAATGTGATTAAATAGAATTATAGATATGTACCTATATACCCAAGTGCTGTAGGGCAGGGAGGGGGTAGAACAAAGGGAGGGAGTTGGGGCTATGGGGAGTGGAGGGGGAGCTGAGGAAAAGGAGGGCTAAGTCTGGGAAGGCCTCCTGGAGGAGGTGAGCTTTCATTAAGGCTTTGAAGGGGGGGGGAAGTGTGATTGGAGGATTTGAGGAGGGAAGGCATTCCAGGCCAGGGGTGGGACGTGGGCCAGGGGTCGACAGCAGGACAGGCGAGAACAAGGCACAGTGAGAAGGTTAGTACCAGAGGAGTGGAGAGTGGGGCTGGGATGTAGAAGGAGAAAAGGGAGGTGAGATAGGAGGGGGCAAGGTGATGGAGAGCTTTGAAGCCAATAGAGAGTAGTTCTTGCTTGATATGGAGGTTGACTGACAGGCAACCACTGGAGATTTTTGAGAAGGGGGATGACATGCCCAGAACGTTTCTGTAGAAAGATAATCTGGGCAGCAGAGTGAAGTATAGACTGAAGTGGGGAGAGACAGAAGGTTGGGAGATCAAAAAGGATGCAGATCCAGTAATCCAGTTGGGGTAGGATGACTGGCTGTACTAACGTGGTAGTGGTTTGGATGTAGAGGAAGGGGCAGATCTTGTTGATTTTATATATGAAGAGGGAGGGAGTTCCAGGTCGGAGGGAGAATATGGGCAAGGAGTCAGCAGTGTGATATATATTCAGTGTGAGATTTAGGCACAGTGAATAGGTTGGAATTAGAGGAATTGTGCAGACTAGTTTGTAGTTAGAAATTAGGGAAGTAGGGTAGGAGGTGGTGAGGTGATTGAGTGCTTTAAAGCCAAAGGAAAGGGTTTCTGATTGATACAGAGGTGGTTGGGCAACCATTGGATGTTCTTCAGTAGTGGGGAGATGGGGATTTATTTTATGTATTTTTTTTTTTTACTTTTTCAAAGAAAAGTGATCTGGGCAGTAGAGTGGAGTAAGGACTGTAGTGGGGAGAGTCAGGAGGCAGGGAGGTCAGTGAGGAGGCTGATGCAGTACTCAAGGTAGGATATGATAAGTCCTTGGATGAGCATAGTAACACTTTGGATGGAGAGAAAATGTGGATTTTAACAATGTTGTGAAGGTAGAATTGACAGGATTTGGTGACAGATCAAATATGTGGCTCAGATTGCTTATTACATTTGAAAAAAATATTTGTTGGAGAAATTACAGAATATGAACACAGTGGTAAGGTGTGGCTACCTAAGAATGTACACTCCTTAGAGCGTGACACACCAGCTGACTTTCTTCCAAAATTGGAGCCTGAAAGGCCCAAGAGACTGGGTCCTTTGTTTGCTGGAAGAACATTTGCCTTCTGGTGAACCCTAGTAAGAGCTGAGAACGATCACTCCATGCCTGTTCTTGTATTTGAGCTTGAGGAAACTGAAAGCAAGATTATGCCAGACTCTGAAGAGTGACTTTTTCACTTTAAAATTCAATCACTTGCCTAGTCCAACAGATCTCCATTTTAGACTTCCACAGTGACCTAATGTACTTAATGAGAAAAATCAAACTATCCCACTTAAATTTTTTTCTTTTTTCCATGTGTATTTTGGAGCAATAGCTCTGTGTCCTGTAGCAATGTGTGATTAACTAATGTTCTTAAAATTACACATAGGTAGGAACTGATATATCATAGGGTTTTAAACTCTGTGAGAAAAAGTTCTGCATACTGGAAAGCAATAGGCTTTTTTTGTTTTGTTTTTGTTTTTAGTATTTAAGCACTTACTATGTGGCAGGCATTGTACTACACACTGAGGTAGATACAAGCTAATCAGATTGGACACAGTCCATGTCCCACATGGGGCTCGTAGTCTTAATCCCCATTTTCCAGATGAGGGAACTGAAGCAAAGGGAAGTTAAGTGACTTGCCCAAGGTCACAGAGCAGACAAGTGGTGGAGCTAGGGTTAAAATCTAGGTCCTCCGATTCCCAGGCCCGGGCTCTTTCCACAAGACTGTGCTGCTTCCCAAACTTAATCTCCAGAGTTCAAACTCCAGATTAAAAAACTCGTCCTCCCCAGGACTGCTCAGGACACAGGCTCAGCAGAGAAAGATCATCTACACAATTTATGCCTTTAATTCAACTAAATTAAATAATACTAAGTAGAATCACTCTACTAAATACAAGCTAACCAGGTCAGACACAGTCCAGGTCACACATGGGACCCACATTCTTAATCCCCACTTCACTGAGGTAAATTCATTCATTCATTCAATTGTATTTATTGAGTGCTTACTGTATGCAGAGCACTGTACTAAGCGCTTGGAAATTGCAAATAACAATAGAGACAATCCCTGTCCACAATGGGCTTACATGAGGCCCACAGAAGTGAAGTGACTTGTCCAAGGTCACACAGCAGACAAGTGGCGGAGCTGGGATTAGAACCCAGGTCCTTCTGACTCCCAAGCCTGAGCTCTATCTCCTAGGCCACGCTGCTTCGCAGCTGATCAATTGACTGATTTATTTAGGGACTGAAGGGGCCATATCATTTTCTATTTCTGTCAAAGACCCTCTCTTGGGTATTTTATTATCCTTACAGTCGCAAAGCAACATGGCCTAGTAGTAAGAGCACAGGCTTGGGAGTCAAAGGTCATGGGTTCTAATCTCTATTCCACCACTTGTCTGCTGTGTGATCTTGGGCAAGTCACCTTTTCTGTGCCTCAGTTACCTCATCTTTAAAATGGGGATTTAGTCTGTGAGCCCCATATGGGACAGGGACTGTGTCCAACTTGATTACCTGGTAGTTATCCCAGAGCTTAGAACAGTGCTTGGCACGTAATAAGCTCTTAACAAATACCATAATTATTATTATGATTATCAGTGCTTTATTGCTACCAACAAAATAGTCTTGGAACCGTAGCCTTCCAGAGTCAAATCTGGTTGTTTGTCTAGTGTGGGGAAAAGGGTGGAGATTAGGTCCTTCAGTATTGCTGGTGCTGGAGGTCAGAGCTGACTAGCTGAGAATAAATTCCTACAGAATCAATCAATCAAAAGTATTTGTTGAGCACCTGCTCTGTGCAGAGCACTGTACTAAGTGCTTGGGAGAGTACACTAGAATTAGTAGACATGGTCTCTGCCTTCAAGGAGATTACAATCTATCCAGGGACACAAATACTAAAATAAATTACCGTTAGGAGGAAGTGATAGAGGGTATATATGATATATAAATTAGTTCTCAGGGGGAGGGAAGTTGTGAATGCTTAGGTGAGGGTTGACATTTTCCTTGACTTCTTCTTCTCTTTCCATCCCCATGTTCTATCTGTCACCAAATCCCACCAACTCTTCCTCCACAGCATTCTCAGAATCCTCCCCTTCCACCATGGTGGCCCAAACACTTGCCATATCCTGACTTGATTACTACATCAGCATACAATCTGACTTCCCTCCCTTCAGTCTTTCCTTCTCCAGAACATCACTCTGTTGCCCAGAGCATATCTCTAAAACATCATTCTGCATACATTGCCCTACTCCTCAGAAATCTCCAATGACTGCCCATTGAACTCTCCCAAATGGTTAATACATTTAACTGCACCCAGTAGCGCTCAATAAATACTATTGATTGATTGACTTGCACAAAAGCGCTGAAGTGGCAGTTGGGGGAATATAAGGTGGAGAGATTAGCAGTTTATCAGAGCTGGCTTCCTGGAGGAGATATAATTTCAGAAGGGCTTTGAAGATGGGGAGAACTGTGGTCTGTCAGATATGAAGAGGGAAGGGCATGAACAAGATGAAGGCAATGAATGAGATGAGAACAAGGCACAGTGAGTTGATCACCTTGGAAAGAACAAAGAGTGAGAGCTGGGTAGAAGAGCATGGATAAGTAGGAGAGAGAGAGTTGACTGAGTACCTTAAAATCGATGATCAGGAGCTTTAAAAAATGTAAATGGTATTTGTTAAGCACTTATGGGTCAGGCACTGAACTTACTATAATAATATTAATACTTGTGGTATTTGTTAAGTGCTTACTATGTGCCAGGCACTGTAGTAAGTGCTGGGATAGATACAAGCTAATCAGTTCAGACTCAGTTTAAGTCCCACATGGGCCTCACAGTCTTAATCCCCATTTTAAAGATGAGGTAATTGAGGCATAGAGAAGTGAAGTGACTCGCCAAAGGGCACGCTGCTAACAAGTGGCGGAGTCAAGATTAGAACCCAGATCCTTCTGACTCCCAAGCCCTAGCTGTAAGCACTAGGCCATGCTGCTTCTGCTTGATGAGAGTAATGGGCAATAATTAAAAGCCTTTGAGGAATGGGGAGATGTGTGCAGACGAAGTTTGAAAAAGTGATCTGGGCAGCAGAGTAAAATATGGAAAGAAAAACTCAACTACATTATTACTTGGTATGAATGAACATTGAAGTCAAAATGACCATACATAAAGATGTAAACCGAATTAAATGGAAATTTTTCAAGTGAGTTTTGACCCACCATACCTCCAATTATAGAAGTATTCTGTATAAACTACTTAACTTCCTATCATTAATAGTGTTGTGCCTTTCTTCCTAATGAAGATTTTAATATATGCTGGGGTAGCATAGCAACTTAGTTATTTCAAAATAAACTCCCTACAATGTAATGATCCACAGTCATTTTGTAAATACAAATTCACTTTATGATATGGTATAGTAACAAAAGACTATTGAAAGACAATTTATGCTTGTTTCTTTGATAGGTCCCATTTCCTATCCCTATTTTTTCCCTGTCACACACTTGCTTATGTATAATACATCTGGCCTTTATTTAAAACCACACCTCAAAGGAATATTTGTTTAAAAAAATTTCATAGCACAAAATAACTTTCCATGATAAATTCTCCCCCAAACAGACTTTTTAGAAAAACTAACTTTTCTGAAGGTCTGTATGTATCTATGCACACTTTCAAACCCAACTTGAGATCCATGAATCAGATTTTCAAAGGAATTTACAGATATCCTAACATAGACCAGATACAGTGCTTTAAGAGTGATAGTTACAAGATTCATCAGCAGTGGGGTAGGAAATTGCCAAATTGTCTCAAATAGCTCTACAGTCCAGAAACCACTCTAAGGCTAAATCATTGGGTGACATTCAGAGTAGTAAATTCAGTATCAGAAACAGGATTGACATTGTTTATTAAGTGTGTTTCTGTAAGGACCACTGTATTAGTAGTTGGGAAACAAACAAAAGAAGTGTGACACTACCCCTCACTCTGAGTAGTCTTCATTCATTCATTCATTCATTCAATTGTATTTATTGATCTCTAACTCTGTTGAAGAGCACTGTACTAAGCAACTGGGAAAGTACAGTGCAACAGTAGACACATTCCCTGCCCACAATGAGCTTACTAATTGAGAATCAAGCAATCTATCAATTAATGGTATTTATTGAGTGCTTAATCGATCATGTGTGCTGAGTATTTACTGTGTCCACAGCACAGTACTAAGCACTTGAGACAGTAAAATATAACAATATGACAGACACATTCTCTGCCTTCAGTGAGCTTACAGTCTAGAGGGAATCTGTGGACTTTTATAATCCCCACTTTGCCATCTATGTACCTGGGTCTATACCCTCTAAGCACTCTGATACTCATCCCTTTTCCATGGCACTTATGTCCTATTGCTTCCCCTATCTGTTGTGTATTTTAATTTCTATCTCTCCACCTAAGCTCCTTGAGGGCAGGGATCATGTCTCAGCCACACAACACTTATGCACATATCTGCAACTTATTTAAATGTCTGTCTCCTCCTTTAGACTCTAATCTTAAGCAGTAAGCACTCAAAAAATATGATTGATTCAGGGGAGGATGTGGTGGGGAGATGAGAAGTTAATCAGGGGTTGAGAACATACTGACTTTCCCATCACTGTAGACAGCACCACAATCCTTCCTGTCTCACAAGCCTATAACCTCGGTGTTATCTTTGACTCCTCTCTCTATCATTCAACCCACATATTAAATCCATCACTAAATCCCGCTGGTTCCATCTTCACAACTTCACTAAAATACACCCTTTCCTCTCCATCCAAACTGCTCCATCCAATTTGTTAATGCAATCACTTATCCTATCCTGCCTTAATTACTGTATCAGCTTCCTTGCTGACCTCCCAGCCTCCAGTCTCTCTGCACTTCAGTCCATACTTCACTCTGCTGTCTGGATCATTTTTCTACAAAATCATTCAGGATACGTTTCCCCACTCCTCAGGAAACGTCAGAGATTGCTCATCTACCTCCACATTAAACAAAAACTCACCATTGGCTTTGAAGCACTCCATTACCTTGCCCCCTCCTGCCTCACCTTACTCCTACTACCTTACACCTCCTACTATAACCCAGCACCTTCTGCGTTACCCTGACTTCCTCCCTTTATTCATCCCCCCTCCCAACCCCACAGCACTTATGTACATATTCATTTATATTAATAGCTGTCTCCCCCTCTAGATAGTAAGTTCACTGTGGGCAGGAAATATGTTTGTTTATTGTTATATTGTACTCTCCCAAGTGCTTAGTGCAGTGCTTTGCACTCAGAAAGTGCTCAATAAATATGATTGAATGAATTAATGAATGATAGCTTCAATTTTGGAGGGAATGACCCCCTCAGACAGACATGAAAAATGGAAAAACACCTGTAGCAATCTATATACATGTAGGGGAGAAGGCAGGAGGAAATACGAGACTGCAGAGAAGGAGAGAGGACAGGGCTGGAGAGATAAACTTGGGAATCATGTGCATATAGATGATCATTGAAGCCAAGGGGGTGATGAGTTCTCCAAGGGATGGGGAGAAGATGGAGAATAGAAGGGGACCCAGAACTGAGTCTTGAGGTACTCCCATTGTCAGAGGGTGGGAGGCAGAGGGTTAACCTGTGAAAGAAACCAAAAAGGATTGGCCAGAGAGATAGAAGGAAAACCAGGAGAGGACTGTGTCAGTGAAGCCAAGGTTAGATAATGTTTCAAGGAGTAGGGAGTGGTCCAAAATGTCAAAGGCAGCTGAAAAGTTGAGGAGGATTAGAATGGAGTAGAGGCTTTTGGATTTGGCAAGACAGTCACTAGCAACCTTAGAAAGGGCAGTTTTCATGAAGTGAAGGTGGGGTGGAAAGCAGATGTAGACGATCACTCAAGGAGTTTGGAGTGGAATGCTAGAAAGAGATGGAGCAATAACTGGAGGGAGCCATGGGGTCAAGGGAGGAATTTTTTAGGAAATGGAATACATGAGCATGTTTGAAAGCAGTGGGGATGAAGCCATTGGAAAATTAACAGTAGAAGATAGTGGTCAGGGAGAGGAAGGAGGGGGCAAATGTTTTATCAAGGTATGAAGGGATGGGGTCAGAGGTGCAGATGTAAGGGGGGTAGTTTTTGAGAGGAGGCAAGAGATTGCCTCTTGAGATGCTGCCAGGAAAGATGGAGTCAGAGGACCAGGGGAGATTTTAGGGAGATAATACCTGATACTTTGAATTTTATCAATGAAGTATGTAATCAAGTCATTAGGGAAAGAAGTGGGTGTTGTGGGTACATCAAGAGAAGGTAGTTTAGGTATGGAAGCCAAATGGAGCATGATGACTTTAGAAAATTGGAAAGCGTCAAAAGACTGGAGGTTTCTTTGGGGGAACAAGACAGATTTGTAAGGTATGGGTGTGTATGGGAAGCTTCGTGACCTAGTGCCAAGAGCCCAGGCTGGGGAGTCAGAGGTCATGGGTTCTAATTCCAGCTCTGCCAGTTGTCTGCTGTGTGACCTTGGGCAAGACACTTTATTTCTCTGTGCCTCAGTTACCTCATCTGTAAAATGGGGATTGAGACTGTGAGCCCCACGTGGGACAACCTGATTATCTTGTATCTACCCCAGTGCTTAGAACAGTGCTTGGCACCTAGTAAGCATTTAACAAATACCATTATCATTATTATTACTGTCTGATAGAGAAATTGGAGAGTTGAAGGTAGAAACTGTGCAGTGACTAGAGATGATGAGACACAGTTTGTGTCCAAGTTGGTGAGTAGGTGAGGTGGAATGGAGCTGGAGGTCTTTGGAATTGAGGAGTAAGAGGAAGCAGACAGTGGAAGGATCATCAGGAAAGGTGACAAACCCAGAATTGAATTCCACTGCCAATGCTGCATACTGCCCAGCAATACATGGATTAGCAAAGCATTAGAAAACAAAATCAACCAGGTAAGCATTGCTTTCTGTAAAGGTCAAAAAGCAGAGTATGGTGAGAATAGAGCATCACATTCCATATAGAGTTGTGACTGTACCTATTACTGAAGACACATCCAGTTTCTTAAGCTGTTTTTCTGGCATTTCACCTAAGAACCATATTCAAGATCATGTGTTAGGTCAAGTTGCCAACAACAAGGTCCTAACCAAGAGGCAGATTAAAAACAGAGACAGGTCCTCCATGCAAAACATCCATTAGTATAAAAAGGATCTATCTTTTTGTGAAAGCAGTGTAGAAGGGAGTTGGGGTCAAATCAATATTTCTAGCCATATTCATACCCAAGGATAAGATCTCACCATCAGTAGTGTCATTATTAAAAATTAAGACCAGCTCACTCAAAAAATCAGTAAATATGTTGTAGAACATATGGACACTATAATGAAATATCGTTTAGTATGAAGGTCAAGGAAGGATGGACTATATAATCTAAAGTGTTCTGTTGGTCAATTTCTTCTA
The DNA here is from genome assembly GCF_015852505.1 of Tachyglossus aculeatus. NCBI lineage: Eukaryota > Metazoa > Chordata > Mammalia > Monotremata > Tachyglossidae > Tachyglossus > Tachyglossus aculeatus. Next base: position 77,586,153 of record NC_052101.1, on the reverse strand, counting down.
ACTTGGCTTCATCTAGGAGGGTGTTAATAGATTGTCCTTTGTGCAGTTTGGTCTTTCCCTATGTCATAAACATTAATCTCTCTGCCACCATTTATATCAATTATTGGGTTGATGGGATTTATGTTGCCAAGTAAACTCAGAACTGAGGGCATTTTAAGGAGTAGTTAGAGACTACAACCAGAAATAATCTGTAGAAGTCATGCTTATAAAATTGTGTTGGAATTGAGACCAAATAGCTCTCTAACAACGACATAGCTAGATTAACACCTGTCTACGTGTTTAGTTTTGTTGTCTGTCTCCCCCTTCTAGACTGTGAGCCCATTGTTGGGTAGGGACCGTCGCTATATGTTGCCAACTTGTACTTCCCAAGTGCTTAATACAGCGCTCTGCACACAGTAAGTGCTCAATAAATACAACTGAATGAATGAATGATGTCCTTTTGCTCCCAGAGGCTGTTGTCATCAAGTTTACGGTAGCCAGCTCCTCAATCTTGAGATCAAAGAACAGGGAATCATCAAATCCACTTCTTCCCCAGGACTTAAGTGAGGTTCTGAAGGAGGAGCATTAACTCTTTCAGTTTTCCAGGATAATTCCACAGGGGCTTGGCAGATCTTGCTCTACAAAATGTTAATCAGGTGAAACCCTTCAAAATGATCTTATAAAGTAGTGCTTTATAAAGTCCCCTGAATGTCTCTCTGCAAACTAAATTACAAAGTTGCTGGACCTTCAGAACAGAGGGAGGCGTGGGGAAGAGGGAGGTGGACTTTCCATTCAGCTCAGGGGGAAGGAACTCAAGCTAACCACGGGGCTGCGTGTGCATTTTCATCTGAAACCAAAGCGTGTGTGGGTGAACCTGGAGCTGAGCCCCACAGCAGGGGGGAATCTCAGTCTGAGACACCACAGCCAGGTCTCTTTCAGCGCCTCAGGGAGGTCCGTGCTGCCTGAGGAACATCAGGTGGGAGTGTGGAAAGCACTGTGGCAGGGGACGGAGCTAGAGCTTGTGGAGAACTGCTGATGCTGCCACCACTGCCGCCAGAGTATGTGGGTGAAGGGAGAGGCATATGCACATGGTGAGGGGAGGTAGGGAGTCCTTTTCCTTCCCCTCAAAGCAGGAAAGTGGTGTAAACTGAAGCCAATTCATACTAGCCCCATGGGAGAGTCTGTGCTGCCTGAAGTCCAGCATGACCTCAGATAGCAGGAATCCTCTGGAGAAGCTAGTGCAGAGCTGCTTTGGTTGGTGCCGCTTTCCTGCTTTGAGGGGAGGGAAAAGGCCCACCCATCCCAAACTGAGTGTGCACATCTCCCCTTCATCCACACAGCCAGGCAGCGGAGGCAATAACATCAATAACTGCCTGTGGGACTTACAGGGGCAGGCACCAGACCAATGTCAGATTGTGTTATATGACTGGGAGGAGGCATCAGCACCATGTTAGATCGTAGTTCAACCCCTTCACCTCAGGATTGATAGAACTGATATGATGCCCAAACAACTTCATAAGCCAACCAAATGTCTCTTATGGAAATCACACCCCTGTCACAGACTCTAGGAAGTCATATTATATCCTGCAGCTTTTGTGAGTGTCGGTGTGTAGGGAACTGTGTTTATATAAACAAGATTAAAGTCAATACGGACACAAATACATGCACATTAGTCCAAACACATGCACTCCACAAAAGTTCCCAAGACCAGGTTTTGAAAAGCAGCATGGCCTAGTGGAAAGAGTGTGATACTGATAGTAAGGAGACCTAGGTTCTAATCTTAGTTTTGCCACTTTTCTGCTGTGTAAACCCGGGCAAGTCACTCAGTTTCTTTCGATCTCGGTTTCCTTATCTGTAAAATGGGAATGAAATACCTGTTCTCCCTCCTACTCAGATTGTGTCCATGTGTGACAAGACTTGTATCTGACCTGATTATCTTGTATCCACCCGAGGGCTTAGTACAGTGCTTGGCACATAATTAGGACTTAAACTCCACAGTAACTATTATTGTTACAGGTCCTAATTTAAAATCAGCTATCATTTACAGTGGCAGCTAAGAGAACCAGTTTCCTTTCTCTTAATTTTGTTATGAGTCAACACAATTTATTTATTACATACTGAGTGAAAGGTACTGAACTAAGTACTTGAGAATACAGTAGATTTAGAAGACATGATTCGTACCCTTAAGGATCTTACAGTTTAGGAGAGAAGACAGACACAGATGAGTGCATTTTAGATATTAGGGTATATAAAACAATATATACAGAAGTAATTCAGGAGGTTTGATAGCCTAAGTATGGAAGGGCCAGAAAACGTAAGTCAAGACGGTAGTTGAGGGGACATGACCTGGCGAGAAGAAAAATTAATCAGGTTAGTCTTCCTGGAAAAGATATAATTTCAGAAAGATTATGTGGTAGGTCTCCTGATCCCAGGCCTGTGCTCTTTCCACTAGACTGCATTGCTTCCTAGGACTGATGAAATAGTTTGATGTCACAAAATTTGCCATCAGTTTACCACGATGATCTTTTTGCCTTGAAACAGAATAGAAAGTCACTTCACCATGGAGTATCCAGAACATGCTGGCTCTTCACATCTAGGCTGAGGTCCAGTTTGTTTTCTCCTCCAAAGATCACCTGGAGTTTGTCCAAGTGGAAATTCAGCTGCCATTGTGGTGGAAGGACCACTGCAATTGTTTTGTTCGAAACCAAGGAAGTTTCAAGCTCAATTCCACATTTGTCCATTTTTTCTTGATTACCCACAGTCTCAGTGTTTTACTTACAATCAGCCCAGATGGAAAACAAACACCTTGAGAAGTGATAATAAGCAACTTTCAGACTTAAAAACATTTAAAACTAGGGGTAGGCATTTTTTATGTTTCTGAGTCTCTTGAAATTGGATGAAGTCACTAATATGTCCACGAATAGCAAAAGAGTGAGGAAATCTTACGTCAACACTTTCATATCTCATGGAATGTGTTTTAAAACTTAGAAGGCTCACTTTTGTCTAATGTTCAGTAGAGGGCAGAATTTCCCACATTATAAACAACCCGATTTTATAAATTCAAAGACACGAAAAATATTTGTACAGAATGGGAGACCTGCAGAGCAAATACCTTTAGTGACAAAGGTCGTCATTGGTCTTTTCTCCAAGTTTTTCCATGATAATCTGGAGTATCCTGTTGAGAAATCTGAACATCGACAGTTCCCCCAAATTATGTTTGTCTTGTACAAAAAGGAATGGGTAAACATTATATGGATATAGTTTTAGGAAACAACTTTCCAAATAACTGAAAAGGCAAATCCAAGAAATTTGGTATAAATATTGATAGCAGTAACTTGGGAAATTTCCCATGGCTTAATGTTGGGTGAGGGAGACAGAACTGTTCTGATCTGATGTAAAACAAGTGAGACATTACCATTGACAGTCTCCTGACAATTCTTTAACCTTTGCTTTTAACCCATTTCTGAAAAGGGTTGGATTTCAGGGGACATATAGAAACAGAACATTCTAATTAAAAAGAAAGGCAGGTAATACAGCAGCAGTTTTCTGAACAGCAGTAATACAGCTCAATTTTTGTCAAGTCAAGGTTGTTTACTTCTTTCCAACTCAGGGAAAAACATTTATGTGCAGCTGTGCTTTGCTTTGTTATAATTAAACTACCCCATCCTGAAAATCTTCTTTCCTTCTCAGTAATGTCCAACTTCTCACAGTTCAATTTATATGAAACAGGACCAAGAGAATAAATGCTACCATGCCTGATTCTTTAATTAATTTTTTTTTTCTGCCTTAGTATGAAGAAGGAAAAAAACGAAGGAAACCCAACTATAGCAGTGTTGACCTTTCTGAGGTTGAGTGGGAAGACAGAGATGATGTGGTAAGTGATTTGTTTAAGGTCTTTTCAGAAGTTTAGGTCCTATCCCACTACTGTACCTGGAAGCTGTTCAGAAAGTCAGCAAAGCAGCCCACCTGGCTGCTCACAGGAAAGAAAAGACAATGGCCCCTTTTACTTCATTCAGGATTTTATTGCTCTTCTGCTTTGTACAGTTTTTTTTTCCCCCCCAGAAAGGCAAACACTCCCACTTGGCTGGGACTGTTAAAACCATCACCTGATTTGCTTTTGGTTCTTCTTTGCAGGTTATTATGACCAAATCTTCCTCAGTGCTAATCAGTGTGTGACATTCTCCTAATCACAGGCATATTTTAGGACAGCAGAGGTATTTGCCTGCAGGGAGGTCGTTGAAAGTCAATGCAAATCAGGTCAGCAGGAATGAACTGGTTTGGAACTTGGCAGGCACAAACATAGGACAACAGTACTGTATTTACTGGTTACCTCCAACTACCCTAGCCTGCTTCTCTATGTTCGTTTCCTGCATCTTCATATGGTCCCTGCCTCTGTTCTTTGGTTTCAGTGTACTACAGCTCCATGGTTATTTACCTCACAGGTTCTGTCTTTGCTTCAGTACTGTATCAAAAGCTTTCCTTATGTTGAGGGCTTAACCTCTGTCAAATCTTTTTGTTACTTCCTCAATAAATCAGATCTGGTAGATATGGCTGCTTTTTGAATCCAGGATGACTGTCCTTAATAAAGTCATATCTTTCCAGGTGTGCCTTTCTATGATGCAGTTAATTTTCTCGTAAGGGTTCTGCTGTCAGTCATGTTTTCATATTTGTCTACATTTTCCTTGGATTCTTTCTAAATTGTCACCTTTGCATCCGTTCCCTTCTAGTCCATTAAACCTTCCCTAGGGATTTTGAGCATCTCTATTAAAAATTCCCAAATATATATTTCTCATGCCTTTCAGAAATATGGGTTGAATCCTATTTATTTGTCTTTTTAGTTCTGTAACTCCTCAGATGTTTTACTCTCTCAACCCTCCACCCTCTTCTGGCATATCTCTATTTCCTCTCTCCCCTATGAAATCAGCATATTTGTTTTAGAAATTGAAATTCCCCCTGCCCCTTGTAATCATTAAGTCTTTTCAAGTTTGGTTGTCAGTTCAGTTTTAGATCAGGAATCTTTCTCTTATTGTGAAATACATGGTTTCCTTCTCTGAACTCTTTTTCCTCCAGGCAATCAAACATTGCTTAATATTGATAAGTTAATGGAGTTTTGCATTCCCCACATTTCTCCTTTTGGATCTTGTTGCCCTATTCCCTTGGTTTAGTGTAATTTCTACCCAATTTCTCCCACTTGTATTTAGCAGCTCCCCCTCCCCACTAGCTTCTTACTCTTGATTACTTTTATAACAGCTTAGTTTCTGATTTGGAACTTTTCTTCATTGTGTGCCTAATGGCTTTGTAGATTTATTGTTGCTAGATTGCTTGCTGCATTTTTAAGGCATGCATTCTTTCTATTTCTTTACAGTGCCCTTTTCTCACCCCCATTCCCCAGCATTTCCCTTTTTGATTTACCCAATGGGTTAAGGATTTTCTTAAATATTTACATTCATGACATTTTCCCCCAATTCTTCACTTTATTCCTAATGATCACAGAAGAATCAGAATGAAGGCTCTCTTTCTTCAGGGCATGTCTCTTTTCCCTTTTGCATGTTAGCAACATTCCTGGACCATGGGATATATTAATTATTATATCCCACTTTGTGTCTAGTTAGATAAAATCTCTTACTAATTCTCTGAAAAAACATTTTAATATCTTGATCATTTTATCCTTTTATTAGCTCCTCAGATCATCATCTTCTCATAACGCATTCATTCTGATTGAGCCAAATTCTGCTGCCTGAGTAGGGGCTATTTGGTTGACTGAAATTTGACCAGGCACAACTTCCTAGACTTAAATGGGAGAAGATAAGGCAAAGATGTGCACTGCATGTAGCACACTAGGCATATGGGTAAGAAGACAAAAGTACATTTTGAATAGTTCTGAATAGTGAAGCAGCATGGCCTAGTAGAAAGAGCATAGGTCTGGGATTCAAAGGACCTGGTTTCTAATCCTGGCTTCAGCACTTGTCTGCTGTGTGACCTTGAGCAAGTCACTTAACTTTTCTGTACCTGTTACCTCATCTGTAAAATGGAGATTAAGACTGTGAGCCCCATGTAAAACAGGGGCTGTGTCCAACCTGCTTAACTTGTATCTACCCCAGTGCTTGACAAATACCACAGTTATCATTATTCTGTTCTAAGCCAGGCCGCCACTCCTCAACTGTCTTTTGGACATTTCCGTATTTACCTAAAAAAAGGCACATTGAGGAGGAGTACCAAAGCAGTCAATAGCCTAATCAGCAACCGCAGAATGATTTCCTGCTCAATATCTTTAGCTTGGAGTCAGAAATGACTAATCCAGATAGCAAACCCAGTAACTGTAATTCTAGAGATGTAGTCACACCAAACTGGAAGTTGGTGTGTCTTGGGCCAGTATCCTGAAGGGAGTCATGGGCATGGTGCAACTGCTCTTGCCACCTACAAATCCACATTACTGAAGCTACAACTTCAGAGATCCACGTTGCCAACTTGGGCCACCCAGGGATGCTTCCTGTCAGGACTGAACCTGACAAAAGGGAACAACAATAAGAAGAAGGAAGGGACATGCCAGGTTAACAGTAGTACTTTTTTGGAGGAGATTGGCACCATGCAGTGAAATAATTTGGGTTGATCAGTAAAAGAATTTGGGGTTGTCTAGATAAGCCATGCTCTGGATTTTGAGAAGAAGCACACTCTCACATCTTCCAGCTGTGGGGTGGTAGTTATGAGAACCTTTCCTAGAAATACATGAAGCAATCAATCAATGGTATTAAGCATTTACTGTGTTCAGAGCACTTGGGAGAGTACAGTAGAATTAGTAGACATGATCCCTGCCCTCAAGGAGCTGAAATTGAGCACGTTAACTCAACCCTCAAATGCTCCTTCTTTCAGGGGTGAGAGAGAAGAGCCTTAGCCCTTTGAATAAATGAATCATTGCTGCTGAAGCATTTTGGGGGATTTTAAATCAGAGAGGGCCAGGGGGGTTACCTTAAAAAATATAAAATACTCTAAGCTCGTTGCCCTCAATGTATAAATTATTCTTTTGGAATAGGTCATACTTTTTGGAAGATTATATCATTCAGAGTTAACACACAGGGTGCTATTTAATGCAATGTGAGATTTTTTTATTATTTATGATAATAGCAGCATCCATTCAGCATTTACTATGTGCTGAGCATTGGGGTACATTCAATGTTGTGATATAGGATACAGTCCCTGTCCCACAGAGTGCTCACAATCTATCCCCTCTTAAGATTCAAAGAGGTAATTTTCTTCCTGGACTGAATTTGAGGCTGCTTTGCTCTGCCTGGTGGCCTGTATTTTCTTTAGGGAAGAAGCATGGCTCAGTGGAAAGAGCATGGGCTTTGGAGTCAGAGGTTATGGGTTCAAATCCCGGCTCTGCCAATTGTCAGCTGTGTGACTTTGGGCAAGTCACTTCACTTCTTTGGGCCTCAGTTACCTCATCTGTAAATTGGGGATGAAGACTGTGAGCCCCCCGTGGGACAACCTGATCACCTTGTTACCTCCCCAGCGCTTAGAACAGTGCTTTGCACGTAGTAAGCACTTAATAAATGCCATTATTATTATTATTATTACCATAGAAATAGGGCTAAAAATACTGACCATCCCAAGTGTGACTTCACCCAAGGCACAGATGGAATTAAGAACTCCCACCAGCCACCCCTAGATTAGGCAGTGTAGGCACCACTGGTCGAATTGTACTTTCCAAGCGCTTAGTACAGTGCTCTGCACAAAGTAAGCACTCAATAAATATGATTGAATGAATGAATGAATGATTGACCTACATCTATAAGCAGGCAAGGTAAAGAAGCAGATATTCAGAATTTCAATGGAAAGATACAAGACAGGATATTGAAGGAAAAGATTGCAAGGTAATTTATCTATGGCTCTTGTAGATTTTTAAGACTGATTAACTGACCAACCACTAGCAGTCAACGTAATGAACAGATCATGCGGTGGAGAGACTGCTTGAGAGAACCTTAAAAAACTGAGTTTAGCCTGAAACTATTCACAAGGGATTATTATGACCTTTGTTCTCCTCTCATTGTGGGCAGGGATTGTCACTCTTTATTGCTGTATTGTACTTTCCCAAGCACTTAGTACAGTGCTCTGTACACAGTAAGTGCTCAATAAATACAATTGAATGAATAAATGAATGTAGCATGAGGAGAGAGAAATATAATTTACCGTATGCAGTGGTTCAGAGTAGTACTCTCAGGACAAGAATCAAGCCTCCTGCTCATCTCAATCCCCCCCAAAACTAGGTTTCCTTTGCTCAATGTCCAGCAAAGCTCAGCTCTTCTGCCCCCGCATCCCTTCCCTCCTGAGATCATTCCAACAAACTTGGGATCAATCAATCATTGATCTTTATTGAGTGCTTACTATGTGCAGACACTGTACTAAGTGCTTGGGAGAGTTCAATACACCAGAATTAGCAGACACGTTCCCTGTCAGCAATGAGCTTACAGTATAGAGGGGGAAGAAGTGGATGGAAGATCTGGGCTGAACCAACATCCCCACTTGACAAAGGAAACTTAGGTTAAGTGATTTTCTCAAGGTCACTTAGTAGGCCAGTGGCAGAACTGGGATTAAAATCTGGGTTTTCCGACTCCCTGTCCAAAGATCTTTTCACTAGGCTACATTGGTTCCCATGGCTTCAACCGCCACCTCTATGCAGAAGATTCCCAAATCTACATCTCCAGCTGTGATCTCTCTCCCTCTCTGCAGTCTTGTATTTCTTCCTGTCTTCAAGACATCTCTACTTTGACCCAAACGCTGTCCTTCCCCTGATTTTCCTGTCACTGTAATAATAATAATAAGAATGGTGATTGTATTTGTTAAGTGCTTACTATGTGCCAAACACTATTCTAAGCACTAGGATAGATACAAGGTAATCAGGTTATCCCATGTGGGACTCAGTCTTAATCCCCATTTTACAGTTGCAGTAACTGAGGCACAGAGAAGTTGCCCAGAGTCACACAGCTGACAAGTGGCAGAGCTGGGATTAGGACCCAAGACCTCTGGCTCCCAAGCCCATGCTCGTTCCACTAAGCCACGCTGCTTCTATGAGCTATAGACAGCACCACCATCCTTCCTGTCTCTCAAGCCTGAAACCCTGGCATTATCTTTGAATCATCTCTCTCATTCAACCCACATATTCAATCTGTCATTAAATCCCCTTGGTTCAAACTTCACAACATCCCTAAATCCTCCCTTTCCTCTCCATCCAAACTGCTACAATGTTAATCCAAGAACTTATCCTGTCTCCTTGATTGCTGTATCAGCTTCCTTGTTGACCTACCTGCCTCTTGTCTCTCCCCTCTCCAGTCCATACTTCACCCTGCTGCCCAGATCATTTTTCTACAAAAATGTTCAGTCCTTGTTTCTCCACTCCTCAAGAACCTCCACTGGTTGCCCTTTGACCTCTGCATCAAACAGAAGCCCCTTACCATTGGCTTCAAAGAACTCAGTCACCTTGCCCCTTGCCCCAATCACCTTACCTCACTGCTCTCCTATTATGGCCCATCCAGAACACTCCCCTCCTCCAATGTGAACCTACTCACTGTATGTCAATCTCTTCCATCTCACTGTTGCCCTCTTGCCCTCATCCTGTCTCTGACCTGGAATGCCCTCCCTCTTCATATCCACAGACAATTACGCTCCCCACCTTCAAAGCCTTGTTGAGGGCACATCTCCTTCAAGAGGCTTTCCTTTTCCTGACTAAGCCCTTACTTCCTCTTCGCCCACTCCTTTCTGCATTGCCCTTCACTTGGATTTTCTCCCTGAATTCACCCCTCCCTCAGCCCCATAGCACTTATGTGCATATCTGTAATATTCATTTATATGAATTTCTGTCTCCCCTTCTAGTTGTGTGCTTGTTGTGGCAAGGGGACATGTCTACCAACTCTTATGTTTTTATATTCTACTCTCCCAAGCACTTAGTACTTAGTAGTTGCTCAAATAAATAAAATTGTTTGATTGATTGATTCCACTAGGTTCAAGTTACTACAGAGTATACAAAGGGTAAATCTAGTAAGTGAACTAACTCTTTTCATTAGGGCATCAGTGAGGTAAATGGAGAGGGGAAATTGAAACTGAAGGTTAAAGGAAAGCTATCCAATTCAGATAGCTGGCCACTCTTTTCTTAAAAAGCTTTCTACTTTCTAAGCACTAGGTTGCCAGCAGTGTGCAGAGCACTCTACTTGGTGCTTGAGAGGTTACAATAATTGAAAGCATGCTATCTGTCTTTGTGAGGTTTATGATCTAACACATTGTGTTGACCAAAAAAAAATCAGTACACCTGGTTCGTTCTTCCCAATAAATTACTTAAATCTCTTCTCCTGAAAATTTAGTCATTTCCTTCTGTCCTTAGTGAAAAGTGAAAACAGCAACTCTCAATCACTTGGAGAACAGTGCTTCCTACATAGTAAGCGCTTAACAAATGCCATTATTATTATTATTATTATTATTATTATTATTATTTCTCTTAATACAATTAAGCCTGTAATTATCGCCCTTAACATTTTAGGGTCTCAGCTATGTGAGCTCAGTTTTTTTATAACATTTTGTCGTAGAGTTTATTTTCTGGATACTTAATAATTTCTGTTGTTCTCGTCTGGAAACTTCTCCCTATTTTATTTTAGTTGTGGAACCCCAATCTCAGTACTCCTGAGGAATGGTTAACTGTACTGTATCATCTGTGGGCAGTGGTGGACACTGAGGACAAAGGGACTTCTTGGATTTTCCCTACTGAACTGCTACCCAATGAAAAATCCATGGTGAAATATTCAAGAAGAAACTTTAATTATACCAAAAAAAAAACTTAAAACAAAAACAAAAAAACTTCATTTATTGCATTCTGGGAGACCATTAGTCATAGTTGTGGGCCCCCAAAATCTAATAAGGATCTGACTGGTGCAACATTTTGAGGGAATATGTATTCTGAATATGCCTAGGTGTTGTCATACTTTTTTGACTACAGCAGTTCTCACAAGCTACCTTCACATAGGCCTCTTTAGTGAGTTATCCTCCCTCTCAGATTAATAATAATTGTGATATTAAGTGCTTACTATGTGCTAGACACTGTACTAACTGCTGTACTAACACTGTACTAACTAAGCTAATCAGGTTGGACACAATCCCTGTCCCACATTGGGCTCACAGTCTTAATCCCCATTTTACAGATGAGGCAACTGAGGCACAGAGAAGTAAAGTGACTGGCCCAAAGTCACACAGCAGACAAGTGGTGGAGCTGATATTAGAACCCAAGCCCGTGTTCTAAGGCACATGGGTATCCAGAATTGAGATTTCATTAAAAAGAACCTTAATCAATCAATTGTATTGAGCGCTTACTGTGTGCAGAGCACTGTACTAAGCACTTGGGAAGTACAAGTTGGAAACATATAGAGACGGTCCCTACCCAACAGTGGGCTCACAGTCTAGAAGGGGGAGACAAAGAATAAAACCAAACATATTAACAAAATAAAATAAATAGAATAGATATGTACAAGTAAAATAAATAAATAAATAGAGTAATAAATATGTACAAACATATATACATATATACAGGTGCTGTGGGGAAGGGAAGGAGGTAAGGCGGGGGGATGGAGGGGGGAGAGGAAGGAGGGGGTTCAGTCTGGGAAGGCCTCCCGGAGGAGGTGAGCTCTCAGTAGGACCTTGAAGGGAGGAAGAGAGCTAGCTTGGCGGATGTGGGGAGGGAGGGCATTCCAGGCCATTGGGATGACGTGGGCCGGGGGTTGACAGCGGGACAGGTGAGAACAAGGCACGGTGAGGAGATTAGCGGCAGAGGAGCAGAGGTGCAGGCTGGGCTGTAGAAGGAGAGAAGGGAGGTGAGGTAGGAGGGGGCGAGGTGGTGGAGAACCTTGAAGCCGAGGGTGAGGAATTTCTGCCTGATGCGCAGATTGATTGGTAGCCACTGGAGATTTTTGAGGAGGGGAGTAACATGTCCAGAGCATTTCTGGACAAAGACAATCCGGGCAGCGGCATGAAGTATGGATTGAAGTGGGGAGAGACACGAGGATGGGAGATCAGAGAGAAGGCTGATGCAGTAGTCCAGACGGGATAGGATGAGAGCTTGAACGAGCAGGGTAGCAGTTTGGATGGAGAGGAAAAGGCGGATCTTGGCAATGTTGCGGAGGTGAGACCGGCAGGTTTTGTTGACGGCTTGGATGTGAGGGGTGAACGAGAGAGCAGAGTCAAGGATGACACCAAGTTTGCGGGCCTGTGAGACGGGAAGGATGGTAGTGCCGTCAACAGTGATGGGAAAGTCAGGGAGAGGGCAGGGTTTGGGAGGGAAGACAAGGAGTTCAGTATTGGACATGTTGAGTTTTAGGTGGCAGGCAGACATCCAGATGGAGATGTCCTGAAGGTAGGAGGAGATGCGAGCCTGGAGGGAGGGGGAGAGAGCAGGGGCAGAGATGTAGATTTGGGTGTCATCAGCGTAGAGATGATAGTTGAAGCCATGGGAGCGAATTAGGTCACCAAGGGAGTGAGTGTAGATCGAGAACAGAAGGGGACCAGGAACTGAAACTTGAGGAACCCCCACAGTAAGGGGATGGGAGGGGGGGAGGAGCCTGCAAAAGAGACTGAGAATGAACGACCGGAGAGATAAGAGGAGAACCAGGAGAGGACGGAGTCTGTGAAGCCAAGGTTGGATAGTGTATTGAGGAGAAGGGGGTGGTCCACAACGTCGAAGGCAGCTGAGAGGTCGAGGAGGGTTAGGACAGAGTATGAGCCGTTGGATTTGGCAAGCAGGAGGTCATTGGTGACCTTTGAAAGGGCAGTTTCTGTGGAATGTAGGGGACGGAAGCCAGACTGGAGGGGGTCGAGGAGAGAGTTGGTGTTGAGGAATGCCCTTGGTAGTTTATTGTGAGAAGATAGGCAAACTTGGTATCCAGGAAATATTTGTTTTTGTGAACTGACATACATGGGGAAAATATAACTTTATACAAAACATAAAATCATTAATGATTCTCTTTAGGGAAGATTCCATGTAAATGCATAGAATAAAGGCAAGTTCGGTGTTTCACCCAGCTATAAACTATGTCATGTTTCAATACAGTGGATTCTGTTAAGCTTTCAAAGGGGTCAGCTAAGCTGCTCCAACTTAATAGTTACAGACAAGAGTGACAAATCAGTACTAGACTCCTGAGAATCATATTTGAACTGGAAAGTTCAGGGAACCAGAGAGAAGTAGTGTCAGGAGACAAGAGACGTTCTGTGACTAATTGTTACCAAAGCAGCCTTTAGCAATTTTAGAATCTATCATGAAGCCCAGATGAATTTGCTACACTACAGAAGACTGTGTGTTTTATGCCATTGACTAGAACTGAGTTTGGAACTGACGTAGAGCCTACATCCCATTCCACCTCCTCAAAATGGCCTATGCCTTTCCTATCTCCAAAATAACTTTCTACATCCAGTTGTTGAATGTTCACCACCCCATGATTAAGACCCGAAATGCACCGAGGTGGGTATTTTCCCCAAGATATAAACCATCATTAGGGGGATCCAAACTTTCCCTGTGAGGTAATTCACACAGTTAGATCTGTGCCTTAAGCATATAGAACTGGGTCTACATATCTGCTGATGGGTCATTAGTTGCTAAATATCTAAAGGAGGATGTGTTCACTCTTCTGGAAAAAACAACACAAAAATGACACAGTGATTTAGATTGCCCTACAACTGTTCTTATACCTGTTTCTAGAAAATACAGTGTCACTGCAGACTTTATGTAGACTTTTGAAACTGAGCCCAATATAATTAGCTTTTCATTAAATAATAGAAAAAAAGATAGGTGTATATAGGTGCAACTCCTGGGAATAATACGGGCAATTGACCCTCATACTTTGTGTGCTAGATTTCCAATTAAGTTCTAAGTTAGAACTTAGAACAAGGAGTCTCCAATCAGGTCTGACAGGACCCAAAATTGTGGCTTTCTGGTTTATAGGTCTTAAACATTTATTCCCTCCCAGTTATCATCCCCTACTACTAATATTTCAACCCCACTCTCCAAACTAAAAGTTCATGTGAGTGTATGTGAGTGTGTGTTGTGTGTAAGAGAAAAGAAAGGCTAACAAGGGACAAGAAATGAAAATCAAGTTAAGGGAGGATTAGTGATGTTTGTAGATTTAAGAAGTAGAAAATTCTATTATTTTGGAAAACATTAGGTAAATGAAAGAAGTGAGCAAATATTCACACAGTATTAGGCCAGTAAGCACTTACACCTAAAGAAATAATTTTCCAAAATATATTCCTTTAAGAGAGATTAGGAAGGGATCAGTATCCTGGAAAGCATACTGAGCCATCCCAGCCTCACACAATCCAGTGTGTGTTGTGGTTCTGGATCTTTAGAGGCTTATTCTGCCCAGCTCTCTTCCAAATTAACTTTTCTCCAAGTACTTTGATTTCTTACCAAGCCAGCAAGCTAAAGGGGTGCTGTTTTCTGGAAGAAAGATAAAGAATTACTCTATTCACATGGTTTGGTGCTTATAAACATGTAATATGTGATATATTGTTGACATGCCCTTACTGAACAAAGCATTTCTTTTGAAATTATGTGAAAGAATTTCTGACTTGTTAACAGGTTTACATGATGATTTCACAATTTTCCAAGCATGTGAAGTGATCTCATACTTAGTATTGAGATTGTTTTGGTGTCAGTAGATGAAAACATACAAGGAGAATATATCGTAATATGAAAAATATGCAGTTTAACAGCAGTGTGAATTAGCCCTTACTCTTCTGATCCTAGGGCTAAGATTTTGTAGCCCCCAAGTCAGTTTGCCTGGCAAAGTGACCCAGTGGCATTCAGAAGTATTGTTAGGCATAGGTTGTATTGAAGCCACAACTAAAGCCACTCCTGCAGTGTTTGGAAATGTCAGGGGAGCTATCTTGTCACACTCAAAGGGAGCAAGCAACTAGACTCACTTCCCTCAGGATGTGGGGAGAGGAAGAAGCCCTTCTATTTATTCAATTTTGTTAATATGTCTGGTTTTGTTCTCTGTCTCCCCCTTCTAGACTGTGAGCCCACTGTTGGGTAGGGACTGTCTCTATATGTTGCCAACTTGTACTTCCCAAGCACTTAGTACAGTGCTCTGCACACAGTAAGCGCTCAATAAATGCGATTGATTGATTGATTCCTCCCTTCAAGGCCCTACTGAGAGCTCACCTCCTCCAGGAGGCCTTCCCAGACTGAGCCCCCTTCTTCCTCTCCCCCTCCTCCCCATCTCCATCCCCCCCACCTTACCTCCTTCCCTTCCCCACAGCACCTGTACATATGTATATATGTTTGTACATATTTATTACTGTATTTATTTTACTTGTACATATCTATTCTATTTATTTTATTTTGTTAATATGTTTTGTTTTGTTCTCTGTCTCCCCCTTCTAGACTGTGAGCCCACTGTTGGGTAGGGACCGTCTCTATATGTTGCCAACTTGTACTTCCCAAGCGCTTAGTGCAGTGCTCTGCACACAGTAAGCGCTCAATAAATACGATTGATTGATTCACTGAAGCAATAACACTGGGAACAAACTGGACCTGGGCCCCATTAATGAGGGGTGAGCTGGCATTGAGAATTTTCCAGTTCTGGACAAGCATATTTTCCTTTTCAACTTCTGTTTCAAGTTATTTTAATGCAGATAGAAAAAAAAACCAGCTCCTGTTCTCCTATAATGAGATATTGGGTTCTTGCAGAACCCTGGGATGAGAGAAAATCCCATTGTAGTGCTTATCCCATGCTTGGCATTGCAAGCATGTATCCAGCTATTTCTTCAAATACCACATCACTATATCCAGGCAGATGTATGTTTTTGGAAGAACATTCTCTACATCTGTCTGCTGCCATGTTGTAGCTAAAATGCATCCTGAAAGCACATGTCATGGCAGAACTGAGGGTACTGGCTTTTTGGAATAGAAGTAGAGAGGACAATGGGAAGACCTACTTTTAGCCAGGTGAGGCAGCAAACACTTTGGTCCCTTCAATGGGATCAGAGTGAAGCCCAGATCACTCTATTTCAGAAACTGATAAAAGGAGAATAAGGAGTTAATTTTAGTTAACTCCTTTAGTTAAGGAGTTAAGTTTAGTTAGATTTTCATGAATAATCCCTTCATGATCCAAGAAAGGGATCAAGCAAAATGATGAGACTATTTCTGCAGAGTTCATTTTTTGGCTTCTGGGCATGCGTGCGTGCACGCACACACACACACACACACACACACAGACACACACACACAGACACCCCCCCACCCCCCCCACCCCATCCCCCCTGCATTCACCCTGTTTCCCCTTCCCCTTCTCTCCTTTTCAAAAACAATATTTCCCTCATCCTTGCCCTAGGCCCCTGCTCTTTTCTTTCTTTTCTTCTCCCACCTCCTACATTTAGAACTGCCAGATTTTGCTCTTTAGCAATAGAAAGCATATGCAGTTCCTATGCCTTCTTCCTCCTTTGCACTCTCCTTGTTGTGAATCCTCTCCTCCCTGCTTTGGCAGTATCTTTGGTCCTTCAAGACCCCTAGATTTAAAACAGTAGGACTCCAGAGTACCTGGTCCCCATTTTGGAAAACATTAAAATAGAGAGAAGATGATGGTCATGAGTTAAGAAATACGTCCACAGAAAACAACAACAGGAACAAAAAAGATAAGTTCCTCATGTATATTTATTTGATCATGAAAGCTACTGGGAGTTGGGAGGCCCTCCTAGTTAATCTCTGACTTGCCCGGGGCATGTGGGAGTCCTGAATGACTGTAGACACTGAAAAGGGGAAAAATGAAAAACATGTTAAAGATAAATGGAGCAGTTCTTTAAATGTTAGAAAGTAGACTGTTAATTAGGACCAGCTCTCTAAGTCCAAAACCACAGAAGTTAAAATGGGAAAATATTTCCAGAATTGCCTATTATGTGTTGTTAAAAAAATATCTAGAGTAAAATATATGTTTTATGTTATACATGCCTCCAGCTAAAAGTGATTCTTTTATGCTCTCTGACAGAAGAATAAAAATGTTAATTCAAGTTTATACAACCTCGAATTGAATTTTGAGAGCTGCAAGCATTGCAGTTTTCGATAGGCTGCACTTACCCAAGTCCTTCAAAAAGAGAGAAAAGAGATTTTATTGACAAGCTATGAAATGCCCCCACTTGTTTCATAAAATGGGCTCTGAAGCAATTTTTGGAAAGGCCCCCCATAGTTACACTTCTTTACTCATACTTGAACGTTACCCTCTTCTGAACTTTGATAAGGTCCATGAGTTATTAGCGTGGGTGAGGAGGGGATAGAGATGCCAGAACAGTTTGGTAGGTATAGGTGTGACCGTGTGAGAGAAGGGGTAATAGGGAGGTTGGAACCGTTTGCTAGTTATGGGGTGACCAATTAAAAATCGCCCACCCCATCATCAAAATCACTTTCCTGCAGCACAGGAAAAGTAGTCTAGTTTTAGGAAAGAAACTTTTTTTCTAACTGTTCAGGGAATTGCAATCTTCATCTCAAATATGTAGGCTTTGGGGGAAATTGTTTGTGGTATCCTTAGCTTTATTTGCTTTGTTAAATGTCTTTTCTGGTGATAAATCAATATAATTTGAAACCTCTTAATAGTGAGCTCATTATGGGGAGGGAATACGTCTACCAACTCTGTTATACTGTACACTCCCAAGCACTTAGTACAGTGGTCTGCACACAGTAAGCACTCAGTAAATACAAATGATTGATTGAATGATATAACCTACAGGCATTTCTGTTCAGTGAACATTTTTGAGTAGCTTTCTGATGGTTTACTAACAGTAATGATGTACCTGAAAGATTAATTAGTTTATACTGATTACTTCCACTTTTGTTTGTTTCCATGAAAAAGACAAATTTATGCTGAAAGGAACATGAAATTTATTTGCATATTTTAGATCAAATGGATGTTTATTCTTCACCAGTACTTTTTCATATATCATAGCACAAGAAACCTATATTGGAAGTACCTGATTTGCAGAAGTAACACCATAGAACTCTCACATTCTTGCCATTAACAAATAAAGCAATGGTTCCACAGAAGAAATGCGAGAACTATGAGATGATGGGTTTACATTTTAAACTCAAAGAATTGCTTATACTAACCTATTTCTATTTTTTTGGGGGGGGATTGTAGTTGAGAAATGCAATGGTGAATCGAAAGACAGGAAAATTTTCCATGGAAGTGAAGAAGACAGTGGATAAAGGGGTACGATTTCTTGAGCATTCTTGCGTCTTAATTTAAAACAAATCATTTTGAAAAATTATCTTTGAAGATTATATGTAGAATAAATACCTCTTGCTGAGATCATATTTCTCTTGTCTTTACTTATCTCTAGCAAGATTTATGCAATTCTAGACTGACCATATGTCCTTTGTTTAACTGGGACAGTCCCAAATATTTGTCCAGCTATTGTACAATTTTAGAAAAAAATGGCAGTTGTTCCAGAATTGGGATTATCCTGACTCTGCTGGTCAATTTACCTTGCACCAGTCCATTCCAGCTGCTTTCACTCAGTTGAAATGCTTGGACTTCTACTTCAGGCCTAGTGCATGCTTAGTATGTGTTCAAATTAATATAAATACCACAGCATTTTGGAAAGTGTTTAGCTGTATGTGTGCACTCCATTGACAGTGGTCAAAGGGAAGGGGAAAACATGTAAGCTTGAGGTGGTTTCTCAACGTCCTACATCAACAAGTATAATGCGACCAGCCTATCTATCACTGTTAACCTTATTATACTCTTTCCATTTGTTTTTATTTAGTTCTGAAGATTTCACAGAGCAGACTAACCATTTTTTCTCTTTCCTCTGCTATTGTTTTCAATCTAGAAGCGGGTTTTGGTGATGACAAATGACTACTATTACACAGACATCAAGGGTACCCCTTTCAGGTAGAATTTACTATCATATATGGCCATTTCATCAGAGTCACTGGAGATTTGTTTGTACAGACCTTATTTGCACAAAGAGGGTTCATCAGCTGTAGTTAATAATAAAGTACCCTGAAACAAATTTGAACACTGAAAGAGGGAGGGAGTCTTCTGGAGCACTTTTGGCTTTTCCAGCAGGGGACGGTTGTGTGGCAAACTCACTGTGTAGTCATGGCTTTGTCTTTCATTCCCAAGAAAGCATTATGTGGCAATTCCCACTGAACATGGGAAGGTGGGTAGGGAGATTTGGGAGAGAGGGAATGAAAAGTGTTTAGAGGGCCAAAAAAGCCATTAGTATTTAACATTATATAATGAATCCCATGTCACTTTTTATTTCTGTAATTAAAGTACAAAGAATATTAAGGAAATGCCTTCATTCCTCCATGATGTTTTTCTATCTTGATTTTCCAAATTGCCTTTGAGTTTCTAACTCTGTGTTTTGACTTTCCTATTTGGGATAATCTCATTTTGCAACTCCCAGATTCTTAACTTTTTCTCCTATGTTTATCTCCTGGAAAGATAAAGCTGACTGTTGTACACTCTTCTCGAATGTTTCTTCAGAAGTGCTTTTTCATGCTTCTGAATCTGATCTTGTGTGTCTCATTGTGAAAGAGAGAATGAATGTGCATTGCCAATAGATTTGTCTATAAAATACAATTTAGTGTTAGAGCCAAAAACTATCATGGATCACTCACTGGTGCTTTCCATTTGGAAGGAGCAAGAGCTGTAGGGCAGTATTTGACTCTAGGAATGGATTGGAATAAGCTACTAAACTACATTTGCTTAGGGAAGAAGTTATTTTCAAAACACATCTTCTTGCTTTGGATGAGCCTGAAGGAAGCTTGAGTCAAGCTAATGGAAACGTGAGAACAATCAAAATGCTTTAGTGACAAAATACAGACATCCCCAGAAAGTGAGCACTGTCCAACCTCTACTAGGTTGGTTGACCTTGAGAAAATGTTTTTCCCCCAGCTGCAGAGATGTCACATGTAAAGGACTGTCATTAGACCCTGAAAATTCAGTGGCTTTGGATGGGATTGAAGTGAAGATTAGGCCTCCAATATGTAAAGCACAGGGACTGGAAGCCCATAGAAGGGCTTATCTGTTTGTCTGCTAGAACTATAAGCAGTTTACTTTACCTCTTATAACATAGAGAAGAAGCCAATTGCTGTTGGCACATCGTCAGAAATTGCTTTCAAGAAGCTGATTGAACCAAAGTATACTAACAGAAACTACAATCAATGAGGTTTTGAAAGTAAACTGTTTTGTCAATTGTTTACTGTACTTGCAATGAAAATGTGAAAATGGAAAAGGAAAAAAATAGCCCTCAAGTCTATTACAGTGGGTGCCACAGATTTCAAGGTCTGCTTTATTTCTCTGCACAGTTTAGGTGTGGCTCTCTCTAGAGGACATGGGAAATATTTCTTCAGAGGGAATGTGACTGTGGAGGAAGGTAAGGTTCTTCCTTCTCTCCTCCACCTTTGATAAGGGAAGAAATGCCCTTTATAGGCCAGATTTGAAGTGTCTGTTGTCTCAGATCTTGTTTCTGATTCTGCTACTGGTTCACTGTTATGATTTGATCAAGTCACTTGATCTCTTTGTGTCTCACTTTGTCTGCTACATACATCAGCGACAGATAGGTCTTCACTTACTGTAATGTTTGAGATGCTTAATACAGTGGTGCTCTTCTAAAGAGGCTCTTCTAAATCCTATTGAAAAGAAAAAAAAAGAGCCAAAAAATCAGGTCTTAAGAAGTGTTCAAGAAGTTTCTAAAATTAGATTTACCCCTGTCATCCCTGAAGATGGAGGGTGTGAGATCTAGACATCGTCTGATGTAACAAAATTTGTCTAATCTATTTCACATCACCAACATTATGTAAACAATTCATATTTATTAAATCTATTTCATGTAGCCAGGCTTAAGGCCACAATATGACAAGGAAACTATGTTCCGATTCCCTTGGAAATGTTTTCAACTCAACAAAATTTGGTTTGTTAATAATCAATCAATCAATCAATGTATTTATTGAGCGCTTACTGTGTGCAGAGCACTGTACTAAGCGCTTGGGAAGTACAAGTTGGCAACAAGGGAAGCAGCGTGGCTCAGTGGAAAGAGCATGGGCTTTGGAGTCAGAGGTCATGGGTTCAAATCCCGGCTCCACTACTTGTCAGCTGTGTGATTTTGGGCAAGTCACTTCACTTCTCTGTGCCTCAGTTCCCTCATCTGTAAAATGGGGATTAAGATTGTAATCCACTCGTGGGACAACCTGATCACCTTGTATCCCCCCAGTGCTTAGAACAGTGCTTTGCACATAGTAAGCGCTTAACAAATACCATTAAAAAAAACCCAAAACATATAGAGACGGTCCCTACCCAATAGTGGGCTCACAGTCTAGAAGGGGAAGACAAAGAACAAAACCAAACATATTAACAAAATAAAATAAATAGAATAGATATGCACAAGTAAGATAAATAAATAGAGTAATAAATATGTACAAACATATATACATATATACAGGTGCTGTGGGGAAGGGAAGGAGGTAAGGCGGGGGGGGGGATGGAGAGGGAGATAAGGGGGAGAGGAAGGAGGGGGCTCAGTCTGGGAAGGCCTCCTGGAGGAGGTGAGCTCTCAGTAGGGCCTTGAAGGGAGGAAGAGAGCTAGCTTGGCGGATGGGCAGAGGGAGGGCATTCCAGGCCAGGGTGATGACATGGGCCGGGGGTCGACGGCAGGACAGGCGAGAACGAGGCCTGGTGAGGAGATTAGTGGCAGAGGAGCGGAGGGTGCGGGCTGGGCTGTAGAAGGACAAAAGGGAGGTGAGGTAGGAGGGGGCGAGGTGATGGAGAGCCTTGAAGCCGAGGGTGAGGAGTTTCTGCCTGAGTAATAAGTACTCTCAAAGATGTGTAAGATATTGGGGCCTATTTTGTGGTCAGTTCAGGGCAATAGGCTGATGATGAGGTAAGAATCATACACAAATCTAAATAGGGAAAACTCGCTGATATGGAATTGAAAGTTATCAACTCATTCTGTCTACCTGGGGGTAACACATTGATGCACTGTTGGACAAAAAAGTGGAAAGCTAAATCAAGAAGCCAACATGTCTTTGGCACATAAAGTTAAGGTGTCAACATTACATTAAGCTCCAGGAGAACTTAAAGTTCTTCAGTTTAGTGGATGTTTTCAACCTTTGCTTCAGTCATTACATCTGTATTCTCAAAGAGCTTTATCCTATGAGCCATACCAAGTATTAAATGTCAAGATAGGATCACTAAAAACGTGAATGCATCTACCACCAGAAGATAAAACAACGTTTGCTGGAAAAAGCTTCACTTGACAGGATGAGTGCTGATTAAGGAAAGAAGACTAGTTAAGTAGCTGATGGTTGTTGAGTTGATGTGAGATGACCACAAGCAGCTCAGAAGAAACATTGTAAGGCAAACACCATAGCCCAACTTCAAGTAATGTGGCTTAGCTATGGTATCCCATAAAATAGGATCAGAAGATAGGACAACTTGCAACCAGAGACAGCTAGTGGATATGGAAGAGGGAGCCTCAAATTGAGCAAAGGTGTTGTGCAGCTTGAAGGGAGAAGGGGCTGGGATGCAAGCAGAAATAAGCTTTGTAGACATAAACCACCCAAAGGACAGTATTCATATAGTCTGTAAGCTCACTGTGGACAGGGAACATGTCTGCCAACTCTTTTGTATTGTACTGTCCCAAGCCCTTAGTACAAAGGTCTATACATAGTAAGTGTTCAATAAATACCATTGATGATATACATGCAGTGAGCCTGTTAATGATTCAGCCTTTCCAAATGTGTCCCCCATTGGGCAGGGGGGGCATATTATCCATGAATAAGAGGGGCAATTATATATAATATAAATTAACAAAAAACACGAATCAAATTTGTCCTTTCATCTGGCCATTCCCAATCCCTGAGATTTCCAAGTGCAGTGGTGGTGTGTAATCCTATGATCAGAAAGGGGCTCAGGGATCCTGCTCTTCTTCTCCACTAAAGAATACCAGTAAAAGTCATTCATCCTGTTTGTTGATCGTGACCTCTCTCCTTCCAAGTCACTGAATAGCTCTAAAATGGAGGTCTAAAATTTCTTGACAGGGATTCACTGCTTCTGCTTTCTTCTTTGTCACGTTTGGTGTAATCTGGAGCACAAGTTCAGGGGAAACAAGAAGAGAAGTACAGAAAGGTAGTAAGTGGGATTTTGGTCATTGTCTAACAAAAAAATGATTTTCTTGGAGAATCAAGAAAGATTGAGGAGAGTTTTTAGTCTCTGTGCACCAGTCCGTACAGCTTCACCCTCAGAATAATGTAGAAGGGGAGAGAGGAAAGGGGTTAAACCATCTTTCAGAAACCCTTAATTGTACCACCTTTTACAAATCCTGCTAATTGGCCTATTTTCCTTGCTTTTCAGGGTTGCATGATTTAGAACACCCTGACGTGTCTCTGGCAGACGAATGGTAAGATTTAAACAATACATAAAATTGGTATTTGTTACCCTTCTTTGGTTTCATGTTGTTTGTGCTCACTCTGCCCAGTTCTTCTCAGTTCAAAGGCATAGAGAGATGATGCCTGTAAATATTTACATGTTCATGTTTTTGGCAATATCATACTCTTAGGTCTTATTGCAACACAGATCTGCATCCCGAGCATCGTCAACTGTCTCAATTGGAAGCTATTAAACTCTACCTCAGAGGAAAAGAACCTTTGCTTCAGTGTGAGTCTGTTTTTAACACATGTAGTGGGAAATGGCTACATTTTTCTGTTGATGGTGGAAAGGACGATTGTAATTAAGTTCACAGACCATATTTCCCTTCTCAAGCCATAAGGTCTAGTAGAAAAAGCCATTGGTATATGGGAGCATGGAGACTTGGGTTCTGGTTCTACTCCCGACTTCATTTTAGACTGTGTGAACAGCTTAGCCTATTCACTTAACCCCTCTGTCTCAATTTCCTCATTTGTAAAATGGAGATATTAATAGCTGCTCTTCCCTGCTGCATAAGGTTGTTATAAGAATTAATGAGATAATAGTTATGGAAGTGCTTTGATTTCTTGGAAGAAAGACTCTTTAGCTATCCAAAATATTATTATTAGTGTGATGCTTTGATGAAGCAGTAAAATTATAATATAGTCCTTTAAACTTTCAATTTTCTTGGTGATGATGGTCAATAAATCAGTCCCTACTCACTGGAGCTTTTTCAGAGCTACAGGTAAGAAACAAATTTCTGCAAATATGATGATGGTATTTGTTAAATGCTTACTATGTGCTGAGCACTGTTCTAAGTGCGGGATATGAATTTCATCACCTCTTTCTGTTCATCCCCACCCTTCAGGGAGGTGCTAGTGACCAGTGGAGTTAGATAGAAAACGACAGAAGAGGGCAGAGAAGCAAACAGCCTGACTTATAGACAGGTTGGATAATTGAGTTGTTATAGGAGCCGTGTTTAGAGTCGTAGGAAGGTTCTGAAGACTCCAAACGTTTACACCCCTCCCTGGACCACCCCTCCAGCTGAGGTAGGAGGTCAGAGGTCACATTTCCAGGCTATGACCTCTGATGAATGAGGCAAAGTCTTGAGCATATGCTGCAACTCCTCTCCGAGCCTCAGGCTGAAAAAATGATTTTGAACTTTCTTATGGTATCCCTGGAGACCAATAGCCTTCACTCCATGGTGGTGTGACTCCTTCTCATAACATTTTACATTCACATGTTTACAATTTTGCAAATTCTCATTTGAATAGCATTTAGGAGCTATGAATGTACTCCACATCATACATATATATACAGAGACTCTACTATATTAACTCAGTAAGGATGTTGGTTGGTTAAGTGAGTATCTTGCACATGTTTGAGGAGTTTCTGGCCAACTAGTATCCAGAAGCAATAAGATTGGGGAGGAGTTAGCCAGGGGAAGTTCGGAAGAGTAGGGATGAGGGGTTTATGAGAGATATGGAAATGGAGAGTTTGGGTGACCAAATCTGCCTTTTTCTCTCTGTCTCTCTCTAATAGTAATAATTATGATTAGTAATAATGCTTATTATGATATTTGTTAAGCACTTACTACATGCCAAGCACTGTTCTAAGCCCTGAGGTACACACAGGCTAATCAGGTTGGACACAGTTCCTGTACCAAATAGGGCTCACACTCTTAATCCCCATTTTACAGATGAAGTAACTGAGGCCCAGAGAAGTTAAGTGTCTTGCCCAAGGTCACACAGCAGACAAGTGGCAGAGCCAGGATTAGAACCCAGGTTCTTCTGACTCCCAGGCTCACGCTCTGTCCACTAAACACACTGCTTCTCTTTCATGCACACAGAGTGCTGGGCACATAGTAAGCACTTGGTATTATATTCTTCCAAGCACTTAGTGCAGTGCTCCACACACAGTAAATATTCTATAAATACCATTAATTGAATGATTGACTAATAAATGCCATCATCATTTACCCACACCCATGCCTTTCCTTTCTCAAGTTCTCTCATGCTGGCTGTCTCTGGCCACCTCCCCACGCCAATATTTTTGTCACATACCCACCACAACTCGTGCCATGGTGACTTAGGTTAGTTAATCAACATGCCAGTATTCCTACTCCAGTTGTAATATGCCCTTTGAGCTGCAGTATTATCAGTTGACTCATTTTCTTTATCCTCAGTGTTAAACAAATGTTCCTTATTATTCATAGTCAGGAATAGCTTTGATCCCATATTTTTCCAGAGAAGCTTACCTCAGCTCTGACACCACCACCTATTAATTCAGCTGGCACAATTCTCATTCTCTCTAAACAACTCTAGTTGCTACTATCAAAGGCAGAATTCTGGGCTGGATGGACCATTGATCCGACCCAGAATGGCATTGCTTATGTTCTTATGTTCAGTCACATGAGATGAGTTATTCTTGGCTACTTCATACTAAGCAGTGGCCTCTGTCTCTGACAATTCTCTAATGACTGGTCTAAGTCCAAGTTGTAGGAATTTCAGCAGTGGGCAAAGGCAAATGCTGCTTTTACATGGATGTGAGATGATGTGGTAAAATACCTTTAAGATTTGGAAAAGTGGAACCTGGATGGATCTTATGAATGCTAAACATTTGTATGAAGCACTGGGATTTAATTCCTGGCCCCTAATACTTATTGCTGTTGCATTATATTATTTAAATAGGTGATAAAGAATTAATCCAAGAGGTTCTTTTTGATGCTGTGGTGAGTGCTCCAATTGAAGCCTACTGGACCAGTCTTGCTCTCAACAAATCGGAGTAAGTGGATTCACATGTACCCCTTTTTGGCAGTTTCCTCACATGAAGTCAAAAATATGGTTATAGTTTAAAGACCTAAACTACTTTAAGAGCCTAGTGTTAAAGTTCTTTAATTTTCTCCAAAAGCTCAAAACCACAGGAGCATTAGTAAATCTAGTCTTTGACTGAGTACTCCTGGGTTTGACTTATAATTTGTTCGGGTTTTTCATTGCATTAAATCTAGTATTCCAGCTTTCAGAGGTACTTCCTTATAAATGTTGAAGGCCCATTTTTTTTTGCAATGAGTTTTATAATATTGTTTCAGTAGGGCTGATATTCTGGAACACCTAGTCTTATTAGATTTGAGTTTGTACAGAGTACGAAGAGATATATCCATTATACTGTTAAAAATATGTTTAGCATAGGAATGTCACTTTGACACTGGAGATATTAGTGACTGGAACTGTGCCTGTGTTAATGTGTTTTTCAGATATTCCTAGGTGGATTAATGCAAAGAGAGCACAAAAGCATGGAACAAGTCCTTTATCCATCCTCTTTGTCATCCCTATTCCTCCCTCTCCACTCAAATTTCTCCTTTCCATTGTACCTTTCTTTTCTACACTGTATGCCCATGTCCCTACCAATCTTACATGGGCCGTGAATGTCATCTTCTGCACAATCAAGTGAGATTCTTTGGCCAATCCCCATGTACATTGGGAGATGCCAAAGAGACAGAACCAGAACATTCCCCTCAGTTACTTGGAATGGGTGATAAATTGGTGGTGCTCAGGCTTTCCTGTAAGCACTGAGGCCTAGTGCATAAACAGATGACTCCCCTTGAGGATGTTATCAGCAAGGTTAGACTGGTTCACCAGGATGCCAGGAAAATTCCAGTGGACTAGTGCCCAAGGTGGTGACTGTTCTATATTGGCCAGGTGTAGCTCTGAACAGATTTCCCAGTATGAATCTCAGCCAGTCTGGCCCTTTTTATTAGACATTTGCCTTCTTTATCAAAGGCCCAAGATGCTAATCAGTTGTTCAGTGAACTGAATGCAGCTCTTTTCAGGCACTTGAGCAAATAATAATAACAATGATAATAATGGCATTTGTTAAGCACTTACTATGTGCAAAGCACTGTTCTAAGCACTGGGGGGATACAAGGTGATCAGGTTGTTCCACGTGGGGCTCACAGTCGTAATCCCCATTTTACAGATGAGGTAACTGAGGCTCAGAGAAGTTAAGTGACTTGCCCAGTGTCACACAGCAGACATGTGGAGGAGCCGGGATTCGAACCCATGACCTCTGACTCCAAAGCCCGTGCTCTTTCCACTGAGCCACGCTGCTTCGCTAATGAAAATGAAGAAGCAAATGAAGAAGGCCCTGTAAATGTGATTCTTAATAATCCTAATTATCTCCTCCGCTGGCGTCAGGGAGATAGCATGAAATCTTAGTGAGCATTTGCGTTTGGGCCTGTTGTGTGACTTTGGTGGGACTGGCTGTCATACCCTCTTTTCCTTACTGTGGTAACATACAGAGTTGGAGTTCATAGCAGTCAGTAAACTTTCTTCATCTGTTTGTTCTCTGTCTGCATACATTTTTGAAAATTTCAAATGTCATTGATGTTATCGTAAAAAGAAATAGCATAATATCATCAAACATAGATGCCAGAGCAAACCTCCAGCTTTAGTAACAATTGCTTTTATTTCCCGTAGAACATTCATCATTCTTGAAATTAGATGCATGCATTGACTCCATGACCAAATCTTGAAAATAAACTCATTCTAGTGCCCTCAGTTTGGAGGCTGTTGAGTTTCTTTTTGCATAGATGGGGGGTTTTCATATGCAGCTCTCATTAGAGGAAAAAAAACTCAAGTTGTTCTGAGAGAGAATAACCCTAGAAACTCTTGTGGGGAGTAAGTGACCTTTCCAAGCTTGCATTATAGGTTTTGTTCGTGTTTATCTTGATGAAAAATGAATATATTTTTAGTAACATTTTTAAGTGCTAAAATCTGAAATTCAATTTCATAAAACTTTCCCTAACTAATAAAATAACTGGTATACGGTTGCTGTCTGGAAATATTATCTGCCTTGTGTGTGCTGCACTATTTCAGGAATTCTGACAAGGGAGTGGAAGTTGCCTTCCTTGGAACCCGCACGGGGCTCTGGCGAGTTAACCTGTTTGTGGGAACCGAGCAGCTCACTAATCAGTAAGTAGTATTTCTCACTGGGAACAGCAGGTTGGTGATTAAACAAAGAGAGACAAAACGCAAGGGCAGCCCCCTTCTCCCCTCTCATCCTTCCACCTCCTTTGAAGATTCCCGTACATTTCCCACAGTTGGGTCAGTAAAAATAATTTGATTACTGTAATATTTGGAGGCTGCGTGCTGCTTTTTGCCTACTTATTAGCTGTAATAGGGTCCTTTGTTTAGGCCACGTGTTTGCTTCCTTCCAACCTCCTGGAGTCAGACTTACATCTAATTATTCAGTGCCAAACTAAGAAGATACTGTAGCTGGAGGAGAAGGGGAAAAACATGCACATTTTTTCCTGAGCACATCTCAAAACAAATGGCTTTAGGGCTTTCAGCTGTTCTGCAGCCCTGGTGTGGAATTCTCTCCCTCCCAAGGTCCATAATTTAAAGTCTGTTGATGTTTTTAAATTAAAACTGAAATTTCACTTCTACCTCGCCTTTGGCTCACACAACAGCAGAATCTCATTACTGGAGATGGTCAAACAGGGCAGCATTTGGGGCTCCACAAAGTGGCTTAATCTGTTGTGCAAATGAAGGGCAAAGCAAAACCCCAAACTGCCTTTCTCCCTAGCACTCTTCCCTTTGGTTTCTAAATGCATGTTTAGTTCAAAGCCAGTTTAGGCCATATGTCTGTGAGTCATTTGCACTTCGCTCATCAAACTGTTGTTTTGCAAGAGCTGGTTGATGGTCCAAGAAGCCTGTTTTGAGCCTTTAAACAAGTCTTCTAAATCTCTTCTCTTTGAAGCAGGAGGGTCTGGTTTTGCCAAGAGCAAATGGAAGTTCAAAATCCAGATAATTTGACTTGAGTTTGAAAGTTTTTCAGAGATTCAGGGATTCCTTAATTTGGCAAAACGCCCATGCCCATCCTGATTAATTATCTACTTTGTAAAGTGCCCTGGGGTGCCCTGGTTTGAATGGTTCTATGGCAGAGGAGCTTTGAATTGTATAGGTAGACCTAGAGAGAGCTATTGGGTAATTTGTTGCCTAATACCAAAAATGCTGTGTTTGGCAAAGTCGACTGAACTATCCAAACTATAAAATAAAGAAAAAGGGCAGAAAAGTCAGAAATATCCCTTCAGGAAGGTGGTTCTTTGTAAATTACAGTTCAGAACTTGTTTCATTCCCTATAGTATAAATTCACAAGTGTATTCTCCCACGCACTTAGTACAGTGCTCTGCACACAGTAAGCACTCAATAAATATGATTGATCAACCGACTGACAAATGTCAATTATTTGATGTGTTACTAGTTACCAATAGTCACCAACCTTCCCTTTCCAAGATGCACTCATTGATCATCACTATTCCCTTAGATTAGCTGTGGAGACAATGTGGTTTGGAGGAAAGAGCAAGGTCTGGGTTTCAAGAGATTGGATTCAAGTCCTAGCTTCACCACTGACTTACTGTGTGAGTTTGGACAAGTCATTCAACTGCTCTATGCTTGTTTTCTCATCTGTAAAATCAATATCACTTCTTCTGGCTCACAAGGATTTTGAGTTGACATAAAAGCAATTGATATGAAAATCAAATCCCTTAACATATTTATAGATGGGGAAGTTTAGACAGAAAAGTTATCATTAGTAGTATTTCTGACATTTGTTAAGCATTTAATCAGTCAATCAGTAATTGGTACTTATTGAGCACTTGCTATGTGTAGAGCACTTGAACTAAGCTCCTGGGAGAGTACAATACAGCAGAGTTGGCAGACCTGTTCCAATTTGTGCAGTGAACTGCATTAAATCCAGGTATCTTTTAAAAGTCTACAGAGCAGACTGTAGACAGTAAGCTCCTTGAGGGCAGGGAACATGTCTACCAACTCCATTGCGTTATCCTCTCCCTCCTACCTAGACTGTCATCTCCATGTAGGAAAGGAACTGAGGCACATAGTAAGTGCTTAACAAGTACTATCATTAAAATCACTATGATTATGCGCTGCACCTAGTAAGTGCTAAATAAATACCATTCCTTGATTGATTGAGAGCAATGCAGTGTTGGAGCTTGAGTAGGGAACATTTCTGAATTTTGGTCCTGTATTGGAGAGGTTAGGAAAACTTTTTTTGTGAAACCCATAGGTTTGTTGTGATGGGTTCCAAATAGCACAGGCTTTTCAGTACACCAATTAAAACTGGTAACTTTTAGTATTTCCAGTCCTTACTGCACAAGATCTGGAGGACTTGAACTTGATAAAGGTGGAAAAATGAGAATTTCAAGACATGTAGAAATAACTATATAGTTCTATGTCTACTTATTTCATACATACTTGAATTTTCATTTGAGAGTTGTATCTTAATATTCCAAGGGAGTTCTCTTAATCTTCAAAGCAGATATGAAAATATGGACTGAAGGATAATAAGCTGGTGCCTTGCATGCTCTGCAAGTGAAGACACACACACGCACACGCGCGCGCGCACACACACACACACACACACACACGCACACACACACACACACACACACACACACACACACACACACACCCTACCCCCACCCCCACCTTCCCTCCCCTGCCAATGTCTTGGTTTGGAGGAAATCTCATTCTATTGGAAGTGGTAAAATATTCCATGAAAGATTCTGGACTGTTCTGATAGTCAACAATGCCGACACTAGCTTACTAAAGATACCACTAATAAAGTACTTTCCAACACCTATTTCCTTTCCTCAAGAGCCCATATAGATTGAATGTCTCAATTATATATAAATTGCAATTGGAGATGATGTAAATCTAGCACTACTGCCTAGAGCACAGCTGTTGTTTTCTAGAGCACAAAACTTCTGGCTTCAGTGGACAGTTAAACTGTCATATCTTCTGACTTGATTGTTATCTGTGATGGATACACTGATATTTTTGGTTCATGATCATGCCTATAATCTATTTTCTTTCTTTATCCATTATGCAATGGCTATGTCATGGCTTTTAATTGAGCTAATAGCATGTTTTATGTAATTCTGGGGAAAACGCCATCCTAGTGGTATTAATCACTCAGTGTGAAGAGGTACTTTTCTTCCCTGTGTTTGTAGGCTACTCACTTCTAAATTGAACTAACAAGGGTTGAAATGCCTTTCAAATCAGTCACAGAAGTGTCTTTAAGGCTTACCATTCAGTCTTCTTGGTCATGGCAGCCAAAGTTCAGCTAATGCACCTGTCCAAGTTGCATTCAATCAGTCATATTTATTGAGAGTTTTCAGTGGGCAGAGCACTGTGCTAAACACTGGCAAGACTGCAATAGTACAGTACAAGTTGATAGATATGTTCCCTGCCCACAAACACCTTACAGTCTATAGAGGGAAACAGACAATATAGGAAATAAATTATGGATATATACATAAATCATTTAAATCGTATTGAGCACTTACTGTAGTACAGAAGACTGTACTAATCACTTATGCTGTGGGGCTGAGGGAAGGGTGAATAAAGGGTGCAAATCCAAGTGCAAGGGAGACAAGGAAGTGGGAGAAGAGGAAATGAGGGCTTAGTCAGGGAGGAGTTGTGCCTTCATTAAGGCTTTGAGGGTAAGGAGAGGGATTGTCTGTCCTATGTGAAAAGGGACGGAGTCCAGGTCAGAGGCAAAAACATGGGCGAAAGGCAGGCAGCAAGATAAACAAGATCAAGGTACAATGAGTAGTTTGACTTTAGAGGAATGAAGTGGGCGGGGCTGGATCACAGTAAGAAAGCAGTGCGATAAGGTATCAGGGGGCAAGGTGATTGATTGCTTTAAAGCCAATAGTAAGGGGTTTCTGTTCAATGTAGAGGTTGATGGACATCCACTGGAGTTTCTTGAAGAATGGGGAAACATGGACTGAATGTTTTTGGAGAAAAACAATCTGGGCAGCAGAGTGAAGTTTGGACTGTAGTCAGAGGAGACAGGAGGTAGGGAAGTTAGCAAGGAGGCTGATGTAGTAATCAAGGTGAGATAGGATAAGTGCTTGGATTAACATGGTAGCAGTTTGGATGGAAAGGAAAGAGTGGATTTTAGTGATGTTGTGAAGGTTGAACCGACAGGATTTAGTGACAGATTGAATAGATGTGTTGAATGAGAGAGATGGGTCGAGGATAACACAAAGTTTTATAGGCTTGTGAGAGACTGGGAAGATGGTGGTTCTGTCTACAGTGACAGGAAAGTCAGGGGGAGGATAAGGACAGGCGTTCATGAAGCTATCCAACATCTAAGGAAATGAAAAAGTGAAGTGAATATGCTTATTTGTGCAACATACTGATTTCAAAATCAGTAAATGTTATAAATGTATGTTACACTTCTAAGAAGTACTTATTTGTCAAATTCAAGCCCTATTGAGCGAAACTTCTTAGTTTTATGCATGCAGAGTACTGCATAGTTTCGCCCTATAAATCTAATGTACATAGCCATGAGTACGATAGTAGCAGGATCCAGGGTGGGGGGACAGTTATAAATTCCAACTTTGAGATATTTTTGAAATACCTTTTTGATTCTGATAATAAAGAAATAATGTGAATTCCGTAGTGGACAGGGACTTCCCTGACCAATTGTCATTCAAGTTCAATAGTAATAATAATGCCTTGTATTTTTAGCATATTCATTTTTCCAAATCTCTTTTGGCAGCAAGTAGCGCATTTTATTATTACAAAATTCTTGTGA
This sequence comes from Tachyglossus aculeatus, assembly GCF_015852505.1. Classification (NCBI taxonomy): domain Eukaryota; kingdom Metazoa; phylum Chordata; class Mammalia; order Monotremata; family Tachyglossidae; genus Tachyglossus; species Tachyglossus aculeatus. The sequence continues at coordinate 77,553,121 of NC_052101.1, read as the reverse complement.
GATAGGAAGAGGCTGGCATTATTATCTCCCTTTCTCAGATAAGGAAAATGAGGCCAAGAGTTTAGGAACTTGCCCAAGATCACACAGAAGGCCAGAGCTGCTGAGACTAGAACTAGTCTACTGATTCCAAGACCTGTGTTCTTTCCCCTGTTGCCTCCACAGAATATCAGCTCTGGGCAATGGCAGAAGTCAGGGAGAAGATCTGATCTTCCCAGAATGTTTTCACATCAGAGAGGGAGATGTTATGGCAAGGTGATAGAGTGGGCAAAAAAGAATGGTGAACTGGTACTACCTGAAGGAAAGCCACCATCCCACCCTCCCAAACCAATTCCAGGACACTGTCACTTTTCCATCCCTACTTCTAACTTCTACTGTTGCCCAGGGTTGAGGTTCCAAGGATTGTTGACTCCTGGATCCCAAGTTGTCCCTGAACTTAAAACTTACTGAAGTCAACGTTATGGCACTCTTGCTCAGGTTCATACTCACTTAGGGGCTCCCTGTTGTAAACAGCAAGTCCTTTACTACCTAAGCCCTCTCAATTTCTCTCCTACAGACTTATTTAGGTGAGGGATTCAGGGTCAGCTCCAGCCCCTAATTCTCCTTTCAGTCAGTCAGTCAATGGATGGTATCTGTTGTTCACTCATGATGTGAAGGAGTGAGCACAAAGATGAAGTGTTCATGACTTTAAGATGCAAATTCATATTGGAACTGGGTGCTTTGATAGGTAAACATGCCAGAACATTCATATTCATACACCCTCTTTATTTGTAAAACATGGTCACAATTAACAGCTGGACAAAATAGCTTCATGCTCCACAAAGCCTCATTTAATTCAGTAGCACAAACTCAGCATGTATCTTCAGTCGTGCTTACCCAACTTTGGTCTTTCCAGTTTGCACATAAACATGATTTTTATTTGAATCTCTTCCTAGAGAGAAAAAATGGACATTAAACAAGTCAACTGAAAACCGTAAAACCATTTTAGACACTTTTGCTTGTTTTTGTACATTTTTGTGTTCCTATTTCATCTCTGAGGAATCAGTATAATTATTACTGATCACCACAGTACTAAAATGAAATATTTTTACATGGTATATTAGTCCTTATTGTGTTCTCTTATAAAAATGCCTTTCACACAAGCAGAGAACAGAGCCAGGGGTCTGAAATTAGAAGGTCATTTTCTTCTTCTCTCGAAGGCCTCCAAGGTATTGATAACTTAAGTGTTTTTGAGTTAATACAGTCTTAAAACCAGGAAATATTGATTTCTCTTTCCTTCTATTTCAAGAGACTTCCTGAAAGCTGGAGATAAAGAGAATATTTTTAATGCAGATCATTTCCCGCTTTGGTATAGAAGAGCAGCTGAACAGATCCCTGGCAGCTTCGTCTACTCAATTCCATTTAGCACAGGTCTGTATGTTTGTTATATTTTTAAGTAGTGAGCCATGCAACTCAATGAAGCATGTTGTTTAAATCATGGAGCAGCATTAAAATGAATCACAAGAGATTCAGTTATTTATTAAGAATTAATGTTGAATGTTTAGAAAATATGATCAAACTAGGCTTATGGGTCTTGGTGCACTCATTGTCGCAAGGGATTTGACCTAATTATGTCAGAAATGTGAATTTTAACTAAAAACTGTTCCATTGAGAGCAATATAAAAAAAGGAAGAAAAAACTGAGAGCCTAGCCGTTTTGATTCACTTTAGGAACAAGAAACATGGGGTTTTAAGATCTTTGGAAGTCATAAAGAAGGTAAATTGCGGATAGTGAACTTGGCTTTCACTTCTGAAGCTCCTGAGGATGCAACTACTCCTTCTCAGGATCTGCAGAAAGCAAAGCAACCTCCCTCAACTCTCTCCATTATTCTCCAATCAATCAATCAATCAGTCAATCAATCAATTGTATTTATTGAGCACTTACTGTGTGCAGAGCACTGTACTAAGCGCTTGGGAAGTACAAGTTGGCAACATATAGAGATGGTCCCTACCCAACAGTGGGCTCACAGTCTAGAAGGGGGAGACAGAGAACAAAACAAAACATATTAACAAAATAAAATAAATAGAATAGATATGTACAAGTAAAATAAATAAATAGAGTAATAAATACGTACAAACATATATACAGGTGCTGTGGGGAAGGGAAGGAGGTAAGGCGGGGAGGAGGGGGAGAGGAAGGAGGGGGCTCAGTCTGGGAAGGCCTCCTGGAGGAGGTGAGCTCTCAGTAGGGCCTTGAAGGAAGGAAGAGAGCCAGCTTGGCGGATTGGCAAAGGTAGGGCATTCCAGGCCAGGGGGATGACGTGGGCCGGGGTCGATGGCAGGACAGGCGAGAACGAGGCACGGTGAGGAGATTAGCGGCAGAGGAGCGGAGGGTGCAGGCTGGGCTGTAGAAGGAGAGAAGGGAGGTGAGGTTGGAGGGGGCGAGGTGATGGAGAGCCTTCAAGCCGAGGGTGAGGAGTTTCTGCCTGATGCATAGGTTGATTGGTAGCCACTGGAGATTTTTGAGTAGGGGGGCAACATGCCCAGAGCATTTCTGGACAAAGACAGTCCGGGCAGCAGCATGAAGTATGGATTGAAGTGGGGAGAGACAAGAGGATGGGAGATGGGAGAGGAGGCTGATACAGTAGTCCAAATGGGATAGGATGAGAGCTTGAACGAGCAGGGTAGTGGTTTGGATGGGGAGGAAAGGGCGGATCTTGGCAATGTTGTGGAGCTGAGACTGGCAGGTTTTGGTAACAGCTTGGATGTGAGGGGTGAACGAGAGAGCAGAGTCGAGGATGACACCAAGGTTGCGGGCTTGTGAGGCGGGAAGGATGGTAGTGCCGTCAACAATGATGGGAAAGTCAGGGAGAGGGCAGGGTTTGTGAGGGAAGACAAGTCGTTCTGTCTTGGACATGTTGAGTTTTAGGTGGCGGGCAGACATCCTGATGGAGATGTCCTCCATCTCCTCTCAGGAGGAGATGCGAGCCTGGAGGGAGAGGGAGAGAGCAGGGGCAGAGATGTAGATTTGGGCGTCATCAGCGTAGAGATGATAGTTGAAGCCGTGGGAGCGAATGAGGTCACCAAGGGAGTGAGTGTAGAACGAGAACAGAAGGGGACCAAGAACTGAACCTTGAGGAACCCCCACAGTAAGGGGATGGGAGGAGGAGGAGGAGCCAACTCATAGCCACTTCAAGTAAAGCATCTCTTCCTGGGTGACACCTTCTCACACCACTGTCCATTTTTCTCCTTTCCAGTGTGACATTGTAAGTTGAATTAAGAAGATGTTGCAGGAGAGCAGGCTGAAACAAAATTGTTGGGCCTGCAAACGTTATGCTGAGCCCTTAGGTATACATGCTGTGTAGATACATGACATCACCCGAAGGTAGTCATTTTCATGAAGATTTGCAGGGAGGTAAATTGGAATCAATATGAATTGCAGAGACACTCCCACTTAATTGGTTCTGTGAAAATAGACTAAGTGAAACCCTGTTGAACAAATGTGGTTTTTGAATTAATCTAAGTGATTCTAAGATTAAAAATGAACAAAGCAATATGAATATGTTAAAGAGCAAAACACAGTGCTTGAGAAGTACCAGTAACAAATATTTTGAATTCTATTTTGTACATCCATGGATGCAATCATTAATTTTCATTGTGCTACCTTTCCCTTTGTATTCAGCCAAAAGACACCTTTGTGCTAACAAACTAATATGTTACCAGTAATCTAATGCCAAACAGAGAACAAGCAGCTGTTAAAAGGGGCTTTTAATCGCTCTATTCAGGTCAGTTAAAGCACTTCAAAAGAAAGGAAATTAGTATGAAAGGAGGGAGGTGTTTGCAAACTTTGTAGCACTACAAAATCAGGGCATTATCCTGAAGTGAGAGAGCACTCTAAGAAATACCCAAGTTAAAATTCAACAGACTATCAGGAAATAGTGCTAAATGAAGAGCATTATACTAGGAGATCCTTGTATACTGATAATTGTCCTCACACTGAAGGTGCTAATGATCACGGATGGTGTTGTAGGTACTAAGAACTGAACATTGCATTCCTGTTCAGATTCACTCCTATAGTACCTCGTCCTGGCTAATCTGCCAATTTTTCTAGCCCAAGTTTATTGGGAAATATTTCTGTTAAAATATTTCATACTTATTGCTGAGTAGTAGGATTTACTGCAGCACTAGTAGAATTTTTCCCTTTTTCATGTCTATCTTTGCTTATGTGTATAATGCTAACAGAACCCAGGACTTGTTTTCTCTTTCTACAGAGCAACTACTTATCATTACTTTTCTATTAACTTATTAACACATTAGGAGCTATTCTCTCCAAAAAAAAAAGCAATGGCTGCATCCCTGTCTTTGTCTTTTAGAGTTGTTTTGAGCAGAATAATAATAATAATGGCATTTGGTAAGCGCTTACTATGTGCCAAGCACTGTTCTAAGCACTGGGGGGATACAAGGTAATCAGGTTGTCCCACATGGGGCTCACAGTCCTAATCCCCATTTTCCAGATGAGGGAACTGAGGCCCAGAGAAGTTAAGTGACGTGTCCCAAGTCACACAGCTGACAAGTGGTGGATCCGGGATTAGAATTTATGACCTCTGACTCCCAAGCCCAGATTCTTTCCTCTGAGCCATGCTGCTTCTTCAAGGAAAGCGCTGGGGAGGTTACAAGGTGATCAGGATGCCCCACGGGGGAGTCTTAATCCTCATTTTACAGATGAGGTAACTGAGGCACAGAGAAGTGAAGTGACTTGCCCAAAGTCACACAGCTGACAATTGGCGGAGTCAGGATTTGAACCCATGACCTCTGACTCCAAAGCTCTTTCCACTGAGCCACGCTGCTTCTCTATAATCAAAAATGACTATATTGGTATTGCATATTCCCTTTTTTTGTTAGTAATGGGTTTCCTAGAATGGGGTGTGCACATCTGTTGTCAATTTATCAGTTATATAAGACATTTTCAAGGCTTTATGCCATAATTGGTTTCCATTATCTAATGAACAAAATTGTCCCATGTTAGTAGTGAACAGCTGAGCTCTTCATCAAACCTAATCACTGAATTAATGAAACACCCATATGTAAGTCATAGTGAGGTGCTCTATTTAGTTGAATTAGTAGGGCTTACTGAAATTGCCATGTTGCAGTTCACATTTTGTTTTACAGAAATATGCCTGATTTGGGGAAAAGAAAATAACCTTGACTAGGTAACTGCTGACAATGATGTATGTTAGGAGATGACATTCCTTCTCTATATGGAGAGAAAAGAACCCTCAATGAGAAGGAAAACTTCTAACCTTGTTTTATGGTAGTTAATGGTCAGGCCAAGAAAAGATGTGTGGACTACTTTTTGTAATTAAATTTGAATCATGCCTTGTCCAGAAGTGTTCTTGCATCAGTATGAAGAGCCTCTTCTACATTCATATGTGCAGCTATCAAATACTGTAGCATATACTATAAACTAAAATACAACGGTGTAAACATCATGAAAAGCTAACCATTAGTAAATGGAATTTGACTCTGCTAAATAATAGTTTTAGATCATAATTTTTATATTACACTAAAAAGTCATCTTCCCCCATACCATTCTTTTTTTAGTGCTCTTTGGAAATATCACTTATGAATTTTGATGCAGGTATTTCTTGCAGAATTCTCTCACTTCAAAATAAAATAGCAAAGATTTCCCTGCCTTAAGCACCTCCATTCTTCTCCTCCTCAGACTTTTATACTTTGACACCTAGAGACATAAAGCCCCTGTCAGATAATGTTAATGACAGATCTATTTAGCACAGATAACAGATCTCTACTCTATAGACAAAGTGCCTTTTTACTAAATAGGATGTGAAAGATAGTCCTTTGAAAATAGTGTTTATTCAATCAGACAATCAATCGATCAATTGTATTTATTGAGCACTTACTGTGTGCAGAGCACTGTACTAAGTGCTTGGGAAGTAAAAGTTGGCAACACAAAGAGAGGGTCCCTACCCAACAGTGGGCTCACAGTCTAGAAGGGGGAGACAGAGAATCAATCAATCAATCAGTCAATTGTATTTATTGAGTGCTTACTGTGTGCAGAGCACTGTACTAAGCGCTTGGGAAGTACAAGTTGGCAACATATAGAGACAGTCCCTTCCCAACAGTGGGCTCACAGTCTAGAAGGGGGAGACAGAGAACAAAACCAAACACATTAACAAAATAAAATCAATAGAATAGATATGTACAAGTAAAATAAATAAATAGAGTAATAAATATGTACAAACATATATACATATATATAGGTGCTGTGGGGAAGGGAAGGAGGTAAGACGGGGGATGGAGAGGGGGATGAGGGGGAGAGGAAGGAGGGGGCTCAGTCTGGGAAGGCCTCCTGGAGGAGGTGAGCTCTCAGTAGGGCCTTGAATGGAGGAAGAGAGCTAGCTTGGCGGATGGGCAGAGGGAGGGCATTCCAGGCCAGGGGGATGACGTGAGCCGGGGGTCGACGGCGGGACAGGCGAGAACGAGGCACCGTGAGGAGATTAGCGGCAGAGGAGCAGAGGGTGCGGGCTGGGCTGTAGAAGGAGAGAAGGGAGGTGCGGTAGGAGGGGGCGAGGTGATGGACAGCCTTGAAGCCGAGGGTGAGGAGTTTCTGCCTGATGTGCAGATTGATTGGTAGCCACTGGAGATTTTTGAGGAGGGGAGTAACACGGCCAGAGCGTTTCTGGACAAAGACAATCCGGGCAGCAGTGTGAAGTAAGGTTTGAAGTGGGGAGAGACACAAGGATGGGAGATTGGAGAGGAGGCTGATACAGTAGTCCAGCCGGAATAGGATGAGAGCTTGAACGAGCAGGGTAGCGGTTTGGGTGGAGAGGAAAGGGCGGATCTTGGTAATGTTGTGGAGCTGAGACTAGCAGATTTTGGTGACGGCTTGGATGTGAGGGGTGAACGAGAGAGCGGAGTCGAGGATGACACCATGGTTGCGGGCCTGTGAGACGGGAAGGATGGTAGTGCCGTCAACAGTGATGGGAAAGTCAGGGAGAGGGCAGGGTTTGGGAGGGAAGACAAGGAGTTCAGTCTTGGACATATTGAGTTTTAGGTGGTGGGCAGATATCCAGATGGAGATGTCCTGAAGGCAGGAGGAGATGCGAGCCTGGAGGGAGGGGGAGAGAGCAGGGGCAGAGATGTAGATTTGGGTGTCATCAGCGTAGAGATGATAGTTGAAGCCGTGGGAGCGAAAGAGGTCACCAAGGGAGTGAGTGTAGATCGAGAACAGAAGGGAACAGATTCAGAAGGGAATAGAACAGAAGGAAACAGAGAACAGATTCATTCATTCAATCCAATTTATTGAGCACTTTCTGTGTGCAGAGCACTGTAATAAGCACTTCAGAAGTACAAATCAGCAACATATAGAGATGGTCCCTACCCAGTGATGGGCTCACAGTCTAGAAGGGGGAGACAGACAACAAAACAAAACAAGTCAACAGGTGTCAATACCATCAGAAGAAATAGAATTATATCTATATAATAAATAATAATGGCATTTATTAAGCGCTTAGTTTGTGCAAAGCGCTGGACACATCATTAATAAAATAAATGGAGAAATATGTACAAATATATACAAGTGTTGTGGGGGAGGGGAAGGGGGTAGGGCAGAGGGAGGGAGTGGGGGCATTGGGGAGGGGAGGAGGATAGGAAAAATCAATCAATCATATTTATTGAGCGCTTACTGTGTGCAGAGCACTGTACAAATGCTTGGGAAGTACAGGGGGGGGCTCAGTCTGGGAAGGCTTCCTGGACAAGGTGAGCTCTCAGTAGGGCTCTGAAGGGAGGAAGAGAGCTAGTTTGGTGGATGTGTGAAGGGAGGGCATTCCAGGCCAGAGGTAGGACGTGGGCCAGGGGTCGACAGTGGGACAGGCGAGAATGAGGCACAGTGAGGGGGTTAGCGGCAGAGGATGTACCTATAAGAAAACCTCTAATTCAAAATTCTTTATCATTGGTTCATATTTTCATGGCTATTTGATCATGTGACTATATTATTTTCATTGTGTTTTAATATATTGTTTTGATCAATATATTGACCCTTGGGACTTGATTAAAGTGGGCCGGGATTGTCTGTATTGCTGAATGACAATGATGGCTTTTATTAAGCGCTTCCTATGTGCAAAGCACTGTTCTAAGCGCTGGGGAGGTTACAAGGTGATCAGGATGTCCCAACGGGGGACTCACAGTCTTAATCCCCATTTTATAAATGAGGTAACTGAGACACAGAGAAGTGAAGTGACTTGCCCAAAGTCACACAGCTGACAGTTGGCGGGGCCAGGATTTGAACCCATGACCTCTGACTCCAAAGCCCATGCTCTTTCCATTGAGCCACACTGAATTGTATTTCCCAAGCACTTAGTACAGTGCTCTGCACATAGTGAACGCTCAATGAATATAATTGAATGAATTAAAGCACTCTACATGATTTCTTATAAGAAAATACACTCTATTTAGCATGCTTTTGCTTAACACCGTATTTTAAGATAAACAGAGTGCTAACTAGGGAGTCCCTGTAGGTTACTTGCCTAGAGAAAATTTAGAAAAAGCAGAATCATTTTTTTCTCCTCTCCTATTTAGACTGTGAGCCTCATGTGGGACAGGGACTGTGTCTGTTATAATCTTGTATCTACCCCAGTATTTAATAAGTGCTTGACACATAGTAAATGCTTAACAAGTTCCATAAACATATGCGCGCGCACGTGCACACACACACACACACACACACACACACAAACAAAACAAAACAAAACAAAACCAAATTGATATTTTAATGATTTGGAGGCATTCTTAGAAATTTTGAATTCATAAGGTATTGGAACTTTTGTCAGTAATCATGAAAATATTTCAATACTCTCACAATAAGTCTTTGGTTTAACAGATTCCTGTTTTATTCATGCCTGGAATAAATATTGTCAGAAACAGTATTTTACGTCAGTAGAATTTGACCTAGTAAGTGAAAGCCAAAATCCCCACGTCATTTTGAAAAAATTTCGATATTTAGCCCATACAATTCTGTCATGTTGTATGTGAAAATAATACATATGATTATGGAAACAACATAAATGTCATAATAAAAACAAATTAAATAATATGAATGTAACTATGTGCTACCAACATACCAGTGTACCCCTGATATGAAAGTTGTTCCTAGATGGTAAATTAGGGACTTGGGGGAGTGCAGAACTTCCTTCAGGATTGTACAGTGTACTGAAGCAATACAACCCTAAACATAACGAAGTTTCCCTCCCTTAATATAATGATAATAATAATAATTATGGTATTTGTTAAACACTTACTATGAGCCAAGCACCGTTCTAAGCGCTGGGGTAGGTACAAGGTAATCAGGTTGTCCCATGGGGGGGCTCACAGTTTTAATCCCCATTTTACAGATGAGGTAACTGAGGCACAGATATCAATAGATGTATCACAGAGATCCATATCTAAGTTCCTGCAGTGGCAAAGACTGTCCCTAGTTTCTTGAGGCCTAGGTCTTGAGGGAAGAGGGCTAATGATCATCATCAATTGTATTTATTGAGCGCTTACTGTGTGCAGAGCACTGTACTAAGCACTTGGGAAATACAAGTTGGCAACATATAGAGACAGTCCCTACCCAACAGTGGGCTTACAGTCTAACTGTGTTTTAAGGCTGCAGGGGAATGGGTAGAAAGTTAGGTGCTACTTTCATTGATTCATTCATTCAATTGTATTTATTGAGCGCTTACTGTGTGCAGAACACTGTACTAAGTGCCTGGAAAGTACAATTCAGCAACAGAGACAATCCCTACCCAACAACGGGCTCACAGTCTAGAAGGGGGAGACAGACAACAAAACAAAACAAGCAGACAGTTTCAATACCATCAAAATAGATAAGTAATAATAATAATGACATTTATTAAGCGCTTACTATATGCAAAGCACTGTTCTAAGCGCTGGGGAGGTTACAAGGTGATCAGGTTGCCCCACGGGGGGCTCACAGTCTTCATCCCCATTTTATAGATGAGGTAACTGAGGCCCAGAGAAGTTAAGTCACTTGCCCAAAGTCACACAGCTGACAATTGGCGGAATCGGGATTTGAACCCATGACTTCTGACTCCAAAGCCTGTGCTCTTTCCATTGAACCGTGCTGCTTCTCTACTTACAATAGAATTACAGATATACACACATCATTAATAAAATAGAGTAATAAATATGTACAAATATACACAAGTGCTGTGGGGAGGGTAAGGGGGTAGGGCAGAGGGAGGGAGTGGGGGTGATGGGGTGGAGAGAAGGAGCAGAAGAAAACGGGGGCTCAGTCTGGGGAGGCCTACTGGAGAAGGTGAGCTCTCAGTAGGGCTTTGAAGGGAGGAAGAGAGCTAGTTTGGCAGATATGAGGAGGGAGGGCATTCCAGGCATTCAAGCGCTTAGTACAGTGCTCTGCACACAGTAAGCGCTCAATAAATACGATTGATTGATTGATTGATTGATCCAGGCCAGAGGTAGGATGTGGGCCAGGGGCTGATGGCGGGACAGGCGAGAATGCGGCAGTGCAGAGTTTGTGCTGGGCTGTACAGGGGGAGAAGGGAGATGAGGTCGTTGGGGGAAAGGTGATGGAGAGCTCTGAAGTCAATAGTGAGGAGTTTTTGCTTCATGCGAAGGTTGATAGGCAACCACTGGAGATTTTTGAGGAGGGGGTGACAAGCCCAGAGCACTTCTGAAGAAAGATAATCCGGGCAGCAGAGTGAAGTATAGACTGAAGTGGGGAGAGACAGGAGGATGGGAGATCAGAAAGGAGGCTGATGCAGTAATCCAGTCAGGATAGGATGAGAGATTGAACCAACAAGGTAGCAGTTTGGATGGAGAGGAAAGGGCAGAACTTGACACTACTTCTGTCTTAGGGCAGGGTCCCAGGAATCCCTCATTAATTCATTAATTCCATTGGATAAATTGAGTGCTTACTGTGTGCAGAGCACTGTACTAAGTGCTTGGGAGAGTACAATATAACAATGAACAGACACATTCCCTACCCACAACGAGCTTACCAGCCCCACTGCAGACCTGGGCTCCAAGCAGGGAGAGGTGACTCTTAGCATGGTTCCACCTCAAAGTTGTGGACTTTACGGGCAGGGGGAGACCCCTCAGTCCTGTTTCTGACTTGATATTGAACCTAGATAGTTCACCTGGAATGCATCATCGTTCAGAAATAAGACCTAAACTTGACTTGAGTGCTAGTTATTTGAAAAATCCAGTTATCCGAAATGTTTGATCCTGATCTTGGCACTTGTCTGAATTTCCTGTGGTACTAAGTACTGATTTCCAATAGAACTTTATGACATCATGAAGCCACATGACCTTAGACTGCCATATCATATGTTATAACCTGCACGTTTCTGTTTTTTTTTTTCTTTAACCTTCTAGGAGCCACAAACAAAAGCAATGTGGTCACTGCTAGTACATCTATTCAACTCCTTGATGACAGAAAGTCTCCTGTAGTTGCAGGTAATATGGTCATCTGTTTATAATCACAAATAAAATAGAGACAGTTTACTTCTGTTGCTTTTCCTGGCTTGAGAAACTGCAAGACATGCCTTTACTGCCTAGGCTTTGAGACAGCAGTCTCTTCAATTTGAAATCAGAAATTCTCTCCAGGAACTTTCTTAATAGATATTGTGCTAAAATGGTAATGTGAATTTAACCTGGGGCACCTCTGGTAGATACTTGGAAAGTTGGTAAGTTTGTTTCTAAAGTCCATTGTGTCACTAATGTTACCTTGAAAGGCCAGCAGTGCATTCAGACAATTGAATGTTAATATAACCTAGAGCATGATATTCCAAAAAGGGTCAGCAAGCTTTTTCTCCTTGGCTTCACCACAGAAGAATGGTTAAAACTGTGAACCCTCTACGAAGCGGTATATTGGTGGGCCCCATGAATTTGGAGTTTGATTTTAAAATCAGTTAAAAGCAACAACTTTGGCAGGAATTGATCATAGAAAAATATTTTTCAAACATGGCACTGACCTCAAGGGAAGAGAGTAGAAAGACTTCACCCACCATGGAGCCTTTGGTGAATTTTATTTCCACTTACAAGTGTTTTATTATGTGTTCTGGAACATGTCAAAGGGATTTAACAAAAAAACAAAAGATGGCCTGAGAGTTGTGATATGTCATACTGGCGTTGTCTCACAAGTAGCAAATAAGCATTTTAAGAAGAAACTGTGGGTGCATGGGCTGCTAGTTTCTTATATCAAATCTGTGGATTTTGCTGACTGTCAAAATTGAGTCACTCTCAGTGAGATTCTCAGTGTCTCATCTTCAACCCCTCTTCCAGGTCTATGTAAAAAATATTTGGTGGGGGAAAAAAAGGGCAAGGATTACATTACTGTTTGGAATTGTTGCCTAACATCCATGTTTAATGCTTCCTTAAATTCTGTTCTATAATTTAAAAACATCATAATCTTATGAAAATAATAGTCACCACCAGTATTTATTAAATTCCTAGTGTCCTCAGGACTGTAGTAGACATTTGAGAGAACACAAACACCAGTATAATACAAACAGTGAGTACAAGAGGAAACAGATATAATTGGTAACAACAAAATTAAAAATGAATAAAATGGGAAAAAATAAACTGATGTAGATGTACATACTAAGGGTCTCTGAAAAGATGACGTGCAGGGGGTAGAGAATTAGTAAGGAGACTGATGCTGTTGATCTAATTGGAAGTGACAAGGAACAGGGTGGTAAGCATAAAGGTGGTAGGCATGAAGGTGGGAGGAACAGGTGGATCTGGGAAATTTTGTTTAAAAACAGATGGTAGGACTAGAAGCAGACTGAATGTGGAAGGTGAAAGACAGAAAAGTCAAAGATGGCACTCAGATTGCAAATTTCTACCAATTAACTCAGCAAGGCAAACTTTTCTAAAGAAACCCAAATTGTAGTTACAGAATCAAAAGCTTGAATAGGATTCAAGACTTGGAAATGCTCAATTGTACCAGGTATCAGTCAGAAGAAGTAGACTTCATTGCACAAATATAAAGAAAGACATGGACATCCATCCCCTTCAGAAATTCATTCTACTGTTTCACCCAGTCGGTATTTTTGGAATCCCATATCCTTCATACCGGTATTGGGATCAGCATTAGTGTACTTTAGTGTGTGGATTTAAATTCGTCAAATCTTCCCAAATGGTGGATTTAGTTTTGATGAGCTATCAGTCTTAAAGAAAAATGTGAAGGCAACAAGATAACTTGTTATCCATTAGTCACGTGGCAGGTTGATGACCACTGTGTAATCATTCAGTCAATCAATGGTATTCATTGAGTGCTTACTGCTTGCAGAGCACTGTACTAAGCACTTGGGAGAGTAAAACATAACAGTTGGTAGACAGGTTCCCTGCCCACAAGGAGCTGACAGACTGTTGGGAACACTGTTAGTGGTGTCCAGAGATGATCATCTAAGCCATATAGCACATTCCAAAGGGTATTTCCATATGTCCAAGTCAGGCCAGACCTGAGACCGCAATTAAAACAGATCACTTTGGGATTTCATTATGGCCATATAAGTTGTATGAGATGGCTGTGACGGACCATAACGGGGATGCATCCCAGTCTAATGTCCAGTTATATGGTTGTGCCACCACAGGGAGTGCATTTAAAAGAAAATCATAATTTGAAGGCGAGAAGTTGTGTGGGAGAGAACCTAAGGAATTGCATACCCGTTGTTGCTTGGAGACAGTCAGTCAGTGAAAACCAACCGTCAGATTCCCTTTAGAAATAGACAGTCCTGTGCTTGTGGGCTCCCTGGTGTCCCTTTCATCCCCCAAATCAGAGAGACAATTGTAACAAGTTTTAATGGCTTTGATGTAAACATCCCAGCAATTTCATGATCTGTACTTTTCTTTTATATATTACTGCCTTCAAATAGAAATGTATTTATTGCTTTAAAATGGATGGTTTTAATTGAAAAAAATTGTGATGTATCAGGAAGTGAAGATGAAAATGTGAGGAAAATTGCCTCCAGTGTTTGTAGTAGATGATGCTGTAGGCTGGCAGCAATTTAGTTTCAATGAGGTCCCTGTTTAAAAGCAAACTGCTCTGAAGGGCAAGTTCAAAATTTTGCAAATAATTACAAAGGAACTAGCTTTGAAGAACTGCCTCAAACTAAGACTTGAATTGGTATCCTTCTTTCATTTTCAGGGTGTGGGCACATTTGTATTGTGCTTTTTTAAATAAAAGTGGTTCGAAACCCATCTGTCAATGACAAATTTTCGGAAGGGTAAAACATTATGGACATTATTCCATTTATACTTTGGCTGGGAAACATAAATGGATCCCATCCATCTTCTTTCCTGTGGCATCAGTTACAGTAACACTTTTCCTCTGCCTGCGAACTGTCTGACATACTTATGCGTGCTCATAATTGCACCCTAACTGCAGCCAGCGAAGAGAATGAAAGACTCTCATCTACAGAAAGATTTATTAGGATTCCACAAAGTCCCAACTGTTGCTTATGAAATAGTGAACCCAAGGTCACACAGAGGGCAACTGGCAGAGCCACGATTAAAACCCAGGTCCTCTGACTCCCAGGGCCGTGCTCTTTCTGCTAGGCCAAACTTTAACAAGAAGGAGTCCCTTTACTTTAAAGAAATCCCTGTGACAATCTAAAGCTAAGAACTAGATTTCTTCCTTCCTTGTAAAGTAAATGATATGGTGCTTTAGAGAAGCAGCAAGGCTTAGTGGATAGAGCCCGGATCTGGGAGTCAGAAGGTCATGGGTTCTAATCCTGGCTCGGCCATGTCTCCTGTATTACCTTGGGCAAGTCACTTAACTTCTCTGGGCCTCCATTACCTCATCTGTAAAATGAGAATTAAGACCATAAGCCCTATGTGGGACAGGGACTGTGTCCAACCTGATTAACTTGTACCTCCCAAGTGCTTAGAACAATGCTTTGCACATGGTAAGCACTTAACAAATACCATAATTATCATTATCATTATTGCTTATTTAAGGACACACACACATATGCATGCACATAGTGGTACCAAATTGTACCGACATTCAGGTATCCAGTGGGGTAATTTAAACATATTAATGAACAATAACCCCCCCAAAATGCACCCATTCCCTATCCATTCCACTGGCCCAAAGTCACATGGAACAAAGACTTTGCAAAGCAGTTTGTACTTTGAAAAGCAAGAAACAGAGTCTCATTACTTTGATTACTCTATTTGTAAATATTCAGTCTCCTTCCCTCAGAGTGTAAGCTCCTTGGGTGCAGGGAACTTGCCACTTTATGTTGTACTTTTCCAAGCAGTTAGTACAATAAATTGCACTCAGTAGGCACTCAATAAATATCATTACAACTACAGACATAGAATGAGAAAGCCCTGAAGATGATTTTACCGGTTAAAAAGAGATGCCTGCAAATGGTTTTCAGTGTCCCAGGGACACAAAAATGTAGCATATTATCTATTCTATACATGAACATGTAGAATGAGCAATTGCATGATTGATTTGGTCACTTGAAGGCATTTAATCAATATTATTCCATCCAAAAAAGCTCTTACTTTCTCAGTTGCTGAGTACATTGGCTTGAATGATCCCAATAATTTCCTCTACTCTCTATTTCTGATCTCATAGACAAGATAGGTGTCATGGATGTCTAAGAGTTGGGCCTGCAGTTTGTCAGTCAGCAGAAGTCTTGCCTATCGAATCCATTGAATGGGGAGATGTGATAAACAAAAAAGAAAAATATTAATAGGTTGAAGGTCTTCCTCTTCTGTTTTAGTTGACTCGTTAATCTTGCTGAAGCAAGATCAGCTTTCCCAAAAAGCAATATTCTCTGCCATATGTATGAATATCTCACAGTGAATGGGGCCACTAGCATGATTGGAAGTGGGATTGAAGAGTGCAGGAGCCATAGATTCTCTGGGTTGCCCCTTTTGGCTACCCCGTTGTTTCCAGAGACCCTTTCCTTTCCACACAGTACATGTGTAGAAAAATACTATCCCTAGTTACTGCCACACAACCTAGGGCATGGTGCTTGGAAACAACTTTCCCTAGTCATAAGAACCCAGGATTGGCATGCAGAAGGTTTCTTTTACCATTGCGTGGATGAGTTAACAATGTTCTCTCTTCTTTGGACATTTGGTATTTGCCCCATCCTCAGCCCCACAGAACTTGTGTGTATTATATATTATAAATGTTTTATTTATATTAATATCTCTTCCTCTAGACTGTAAGCTCCTTGTGGGCAGGGAACATGTCTACTAACTCGTATTGTACTCTCCCAAGTGCTCAGTAGAGTGCTCTGCATCCAGTAAGTGCTCAATAAATGCCATTGATTGATTACAGGTTGTAAATCAGGGTCATCTCTCCTCCAAAGATACATTGGGTTTATGGAGACAATACTGGCATGATGAGAAAAAATGAAACATCTCTTTCAACTCCTCTTGCCCCAACACACAAACACAGAACCACCTATATATAAACCTGCTGAGTAAATCCCAGTAGAGTCTGGGGTCCGAGGGTTCCAGGCCAGGATGATCTGTCATGCTTGACAAGCAACTCTTCAGATCACACAGCGACTGCTCATCTACATCAATTTTCCTTAGCCACTTTGGTATAAGAATAGAAAAACTGTGCAATCAGTGGTTATGGAGAGATATGCAAAGGGAATAAGATTTTTGTCCCTGCTTGCCCTCAAGGCTGTGTAGTATGCTTTCTTCCTAGTAGAAGGGAGAAGAATCCAAGTGATTGCTTCCAGGGGAAATTAAAAGGAATTTCAAACAAAATTCTTTGAGGAAATAACACATGGGAGAACAATGGCTAACTAAGACACTGCTGAATAATAATGCTCACAAAATCTTGATCTTCCAGTCTGCTCAAATATAATTTGATATTAGTTAACATGTGATAGTTTCAGAAATAGGAATGATAGTTGGGGCTTCCAGTATGATTATTGTATTTTAACAAACACTGATAATAATAATAATGATGGTATTTGTTAAGCACTTACTATGTGCGAAGCACTGTTCTAAGCGCTGGGGGGAATACAAGGTGATCAGATTGTCCCACGTGGGGCTCACAGTCAAATCCCCATTTTACAGATGAGGTTACTGAGGTACAGAGAAGTTAAATGACTTGCCCAAAGGCACACAGCTGACAAGTGGCAGAGTCAGAATTAGAACCCATGACCTCTGACTCCCAAGCCCATGCTCTTTCCACTGAGCCATGCTGCTTCTGACAATGAATAATGTCATTTTTGTCCCAAACCCCCATGAATTGTGGATATTAAATGGTGCTACAAAACATATACAATGTCATGGGCATTTGGTGGTCATATTTTTGCTATTAATGTAAAGAAAACAAGGCTGATATAACTTATAACTTCTTTACTCTGCAGTGGCCATTCTGTGTAACTATACACATTTTGGGACAGGGGAATACATTTTATAATATATTGTCTGTTAAAGAAAATTTTGTTAAAGGATAATTAAAATGAACACTGGAGAGTTTCTTTTCCATATATCAGTGATGGGTTATGCTTTCCTGACTACCAAGAGGCAAAAAAGTGACTCCACCTGGATTATCTGATTATTTTCAAAGTGCATTTGTTTCATTGGAGTAGATGGCATATTGTAATTGAAGTTGGAAGCTTTATTTGTGCATCAAATAATAGGCCACATGAAGCAGCTACTCTGAACTTCATAGTGGACTGTGATATGATACAAGGGCACAATCAGTATTTTATTTCACACTAGTCATTGCTTCAGTTATAAAAATAGACTGATGTTTTAGAAACTCTATAACTGAAATGGACCACACGAGAAGCAGTGATATGGACTGTAGTCCTACTTCTTTCCTCGATAATTTCAGCAGAAGGCTCAAAGATGGACAATATCCTAGGAAGAATAATTTTATTTGGTCTTGACAAGAATGTAATTACATAGCTTTATGATTGGAACATATATATATATATGTGTGTGTGTGTATATACACACTCATTTATATGTATAAAAACAAATATATTTATATAGCAAACATACACATGTGGCACATTTCTTAGATATATATGTAAGAGGAAGTACTAGACAATCGGTATTTTTTGAACACTTACTGTGTGCAGAGCATTGTACCAAGCACTTGGGAGAGTAAAAAATAACAGAGATGGTAGACACATTCCCTGTCCACAATGATAGATAATTTAGAATCTTGAGATATTTTGGAATCCCTGAAATTTTTCTTTAAAAGAAGTCTCTTTTAGCACAATTTTTAAAAATATCCACATTCAAATAAAGTGTTGTATTTATTGAGTGCTTACTGTGTTCAGAGCTCTGTACTAAGCGCTTGGGAGTGTACAATATAATAATATAACAGATACATTCCCTGCCCACAATGAGCTTGCAGTCTAGTATATGCAGAGACTCCCCTTTCTGGAACAGTTAGATAAGTCAGTGAGAACTATTGTTAACTGAAGGTTCTTTAGCTAAGTAATATATTAAAAGAAAGTCTGCCTGCTCAAGTTTTTAAGAAATGCAAGCCATAAAAATGATTTTCACCTATCAAAATTTGCTTTTACTTTTCTACTTTCACCCTATCTTAGCCATCTCAACTGTCTTGTTTTCTGCCTCTTGGACTGACTTCTTCAAATGCCGTCGAGCCGTTTCTGACCCATAGCGACTCCATGGACACATCCCCTTTAGAACATCCCGTTTCGACAACCTACTGTTATACAAATCACTATTGAAACCGATTTCTGTGAAAACCCTCCCAAAAAGAGAAAAAATAGAAACAGTATTTTCAACTTCTTTTTGGCCTTAGGGTTGATTCTTCTTAGGCCCTCCTTCCTTATTTCCTTCAGCCTCGGTCCTGTGCTTATTTTTTAGACAACATCTTGTCCAGACCAACCAAAGACACATTTTCCACTCTCCTTTATTCATGTCCATCAAAAACATAAAAGGCTCCTGAAACTGAAAGCTTTTGAGATTCAGCCTCAAGGAAGTATTGATGTTGATCCATCTGCCCTCTTCATACTACAACTGTACTCAGCCTAGTGGAGCCCAACTTACTGTGTCGTTGCCACTGAAGATATTAATAATAATGTGAAAATACAAATACTGCCATCAAGCACATATTACAGTGCTGTGAATTTAGTAAGCTCTCAATAAATAACATTAATTGATTACCATATTGGGTCAGTCCAGTATAATGGTCAATCCAGGTTCGGGTGGCATTAGGATCCATAGGAGCAATATGACAGTTGCCCTCCTTGCCTATCCCCATAGACAGTGAAAGACCTAACATCCCTAATATTTTCTCTTCCTCTCAGATTTCCTTATGAACTGGTCCAAAAATTATATTAACCCTATATTTTGGGCTTACACAATTTCCCATAGTAATGAATTCTGTGTTTTCGCCACCTATGGGCTGAAACGACATTTCCATTTTGTTTATTATGAACCTATGTCCTTCAAGCTTAAATGAGTAAACTCTTGTTTTGGTGTTGTGAGATTTAGTGAGCAACAATTCCATGTTTGCCTGTTACCATAAGTTAGTGTGATTCATAATCAGTCCACTCATTTGTCCTCATGGAAAACAAGCAATCCAGTTGATATTATTGTTCCTTGCTTCTTCTTGGTTATCTATTAGTCATATTTATTGAGTGCTTACTATGTGCAGAGCACTGTACTAAGCACTTGGGAGAGTACTCTACAACAGGATTAGCAGATATGTTCCCTGCCCATAATGAGTTTACAGTTCCCAGTTGGTCTGTAAGTATGCATGATCAAAAGCTGATGTTGCTTATTGTAGCAGTGAATTCTTGCAAGTGGCCCAAGAAACACAACTCCAAGCCTACCATGAGTTCATTCGGCTGAATTAGGCCATCCAGATAAGCAACCTAGTGAGGATATAAGCATTGTGAGTCACCTGATCAAAGGCACTTTTCTATCAATCAATTTCCCATGTTAAAATGTCAGAATTTCTGGAGTGAAAAGATGAAAGAGTAGCAATATGTCCCTTGGCAAACATTTGGGATGCATAGTCAGCTCGCATACTGTGAATATGTGCCATAACTGGATACCTAAATAGCTGCTCTAAAATGAGCCGGAATTAAGTAACCATAAGGAGGGTAGACAAAGAAATGCTTCAAAGACACAATGAAACAAAACTTTAAATGCTGTGGTATTACAGCAGACAGTTGGGAGACAGCTTCTGAAGTTATATCAGCTTAGCATATGGTAGGTAGAAATGGAGTAGCTCTACTAGACCAAGCTTCAGAGAGAACAGGACACTGAAAAGGAGGAAAGAATGCAGTGCCAGGCATTATGAGTAATGAACAAATACATGATAAATAAATCATCATAGTGATGCATAGACTTCTCAGCCACACACTCTCTCACAAAAAGATCATGGTCAGTAGGTAATCTTTGAATTCAAAGCTAATATGCACCCGCCACCTACATTCACATACATACATGTGCATAAACATAGCTGAGGGTGGTTTGGGCCATTCATTAAGCTGAGTGTGTTAGTTCTAAATTATGTCTGAAGACTAGACATACATTTTCCTTCCCTTTTTCTATTTTTTTCTCTAATGAAGATTTTTAGAACAGAAACATAAGAAATGTCACAGACCAGCATTGTTCATGGAAAGGACATGGCCCTGGTAATCAGAGGATCTAGGTTCTAATTCTGACTCCACGAATCACTTAATTTCACTGTGCCTTGGTTTCCTCATCTGTAAAATGGGGATTCAACAACTGTTCTCCCTCCTACTGATACTGTGAACCCCACGTGTGCCAGGGACTATGTCCAACCTGATTATCTTCTATCTACTGTGCTTGGCACACAGTAAGTGCTTAACAAATATTATTATTATTGTTAATATTATTATCAGAACAGTGGTCCATACAACCCACTAATTTTTCCCCAAGAGTATGAACAGAAAATCCTTGGAAAAACTGTATCACTGTGGCCTCATAGATTGTAAAATCCTGGAGGGCAGAGATTGTTTCTACTTACTTTAGTGTATTCTCCCAAGTGCCCAGTACAGTGCTCTGCACAGATTAAATGCTCAGTAAATTGAGACTGTGCTTCTTGACATCCATTCTCATGATTTGCAATGAAAAATCCAACATTGCTAAAATACACACTTTTTGTACATCAATCAAAAATGGTAATTATTGAGCACTTACTGATACATATATCTTTTTCATCCCTGCTCAAGCCTTCTAACATCTCTAACTTGAACATTCCTAATTTGTTCCTCTAATAATCCATTTGGGTCCTCTCATCCATGAATTTAAATCCTTTTTGAATACATTGATATTTTTGGCCTACATAATTTCCTGTGGTAACAAATTCCATATGCTTACCACCCACTGTGTGAAAATGTTTTCCTTTTGTTTGTTTTGAACCAGCCACCTTTCAGTTTTAATGGGTGTTCTTGTAGTCCTGGTTTTGGGATTGGGGGATAATAATGTGCATGCTGTCCCTATACCCTCCATAATTTGTAGAATTCAATGAAGATCCCCATCAGGCTTCATTTTTCAAATTTGAAAAGTCTTATTCTTTTCAGTCCATCCTTGTATTCTGCTGCTTCATCCTCCTCCTTTTCTACATTGTTTCCCATCCTAAAAATTTCTTCCTGAGCCACAGTGACCAGAATTGAATAGAATACAAGCATACTTTAGGTTACAGCCACCCCATGATCCCAAATGTATTAGAGTTTGTCAGTCAGTCATATTTTCTGAGCGCTTACTGTATGCAGAGTACCACATACAACAGATAATTCCCTGCCCACAATGAGCTTACAGTCTAGAGTTTGATATGTCTACAATCCAGGCATCATTGCAAGATACAAGGTCCATGAATGAGGAAGCTATAGTCTTTCCATTACCAGCTGAAATTTTCACATTAAAAAGTTTTCCACCAATTTTGAAGAAAAATGAAATTATAAAAATTGAAAATGACCATGCAGGAGGGACAAGTTCAGAAGTGAAAAGAGATGTGCAGAAGACAAGAAGAAGGCTTTTGTTCAGTATGAATAAGACAAATTCTTCATTAAAGTTGAAAAACCACCTCAGTCAGCAGAAGAGGCTTCTACTTTTGTAGTCTCTTGCAAAGTTTCATAATCATATTAGAACCCTTCATTTAGTTAATGTTGGGAGGTTATGCTTTGAATTACTCTAACAAGGAT
This sequence comes from Tachyglossus aculeatus, assembly GCF_015852505.1. NCBI lineage: Eukaryota > Metazoa > Chordata > Mammalia > Monotremata > Tachyglossidae > Tachyglossus > Tachyglossus aculeatus. The sequence continues at coordinate 77,530,947 of NC_052101.1, read as the reverse complement.
TAAACAAAAGGGTAGTGATGCTAAATGTAACAATATATAAAAGGAATTTCATATTATTTTTCCAGAGGTTTTGGAATGGATCCCAATTTGTAACAGGTATGTCAATGGGAAAAAGTTCCCCGTGATACAGCCTTTCACAGTACAGCCACATTTTCAAGGAATGCATCACAGCTGTACAGTGGGGTATGCCTGTGTTCCATGTGCCAGCATATACGTTCTATACACCCAATTCCACCAGAATGCTTATCTTCACAAGTTGTGAGTAAACCATGATCAATCAATGGTATTTGTTGAGCACTTATGTGTGCAGAATCCTGAACTAAGAACTTTGGGGAGTACTACACAACAGGGAGAGTGCAATACAACAAGATGATGGTAGTATTAGGGAATATTCTTATAATAATAGCAATGATGGTATTAAGCCTTATTATGTGCTAAGCACGGTTATAATCAGATTGGGCCACATTCTATGTCCCACATAGGCCTCGTGGTCTAAGAAAGAGGAAGAACAATTATTTAATCCCCATTTTACAGATGAGGAGATAGAGGCAGAAAGAAGTTGTGACTTTCCTAAAATCACACAGCAGATAATTGGTGGAACTGTAGCTAGAGCCCAGGTGTCCTGACTCCCAGCCACTTGCTCTTTTCCATTAGGCCACACTGCCTCCCAACAGCAGGTTTCAGCATACAGATACAGCATGATGTGATTTGAGAAGAAGTAGTTGTACGTGTGTACACAGCACTAGGGGAGTGCTACAACTCAATTTTCCTTAACACAGGATTTGCTAAGAATGCGACCCCGGTGTTATAGGAAAACTGCAAAACGGGGATTCAATACCTGTTTTTCCTCCTATTTGACTGTGAACCCCAAGTGGGGCAGGACTATATCCAGCCTGATTAACTTCTATCTACCCCAAAGTGTAGCACAGTGCTTAGCAGTAACAAAAAACAAAAGCTCCATTTCAACATCTGAAAATTCCCCATAGCCAACATCTTCAAGACAAAAGGTGAGAATGAATGTTATTTATTGAGCGCTTACTAGTGATTGGGAAAGTTTGCAATAGAGTTGGTAGGCATGATCTCTGGCTTCAAGGAGCTTACTGTCTGGAGGAGGAGCTTAAATTGTCAGAGCATGTTAGTGCTTTCTATTTCCCTGTAATATATCAGGCAGAATCATTCTAGAAAATGTACCGAAGAGTATCATCAACCTCGAAGTATCTGAATCACAATTCAAAGCAGAGTAGTGGACTGGATGACCCCAAACCTACTTGGCATCAGGCAAAAATTTCTCAAGATCCTAAAATTACTCCATAATCAATTACTGGCCACATGAGAATTGGGGAGGCCCTTTCAGATCCTATTCTGTCCTCAACGGTGTAAAGCAGACTGGCATAGTAGACCTAGGTTTGTTTAACATATTCTAGAAATGATGTTAGAAGATGCAAAAGGAACCTGGGAGCTAGTATAAAAATATGATTCTAATCTTCTGGTAAATTTTCAACTCATCGGACTGAGAGGATCATCAAAAGATAAGAGAAGCAACATGGCCTAGTGGATAGAACACAAGCTTGGGACTCAGAAGGACCTAGGTTCTTAATCTGGCTCTGTCACATGTCTGCTGTGTGACTTTGGCCAAGTCACTAAACTTCTCTTTGCCTCAGCTCATCTGTAAATTAAGGATTAAGATTGTGAGCCCTATGTAGGACAGGGACTGTGTCTATCCTGATTAGCTTGTATCTAATCCAGAACTTAGTACAGTTCCTGGCACATAGAAAGCTCAACTACCAAAAAATCTGGCCTTGAATCACTCATGTGGGAGCTTCTTGACAGGGATAACTGCTGTTTGGAAGAAGCCATGCAAGTGAATTAGAAATAATTTTTCATTATAAGAGGGATAATAATAATAATGGTATTTGTTAAGCACTTACTATGTGCCTGTCACTGTACTAAGTATTCATTCATTCATTCATTCATTCAATCGTATTTATTGAGTGCTTATTGTGTGCAGAGCACTGTACTAAGCACTGGGGTGAATACAAGCAAATTGGGTTGGACACAGATCTTGTCCCATGTGGAGTTCACAGTCTTGCTCCCCATTTTACAGATGAGGTAACTGAGGCCCAGAGAAGTGAAGCGACTTGCCCAAAGTCACACAGCAGACAAGTGGTGGAACGGGGATTAGAACACATGACCTTCTGACTCCCTGTTCTATCAATAAGCGCTTAGTACAGTGCTCTGCACACAGTAAGCGCTCAATAAATACGATTGATGAACTACAAATTGACCTGTAGTGTGAAGACCCAGATAACCAGTACACAATCAAGTATCCATATCACTGAATTCTGTTCCCTGTTCATTGATACAAAGATAGACAATAAGGTAGAAAACCAAATAAGAAGACTCAAAACCAGAGTGTGGCACCAACATGGCATCACACTCTGTGTCCCATTTTCTGTGGCAACATTTCCGCTGCTTGTGTTGTACTCTCCCAGGCGCTTAGTTCACTGCTGTGCTCATAGTAAATGCTCAATAAATACCATTGAATGATTGATGAGGCCTGAATCTATCACAAAAGCCACATTAAATTTCTAGAGCCGTGCCAACATCACCCATGTTCAGTACTGGCTATCAGGTAGCAAGACCAGATCACAGTAATAAGGTCCTTAAACATGATCAATTCACCAACACTGAAACAATACCCATCACTGGACACTTTTGCCTGGTAGAACTTGAGGAGAATGGATTAGCAGCAGATTCCAAATAGCTGTTTTATGATAAACTGATATGAGTTAACCATGAAAAAGATGGACAGAAGAAGCATTTTAATAATAATAATAATAATAATGATGGCATTTGTTAAGCGCTTACTATGTGCAGAGCACTGTTCTAAGCACTGAAAGTTATCAGGAAGCAAAATTATGAATGATGAGGCTTGGCAGTGGATGGTTGAGACAAAGGAGCAGAAAACAGGCCAGTCTTGTCTGCAATAATCAGAAATGAGCAGAAGCTTCAAGCAGATCATGACAGAATGAGAGAGGAATTGAAACAGCATCAGACATTCAGTCAATCATCAATTAATATACTATGGGTGCATCAACGGACACTCTTATCTTCTAGACTGTGAGCCCGTTGTTGGGTAGGGACCATCTCTATATGTTGCCAACTTGTACTTCCCAAGTGCTTAGTACAGTGCTCTGCATACAGTAAGCGCCCAGTAAATACGATTGAATGAATGAATGAATTTAGGAGCATAGTTACCCTTCGCACATGGTTTTCATCAGCCAAACCCACATACACACTTACAGAAGTATCCTTTGCATACCTAAAAAACAAAGCTTTGATCTGAAACCACACTGTGATTGAGGTATAAGCTTTACTCAGAATTGTATATCTTTTATACAAGTGTTCTTTGATTTTTGCTTTTCTGTTAATTTTCCCAAGAATTGGTTATAAGAGACTGTGGCTCCGCTGGGCATACTATTATCAATCCCTCATTAACATTACAAAGGGAACTAATTGCCTCAATTAAAAGCCATTATTTATTATAAACTGATTTTAATCCTTAAAATTGGTTATGAGGTGCTAATGACTACTGATAAATGCCAGATAGTTTCAGAGAAATAAGTAAAGCAAGATAGTTCACTCCCAGTTTCAATCTATAGTGTAAAGTAAATTTTATCAGGCTTTTTCATTTTCCTCAAGTATCCTGAATTTCACCATGCGGTAGAAGCCATATACCATTTCCCTTGTTTTCCTCCAAATCCCTTATTTCCCACTGAAACAATTGTTGAGAAAAAAATGATTTTTAGATAACACTGAAGGTTGAAGGCACACAATTACCCTGTTATACAAAAAAAAAATCTGTATATTATCTTTAGGGGTTTCTAGGACAAATTTTTATAGAAAATATTTTTCCTAAACAATTTTATCATTATCTACTTTTTGTCCAGAAGTGTTATTTGGGCAGACTATGTGAGAATGCTGATGACTTCCACTAATACTGCCAATGACAGCTTTGCAGCTTCCTCATTCTCATCTCAAGCTCACTTTTCTCATTCTATTCAAGTGGTCTCTATTACATTCCAACTTCTGTATTTCTATAATTTTAATCATGGACTTTCTTCCCGTAGAAATTCCATAGTACTCTTATACTGGTAAGATTTTTAAGTGTCCTTTATGCTTTCCCATAATTTCCATTTGTTCATCCAACCCCTTTCTTTTCTACCATGCTCATCACCTGTTAGCACTAAGTCCTTTGGTTTTCTTCCTTCCTCCAAGTCTCTAAGCTGCCTATTGTATCACGATTCTCACTATAGGCCAAGCATTCCATTTCACTCATTAAAATTTTTAGAAGCAGTTATATATTTTTGGCACTTATCCTATCCCACTGTGACTACTGCATCTACCTCCTCACTGACTCCCTTGCCTCCTGTCTCTCCCTACTCTAATACTCTGCTGCTGGGTCATTTTTCTAAAAAAACATTCAGCCCATGATTTTTCCCAGTCCTCAAGACCCACCAGTGGTTGCTCATTCAGCTCCACGTCAAACAGAAACTCCTTACCATTTGTTTTAAAGCACTCAATCAGCTTGACCCCTCCTACCTCACCTCACTGATTTCTTACTACAGGCCAGGCCGCGCTCTTCACTCCTCTAGAGTCACCTTACACACTGTGCCCTGATCTTGTCTGTCTCGACGCCAATCCCTTTCCCATGTCCTCCCTCTGGCCTGGGAACTCTCTCCTCCTTCATATAGACAAGGCACCACTTTCCCCACTTTCAAACCCTTCTTAAGGTCACATCTGTTCCAAGAGGTCTTCCTCAATTATGCCCTCTTTTCCTGGCTCCCTCTCCTTTTGCATAAGAGGAGGAGCGTGGCTCAGTGGAAAAAGCACGGACTTGAGAGTCAGAGGTCGTGGGTTCTAATCATTCATTCATTCATTCAATTGTATTTATTGAGCACTTACTGTGTGCAGAGCGCTGTACTAAGCTCTTGGGAAGTACAAGTTGGCAACATATAGAGACGGTCCCTACCCAACAGTGGGCTCACAGTCTAGAAGGGGGAGACAGAGAACAAAACAAAACATATTAACAAAATAAAATAAATAGAATAAATATGTACAAATAAAATAAATAAATAAATAGAGTAATAAATACATACATATATACATGTGCTGTGGGGAGGGGAAGGAGGTAAGGCAGGAGGGATGGAGAGGGGAAGGAGGGGGAGAGGAAGGAGGAAGCTCAGTCTGGGAAGGCCTCCTGGAGGAGGTGAGCTCTCAGTAGGACCTTGAAGGAAGGAAGAGAGCTAGCTTGGTGGATGTGGGGAGCGAGGGCATTCTGGGCCAGGGGGATGACGTGGGCCGGAGGTCGACGGCGGGACAGGCGAGAATGAGGCACGGTGAGGAGATTAGTGGCAGAGGAGCGGAGGGTGCCGGCTGGGCTGTAGAAGGAGAGAAGGGAGGTGAGGTAGGAGGGGGCGAGGTGATGGAGTGCCTTGAAGCTCAGGGTGAGGAGTTTCTGCCTGATGGTTGATTGGTAGCCACTGGAGATTTTTGAGGAGGGGAGCAATTGCCCAGAGCGTTTCTGGACAAAGACAATCCGGGCAGCGGCGTGAAGTATGGATTGAAGAGGGGAGAGACAGGAGGATGGGAGATCGGAGAGGAGGCTGATACAGTAATGCAGGCGGGATAGGATGAGAGCTTGAATGAGCAGGGTAGCAGTTTGGATGGAGAGGAAAGGGCAGATCTTGGCAATGTTGCAGAGGTGAGACTGGCAGGTTCTGGTGACGGCTTGGATGTGAGGGGTGAACGAGAGAGCGGAGTCGAGGATGAGACCAAGGTTGCGGGCTTGTGAGACGGGAAGGATGGTAGTGCCGTCAGCAGTGATGGGAAAGTCAGGGAGAGGGCAGGGTTTGGGAGGGAAGTCAAGGAGTTCAGTCTTGGACATGTTGGACATAATCCTGACTCTATCACTTTTCAGCTGTGTGACTTTGGGCAAGTCACTTGACTTATCTGTGCCTGAGTTGCCTCTTCCCTGTGCTCCAGTTTCCTCATCTATAAAATGGGATTTAAATAATCTGTTCTCATACTCTTAGATTGGGAGCCCCACGTGGGACAGAGACTGTGTCCGACCTGACTATTAGTTATGTGACCCTGGGTCCCCGAGCCTCCTCTGCCTCCCACTTACTAAACTGGTAATCCCTCAATTCTCAGTTCTGGCTTTTCTTGTATTCTCCATCTACACACACTCCCTTAGAGGTGTAGTGGATAGAGTATTGGTCATGAAGGGTCATGAGTTCTAATCCTGGGTCTGCCACATACCTACTGTGTGATCTTGGGCACTTAACTTCTCTGTGCCTCAGTTACCTCATCTGTGAAATGGGCATTAAGACTGTGAGCCCCATGTGGGACAGAGACTGTCTCCAACCTGATTATCTTGTATCTACCCCAGCGTTTAGTACAGTGTTTGACACATAGTAAGTTCTTAACAAATACCATCATCATTATTATTACTGTTATTTACCTTCATGGCTTCAACTGAGCTCTCTCCTTCTCTGCGATCTCACATTTCCTCCTACCTTCACGACATCTCTACTTGGATGTCCCGCTGACATGGATGTCCTGCTGACACCTCGAACTTAACATGTCCAAAACAGAACTCTGTATCTTCCCACCCAGACCCTGTCCTCCCCAGACTTTGCTGTCACTGTACACTGTACCTCTATCCTCCTTGCTTTAAAGGCCCGTAACCTTGGTGTTATCTTCAACTCATCTCACTCATTCAGCCCACATATTCAATCTGTCACCCAGTCCTTTTGGTTCAACCTTCCACAGCATCACTAAAATCCTTCTTTTCCTCTCCATCCAAACTACTACCATGCCAACCCAAGCATTTAGCCTATCCTGCCTAGATTAGTGCATTAGCTTCCTTGCTGATCTCCCTGCTTCTTGTCTCTCCCCACCCCAGTCTGAATTTTACTCTGCTGCCCTGATCATTTTTCTACAACACCTTCAGTCCAAATTTCCCAACTCCTCAAGAACCTCCAGTGGTTGCCCATACTTCTCTGCATCAAACAGAATGCCCTTACTATCAGATTTAAAGCACTCAGTCATCTTGTCCTCGATGACTGCTTTCTTGCCCCCCGATGACTACCTCATTTCTTTCTTGCTATGACCCAGCCCACACACTTCTCTCCTATAATACCAACCTACTCACTATACCTCGATCTCACTTATCTCATCGCTGACTTATTGCCTACATATTGCCTTTGGCTGGAATGCTCTCCCTGTTCGTATCTGGCAGACAATCACTCTTCCCATTTTCAAAACCTTATTAAAAGCACATCTCCTGCAGGAGACCTTTGCTGACTAATCTCTCATTTCTTCTTCTCCTACTCCCTTCTGCATCACCCTTGCACTTGGATTTGCACCATTTATTCACCCCTTCCTCAGCCCCTCCAGCACTTATGTACATATCCATAATTTATTTATTTGTATTAATGTCTGTCTCCCCCTTAGTGTAAACAGGTGGTGGGAAGGGAACAAACTGATTATCTTGTATCTACTCCAGCTCTTACTACAGGGTTTGGCACAGAGTAAGCACTTTTATTACTACCATTATTATTGAGTTCAATATGTTGGATTTCTTTTTTTTCTTAGCCAGTCACTTGCTGAATTCCGCATGCATTTAGGATTTTTCCACATCACAGTAAATCACCATTTCCATTCATTTTGCTTACAATAACTAGATATTATGTTGCTAGTCTCAAAACAAATTATCCTTCATCATTTTATCACAGTATGCCTATAACACTAGGGCACACTGAATCAATCAATGATATTTATTGAACATTTACTGTGTGTGGAGCACTATACTAAGTGCTTGGGAAAGTAAAGTAGAGTTGGAAATGTAAACATAAATGCATCCCAAAACCTTCTGGCTAAAGACATGTTCCTGTTTTCCAGCTTAAAAATTCAATAGTTAAAAATCTTTAAGTAAATTATTCATGTGCATTTATGAAATATGAGTTCACTGTAATTGGCAAACATTTGCATTGATAAAATCCAAATTAATTATTTGGATTAAAGTATAACCCAGTATTACAGACTGGAATAAAACCCCCCACCAATTTTTAAACATGCTACTTTCTCATTTCTTGTCTAATTCCCTAATGTGGGCAGAACAGGTAAATGGGAGGGAAGGTAAAAGCATTCAGTGCATGCTTACTCCAAAATGCCCATCAAAATTTCTAAGCTCTCTAAAAATAAATGTTCTCATTGTCTGACAAGTCAGTGATTGGTCCAAGCTTTATTCTAGTTTATAGACCACTGAACAGTATAATCATCTTACTATTTAGTAAATCCTCCGCAAATGTCATCTCGGGTTTTATGAGAAGACACAGTTCATGTTTTGTTATGTTTTTTCCAAAGCCCATTCCAGAGTTTGGAATCTATCCAGGCAAATCTCCTGTTGACCTTATTGGGAATTTGATCTATTAAGGCTAAAATAGATGTGATTCCTTCTTAAAAGGCCCTGCAGAGGATAAGGAAAATGAAATGAATGTTTCCTCCTGCAGCAGACTGGAGTGTATACAGAAGTATCTATTACTACTCAGAAAAATGCTTTTGTTAGTATGTAGTGAGCTAATGAAGAACTTCTCCCTACCTTTTCCAGATTTGGGTCATTTCAAAATCATAGAAACAATCCTTCAACTGAAAGCAGCCTTAATAGGTCACCTCATCCCTCCTCCTGCTTCAGGGCAGAATCATAAATAGCTTGTGTGAATCAACTTTGCCTATGGTTCCCAACCAAAGCCTCATTACAGGAGTGAAAACAAAAACAATACAAAATTGATACTATTAGATTTTTTACAGGTAAAGTTGTTTTGATAACCACCCCATTATAATGAATGACTGCTATATTTAAAGAAAGGATGCAATCTTGTAATATCATTGTATATCTTGTAAGATATACCCCCCTTTGCCTTTTCTCCTGGTGGATTCAGCAAAATCCCACTGCATGGAAGAGAAGTTGTCCCCAGGGAAGAAAACCAAAAAAACCAGACAAATTTGCTTTTATAAGGAAAGGTAGAAAACAACAACATGGTATCCTCTCCCCCAGATGCTTTGGATGACATTCTGCTTAGCCCCTTGGGGGACAGTTAGAATTATCATATTGAAAAATCTGCCCACTTTCAGCTGACATTTAAATATCAAGTTCTCCCAGCAAGAGCGTTCTTGAAAATTGTATCTCATTATTTTACAATTTTACCTGGAATTATCACCTGGCTGTGATGTGTTACGGCTGAACCTAAATGGCGGTTCTGATAGAAGCGTTAATTAAGAAATGTACATAGGAAATTATTTATCATTTGAGCCCAGAGAAACTGATAGCACAAGATGAACTCAGGCAGTAGTGCAGGAGCCTAATCAATAAAACAATATGTGAAACAATACTGAAAACAATACTGAATTTTAAAGTATCAGTAGCTGATAGATTCTCTAACCACAAACAGCTAGTCAGTAGACTGGTGGTGATGGAAAAATGTAAGGCCTGATCTTTTTCTGGACTGCAATAGTTATTGGTTTTCAACAGATGGTGTGCTATGATATTAATGTTCTAAACTACAGGTAAGCTATTTATAATGCAATTAAGCTAGCCTCTTTGATATGCAAGATGAGGGTTTCTTATTTCTGGCTATAGGTTGGACCACTTGGGGCAATGAGGTTTCATTTCCATCATCTTTACATGAACTGGGGAAGAAAATCGTAGCCTAAGTGACTCTGAATTTGTAAATTGATAGTTGGTCTCCGTCTCTCATATGTAGTAGGAAAATTCCCAATTCTCCTATTTCGTATGCTTAGGGTGCTTAACTAAAATAGATCAGACTTTCCTGATGCACTGCTGAAGATAGTTGTACTTCTGAATAAGATGTAGCAAAACATGCAGCTGACAGTGGGCATGGGAGGCAGGCAGCCAACGGCACAGAATTAGAAAAAAAATCTCTATAGTGTGATGCTATTGATAATTAAAGCAGTCTTGAAAAAAAATAAAAAAAAAACTAGGCTGGAATTCTAATGTTCTGCTTCAGGATATTGAAACGAATTTTCAAATTTAAAAACACACACACATACACACACAAATATCATTGTTTCTGCCACAGGAGATATCCATAGCAGAGCTTAATGAATTAAGATCATTTCTGCAAAGAATCTCTGAATTTAGCAGCATACAGTGAGCAGCTGAAAATAATCTGTTAGGCGTTTGCAAATTACCCTTTGTGAACTGCAGTGGTTATGAAAGAACATTTGTGATTCTCACAGAATACTCTGCAAATTGTGTCTTTCATGTGTGTTTCTTTACAGTAAAAGCATCACATTTCGCACATTACAAAATGATAACTTTGCATTTGTTAATCTAAACAATTTGATTTAGATTTTTATTTCTTGAACGTTTTTTGACATTTAGATGTTAGTAAACATTTTCATTTTAAACTGCAGCTTGTGGTAACTGGACTATTCATAGAAATATGTAAATTTTAATAACGTGCTAGTGCAATTTGAAAATGAAAATAAATGGCAGCATAGCAGATTTAGATCTGATAGCCTTTGTTGATTTCTGAATAGAGAAATATTGTCGTGAAAGCAAAAGATGTCATGTCTTTATCAGAGAAATGAGCACAGCCCTAATCTACAGTAATGAGTTGAATACATGCTAATTAAAATGGTGCAAATGAATGAGAAGCTGGATAATTATGATTATGTAAACCATGCAAAATCCTAGTGATTTCATAATCTATTAAGGTGTAAATGCCAGGCCACAGAGTGAATATGACTGGAGACTCAGAAGTCATAGAGAGGCATCTTGGCCTAGTGGAAATAGCACAGGATTGTGAGTCAGGAGATCTGGGTTCTAATACTGTTCTACTACTAGTCCACTACTACTACTGAGAAGCAGAGTGGCTTAGTGGAAAGGGCCTGGGCTTGGAAGTCAGAGGTCGTGGGTTCTAATCCTGGCTCTGCCACTTGTCAGCTGTGTGACTTTGGGCAAGTCGCTTCACTTCTCTGTGCCTTAGTTACCTCATCTGTAAAATGGTGATTACAACTGTGAGCCTCTCTCGTGGGACAATGTAATTACCTTTTATCTACCCCAGTGCTTAGAACAGTGCATGGCACATCATAAGCACTTAACAAATACCATTGTTATTATTATTATTAGCCTGCTGTGTGAACTGGATATTCTTTCCCTCATTTGCAAAATGAGGATAAGACATATTTTGAGCCCTATGTGGGACAGAGGCTGTGACAACTTTAACAGGTAGGACTTAAAAATAATGATAATAATAGTAATAGTTTTTGCTTCCTTTTGAGATGGACCTTTTAGCAGGTAAGGCCACAGCTGGAGCAAAGTACTTTAAAAAAAACTGGTAGGAAATTTGTGGGTAATCAATCGATTGGTATTTATTGGGTACTTACTGTGTGCAGAGCACTGTACAAAATGCTTGGGAGAGTACACTATAACAGAGCACACAGGAAGCATGACTGCAACCCCTGTGGTGCAAAGGACCTAGCATTGCTCACATTTCCCAGAACCTACTGGAACATTCTAATAATAATAATTAATAATCACTGTGGTATTTGTTAAGCACTTACTATGTATCAAGTCTAAGTGCTGGGGTAGATACGAGATAACCAGGTTCCACATGGGGCTCATAGTCTAAATAGAAAGGTGAACAGGCATTGAATCCCCAATTTTCAGATGAGTAAACTGAGGCACAGAGAAGTTAAGTGACTTGCCCAAGGTCACAGAGCAGATAAGAGGAAGAACCGGGATTAGAACCCAGAGCCTCTGATTCCCAGGCAGGTGCTGTTTTTGCTAGGCCATGCTGCTTCTGGGAAATGTCAAATGTCATCAGCCAGAAGTGGGAAGCACTATCCGTCATTGGGGGCAGGGCTGCGTTTCCTGGGGGAGGAGCTAGGAAAAGGCAGTTAGTTTTGGCCTTACCTTTTGCCCACTACCCCTAGACCCAGCCAGAAGAGATCTTCATTTAGTAAAGTATGTCTCTGTCTAAACTCACTGTGTGGTAATTGAGGGGCTAAGTTGAGTTAAGTTGTGCTCTATCTTAGACTGGACCCTATTTCCAACCATTTCCCTAAGCAAGTTCTCAGGTAACCGCAGAGTCAAAACAAAATGCCTGTCTTCTGTTAATCAGATCATACCCTAAGCTTAAAACTCAGTGGCTTAAATATTGTCTTATAAATGTCAACTTATAAATCTCATAGGACCTGAAGAAGGGCTCCCATATGGAGTAGGGGAAGTTCATTAATCAATCGATCATATTTATTCAGAGCTTACTATGTACAGAGCACTTTGCTAAGCACTTGGAAGAGTACAGTACAACAGTTGGTAGACATGATCCCCAACCACAGGATCTTAGAGGTTAAAACTGGTTTTTTTTCCAAGAATTTGGGTTCTAAATTCTACCAAATTCTACCAGTACATTAAATATTTTGTAAGGGTAAGTAAAACACTTCTGGAAACTCGATGAGCTCTTTCAGGTTTCCAGTGAACCATTTAAGTAAGATACTGGGTTAAGTCATGAGTAACATTTAGTCCACTATTGTGAAAGTATATTGAGACCCTAAATAATAGAAGAGTATATCTCACCTGTCTCCTCTGCTATGTTTTCCTCTCCCAAGAACTTAGTGCAGTGCTCTGAACACAGTAAGTGCTCAATAAATACAGTTGATTGATCGATCTGCTCTGTTTGCTTGTGGGCTCCCTGGGTGCAGTAGAGATTTGTCTTCTATAGGGCATTTAGTAAAGTATTTTGCAGTCACTAGCTGTTGAATGCTGTCAGTTGACTGAAAATGACTGCTTAAAAATTCTACAGTGATAAGGCAGTGTTTCTTAGAGGAGATTTCCAGAATTACTTAGAAGTGATGATGGGGATTGACACATATCTGGAATCTCCTGGCAGTTCGATACAGAATTATTTGACATTTCCTATCAGAAAGTGTCGATCATTATTCCTGGATGACAGTCAACAACTGCTCCCTTTCACCGTAACAGACTGTATTTCCTTAGTAGGTGAAATTATTGCACTCTGTTTTGGGTGGGTTTGTTTGTGGGCTGAGTTTGATGAGTGTTAATACAGTTATACAGATTCCAGTTTCTCGGCCTACTGGACTCATTGCCTACAACCTCCTCTACATTTGTTCCGGCTGTGAGTTACAAATAGAAAGTTTCATGCAGTGAATATGGACTGTTGGAAATGCCTGTTCTGAATGTGGCTCCAACCTTCTTTATGTTTGTTTATATCTTATTTGCCCTTGCATTAATTCAGTTGTATTTATTGAGCACTTACTGTGTGCAGAGCACTGTACTAAGCGCTTAGGAAGTACAAGTCGACAACATATAGAGATGGTCCCTACCCAGCAACGAGCTTACAGTCTAGAAGGGGGAGACAGACAACGAAATAAAACATGTATACAGGTGTCAAAGCCATCAGAACAAATAGAATTAAAGCTATATGCACATCATTAACAAAATAAATAGAATGTAAATATGTACAAGTAAAATAGAGTAATAAATCTGTACAAATATATATACAAGTGCTGTGGGGAGGGGAAGGAGGTAGGACAGAGGGGATGGGGAGGAGGAGAGGAAAAAGGGAGCTCAGTCTGGGGAAGGCCTCCTGTAGGAGGTGAGCTCTCAGTAGGGCTTTGAAGGTAGGAAGAGAGCTAGCTAGGCGGATGTGTGGAGGGAGGGCATTCCATGCCAGGAGAAGGACGTGGGCAGGGGTTCGACGGAGGGACAGGTGAGAACAAGGTACAGTGAGGAGGTTAGCGGCAGAGGAACAGAGGGTGTGGGCTGGGCTGTAGAAGGAGAGAAGGGAGGTGAGATAGGAGGGTGTGAGGTGATGGAGAGCCTTGAAGCCGAGAGTGAGGAGTTTTTGCTTGATAGCATCATAGCACTTCCCCAAATTCTGGGCCTGAGTTCTATTATACAAACATGGAACCCTTTTCTTCCTAAGTGGGCCAGAAAACCCCAAATTGTTTTCTGATTTAGAACATTAACAATAACCTGACTCTTGTGGCAAACTATGGAATTTCCATCCACAGACTCATATATTGAACACATAACTTACACTGAAGCTAAAAATGTATCCCCACCATCTAGCTCAAACTTGAATTACAGAAGTATCCAGTGGCTTCTTGGGTAGGGTCCTCAGTCTTTTAGCAAGTAGAGCAAAACTGAGCTGCCTTTTCAAGCCACAGATTTGCTCAGAATACCTCATGGTTTGTTTATGCCTTGTGTTCTTTGTAAGGGTGGAAAAGAAGGAAAGAATATTGGAAAGAGATCTCATCTTCATGTCTACGTCTCCAGCCTTTGACCTTGTGGAATAATTTCTGGAGCTTAGCATGCATACAGTGTAAAGAACATCTTTATTTCATCTGTGATATTTAAAATCTTAACACAAATTGCTTCCCAGGGATCTTTCTTTACAGACATATTTTTGTGAAAAATCAAAAATACAGTAATAGTGAGTAACGCTGCCCTACTTAGACACTTTCCTTTGATTGAAACGATGGTTCCTATTTTTGAGAAACCATAGACAACAGCTGCTCATGCCAAGGAACTATCAAATGGCTCTTTTTTTTCCGGACTCCTTTGCTCATTTGCTTGGGCCAAGTGTTCCCTCTGGTATTTTGCAGTAATTGCAGCATAGGCACAACCATAAGTAGCAGCTGCCAACATCATTAGACACACAATTCCACAGACAACTCCAGTTATCACTACAGTGGTGATGGCATGGCGCAGATTGACGGTCCGGGGCCTTGGTTTCAGTTGACATTCTGAGTGGCTTTTTTCTCCCTCTTCTTGGTGTTGGGTAGATTTTAGTGTATTCCCCTGCTCTGTGCCCAGGGGATGAGCACTTGAGCTACCTCCTTGAGCCCCTGTGGGAGGGCATGCCTGGTAGAACTCATAAGGGATTTTAAGGAGGTTCTTTCCCTTCCGGTTTTCTGGTGCAGAACAGATAATTTCATCGGTGATTCCACCTTTAAAACAAAACGATGATAGCATAGTGAGTTCTGGAATCTCTAGAAGTAAGGCTTCTTGTGGTAAGGGGATGTGTCTGTTTATTGTTGTATTGTACTCTCCTAAGCTCTTATTATAGTGCTCTGCACACAGTAAGTGCTCAATGAATACAATTGACTGATTGACTTGGGAATCTCTGCAATCCTAGTATTCCCCAACTATGACCATGCTGATAGAATTTAGAAAGTTTCCTCATACAAATTTGCAACCATAGTTTATTCATTCATTCAATCATATTTATTGAGCACTTACTGTGTGCAGAGCACTGTACTAAGTGCTTGGGAAAGTACAGTGCAACAATAAACAGTGATATTCCCTGCCCACAGTGAGCTCACAATTCTCTACTGGCACAGCTTAAACTTGTAACATACTTAAAGGCAATTAGGAGTAAACCTTGCTGGTTGGAGGGGGTGTGGGTGGAATGTGAAAACAGACAAGAAGAGGCATATAAAGAATAAATGAAAGCTATATAATAGTTTCAACTCCTAACAAATGTAATTCCATCAATACAGCTTTGCTTCAAAATTCCCATCAGAAATCTCAGAAATGATAAAACAACTGCTAACTCTTTCAGTGAGCAGGGAATGTTTCTGCTAATCCTGTTGTATTGTACTCTCCCAGTCAATCGTATTTATTGAGCGCTTCCTGTGTGCAGAGCACTGTACTAAGCGCTTGGGAAGTACAAGTTGTCAACAAATAGAGACGGTCCCTACCCAACAGTGGGCTCACAGTCTAGAAGGGGGAGACAGAGAACAAAACAAAACATATTAACAAAATAAAATAAATAGAATAGATATGTACAAGTAAAATAAATAGGGTAATAAATATGTACAAACATATATACATATATACAGGTGCTGTGGGGAAGGGAAGGAGGTAAGGTGGGGGGGTGGAGAGGGGGAGGAGGGGGAGAGGAAGGATGGGGCTCAGTCTGGAAAGGCCTCCTGGAGGAGGTGAGCTCTCAGTAGGGCCTTGAAGGGAGGAAGAGAGCTAGCTTGGCGGATGTTGAGAGGGAGGGCATCCCAAGCGTTCAGTACAATGTTCTGCAGATAGTATTCACTCAATAAATACCACTGGTTGATTTATTGATCATCTAAAATGTGAAGTCGAAATGGTTCATGTGCACTTGGCTTTTGCGTATTTGTCTGCCCAAATCCAGCTAGTATCATCTATTAAAATACCTTTTGGGCCTAGCAAATGTTTTAAGACTTTCAGTGCTAGACTATAACTTTCAAGATAGCTTTGACTGAAGTTTTCATTCTCTGTGATACATCTTACACATGCAAGAAGAATAAATGTGTGCTGGCACCTTACCACTGCTGTGAATCAAAGTATAATGATAATAATAATGGTGGTATTTGTTAAATGCTTACTATGTGCCAAGCACTGTTTTAAGTGCTGGAGTAGATACAGGTAATGAGGTTGTCCCATGTGGGGCCCACAGTCTTAATCCCCATTTTACAGATGAGGTAACTGAGGCACAGAGAAGTTAAGTGACTTGCCCAAAGTCACCCAGCTGACAAGTGGAGGAGCCAGGATTAGAACTCACGACCTCTGACTCCCAAGCCCATGCTCTTTCCACTAGGCCATGCTGCTTCTCAACAAGTCTATCAACAAGGACGTAAGAATGATTTGAAATTAGAGAATCCCTTTCTTCCAAGGTGGCTCTGAGAAGATAAAGTTCATGTAGCTTGCCAAGAAGACAAGAGGGGAGTATTTATCCCCATTTGATGTTTAGGGTGCTCAGAGAACACAGGTGAAATGAATCGGACAACATCAGGCAGGGATCCTGCCCATCTATGTCCACATCAAACTGAAACTCCTTACCATCAGCTTTAAGGCAATTAATCAGCTCTCCCTCCTACCTGTCCTTGCCGATCTTCTACTACAACCCAACCTGCCCACTTATGCTCCTCCATGCCAACTCACTATACCTCAAGCTTGTTTGTCTCTCCACCAACCCCTTACCCTCATCCTCTGTTATGGAACTTTCTCCACTCTCCCCACCTTCAAAGCCTTATTAGAAGCAGCGTGACTCAGTGGAAAGAGCCCAGGCTTTGGAGTCAGAGGTCATGGGTTCAAATCCCAGCTCTGCCACTTGTCAGCTGTGTGACTCTGGGCAAGTCACTTCACTTCTCTGAGCCTCAGTTACCTCATCTGTAAAATGGGGATTAAGACTGTGAGCCCCACATGGGACAACTTGATCACCTTGTATCCCCCCCAGCGCTTAGAACAGTGCTCTGCACATAGTAAGCGCTTAACAAATGGCATCATCATCATTATTATTATTATTAAAATCACATCTCCTTTTTAACAAGCCTTCTCCCCCCACCCCCACTAAACCCTCATTTCCCTAATCCTTTTCCCTTCTTTGTCACCTGTGCACTTAGGTGAGTGTGCACTTAGGTGAGTATCCCTTAAGCACTTTGATAGTCACCCCTCCCTGAGCCCCACAACACTTAAGTTCATCTCCATGTGTAATTTATTTGAATGCCCATCTGCCCATCTAGTCTGTAAGTTCTTTGAGGGCAGGGATTGTGTCTACCTACTGTATTGTATTGTACTCTCCAAATCACTTAGTACAGTGCTGTGTATGCAGTAAGTGCTCTCAATCAATACCATTGCTTGATTGATTGAGGTTAATTAGAGGGGCATCGACTAGAGCCAATGGTTCCAACCATCGGGTCTGTGTACTACCCACTGTACACCTCACCACTCTTTTGGAATTTTTTATTACCTTCTCCTGAAATAGTATTAAGTTTGATATTGGGAACTACCTCCAGACAGGTCCTTCCATTCCTCAGAATACTCTAGGGCTTATCCATAATTCTTACATCAAGCAGAAACCCCTGGCCCATTGGCTTTAAAGTACTCCATCAGGTCTCTCCCTCCTACCTATCCACTCTCTTCTCCAATTACACCTCATTTTGCGCTCTTGATTCTTCCTGCCAACCTAATCTACTCAGCGTGCTTCATTTTGTCTCTCCCCTCACCTATTTCTTGCTTCTTTCCTTCCCTCTGCCTGGAACTCCCTCCTCCTTCATTGAATAGAACACTGCTTTCCCTATCTGCAAATCCCTTCCAAAATCAGTTTACTCCAGGAAGACTTCCCTGATTAATTTCTAATCTTCCCAGGTTATATCTCCCTAACTGCCACTTCAGCACCTCTGTGCCCACCAAGCATCATGTATTCATCACCACTTACAGCACTTAAATACAAACCGTATACATATTTTTAAGCAGTAATTCATGTAATAATAATAATAATAATAATAATAATAATGTTGGTATTAGTTAAGCGCTTACTAAGTGTCAAGCACTGTTCTAAGCACAGGGGTAGATACAAGGCAATTAAGTTGTCCCACATGGGGCTCACAGTCTTAATCCCCATTTTACATATGAGGTAACTGAGGCACAGGGAATTTAAGCGACTTGCCCAGAGTCACACAGCTGACAAGTGGCGGAGCCGGGATTAGACCCACGACCTCTGACTCCCAAGCCCGGGCTCTTTCCAATAAGCCACGCTGCTTCCTCTTCCTTCATTTTCTTATCTGTAAATTTATTTAGATTCTGTTATCCTCTACCAGATTATAAAATCATGACTACTTATCCTCTTGTACTCTCACAAGGGCTTAATACAGTGCTCTTCACACAGTAGGCGCTCAGGTGACTGATGGCTCAATGTGCTGAAGGTGATAGTATCTCTCTTCCACATCAAATGGTTAAAGTGGAGTTGGGTGTTGAATTATTTTAATGCAATAACTTATCTAAACGAGTCTAAGAGAAATGTGAGAGGTCACTGAATTACCACACAAGAAGTGGTTTTTTGAGGTAAACCAAAAAAGCTTTTATGCTGGAACTGATATTAAGATAGCCCAGCACACTGATTTAAAATAATTTTACTCATCAGTATACAGTCGGAGAGACCCTGCTGAAATTAATTATGCAACAAAAGGCCAGAGATTTAAGGAAAAATTTGGGAGTTGCAAGAAGCTATAACTTAATATTTTAACAGTCCAGAATAGTAAGACATCAAACAGAGAAAAGTAAATTTACACCAGAAGAGTAAATTTATAAGTTAATTGATAAAACCTCTCCACCTTCACAGTAATTTGTACAATGTGATATGACTTAGTGCACTTCTTCTTATCACCCAAGTTTAAAGCCTACTTCAAATGTGGCTATCAATTCATTGCCCTAAACATTGATTATTCTTTTTGCTCAATACTGAGTAGTTTCTTTAGTTTCTTTTTGCGGTGGGTTTCAATGGACCTCTATTTGCTTCTGTTTATAGTTTGTTGCCATTCTCTTCACCCCTTCACCCTATTCATGCTTTTCACTCCTCCCACACTAATCTCTTAGCTGTCTCTTGCTCATAACTCTACCATCTCCAACTCTTCTCTTTGCCTGGAACTCCCTCCTGTCTCAAATCTTCCAAACCACATCCCTTCTCATGTTCAAAGCTCTTCTGAAAATTTACCTCCTCAAAGATGGATTCTTTGTCTAATCCCCACCTTCCTGATCAAGTTATCTCATCAACCCTCCTTAACACTTAGGTCTATATCAATTTATTACTATGATGATGATGACATTTATTAAGCGCTGGTGAGGTTACAAGGTGATCAGGTTGTCCCATGGGGGGCTCACAGTCTTCATCCCCATTTTACAGATGAGGTAACTGAGGCCCAGAGAAGTGAAGTGACTTGCCCAAAGTCACACAGCTGACAATTGGCAGAGCCAGGATTTGAACCCATGACCTCTGACTCCAAAGCCCGTGTTATTTCACTGAGCCACGCTGCTTTAATTATGTAATTGCAGTATATGCTAGGTACTTATCTGCCAACATTCTCCCCCTCTCCATCCCCCCCGTCTTACCTCCTTCCCTTCCCCACAGCACCTGTATATATGTATATATATTTGTATATATTTATTACTCTATTTATTTATTTATTTTACTTGTACATATCTATTCTATTTATTTTATTTTGTTAATATGTTTTGTTTTATTGTCTGTCTCCCCCTTCTAGACTGTGAGCCCATTGTTGGGTAGGGACCATCTCTATACGTTGCCAACTTGTACTTCCCAAGCACTTAGTACAGTGCTCTGCACACAGTAAGCGCTCAATAAATACAATTGATTGATTGATCATACAGATGCTGGGGTAGATACAAGATAATCAGGAAGACATAGTCAGTGTGCCACATGGGGCTCACAGTCTAAGAGGGAGGGAGAACAGCTATTGAATCCCCATTTTACAGTTGAGGGAACTGAGGCAGAGAGAAGTTAGTCACTCACCCAAGGTCATATAGCAAGCAAGTGGTGGACCCAGAATTCAAACCAATCAATTAATGCTATTTATTGAGCACTTATTCTGTGCGGAGTGCTTGGGAGCGTACAACAGAGTTGGTAGACGTTCCCTGCCTACAAGGAGCTTACCTTGTATAGTCTATAGGGCTATGTTGTTTCCCCAAGATAATTGTTATAATTATTATGATATTTGTTAAGCACTTAGTATGCGGCAAGCACTGTTCTAAGCCCTGGGCTAGATACAAGGTAATCAGGTTGTCCCACTTGGGGCTCACAGTCTTAATCCCCGTTTTCCAGATGAGGTAACTGAGGCACAGAGAAGTTAAGTGGCTTGCCCAAGGTCACACAGCAGACAAGCGGCAGGGCCGGGATTAGAACCCAGTCCTCTGACTCCCAAGCCAGTGTGCTTTTCACTAAGCCATGCTGCTTTTCTGTGAGGCTACTAGATTACTAGGATGATTCCCTAAATCCTCACTGGCAGGGGATGCAGTGCATGACAAAGCCTTCTCCATGATTTTAACTGATCGGAGCCTGGCTGGGAGCTTCCCCCTCCACCCCCCATTCTCACTCCACAGCAAGACTCTCCCATTCCAGACGGGACTGATCACTTTCGCTTACTTTTATTGTTTGCAGGTCTGGGAGTTAGAGGACCTGGGTTCTAATCCCATCTCTGACAATTACGTGCCGTGTGACCTTGGACAAGTTACTCAGCTTCTCTGTGCCTGTTTCCTCATCTCTTCTCCCTCCTACCTAGACTGTGAGCCTCATATGGGATAGGGACTGTGTCCAGTGTAGTTAACGTGTTGTACCCTGATGCTTAGAACAGTGCTTGATACATAGTGAGTGCTTAATAAATGCCATTATTAGCATTATCAAGTCTTTTCCCTCTGGTTCCCATTGTATATTACTATCTGTATTCGCCTCTCTGCAACAGTAGCATTTACTATGTGGCCACTTGGTGCAGTGCACTGTGATAGATGTTTGGGAAGTGTAGAATAATGAAGTGACACATTCCCTGTCCACAAGGAGCTTACACTTCAAGGAGACAAACATAAAAATATTACTAGAGAGGTCAAAAATAAATAACTCCAAATTGGCTCCCTGCCCCACTCACCCAGCCCAATGGGGATTGATCACTTTTAATTGATCACTTAGAGAAGCAGTGTGGCTCAGTGGAAAGAGTACGGGCATGGGAGTCAGATGTCATGGGTTCTAATCCTCACTCCGTCACTTGTCTGCTGTGTGACTTTGAGCAAGTCACTTAACTTCTATGTGCCTCAGTTACCTCATCTGTAAAATGGGGATTAAGACTGTGAGCCCCACGTGGGACAATCTAATCACCTTGTATCCCCCCAGCGCTTAGAACAGTGCTTGGCACATAGTAAGCGCTTAACAAATACCATCATTATAATTATTATTTTATGCCCAAGGCATAGCTCCCATTAACAATGGCTAGTCCCCCTTCAAAAATAGCTTGCCAGTTGATGGGGCTATAGGTTAGTGCTAATGGGGCTATTAGCATTTCAGTCTTGGGCCAGGTGCTTTCTTGTTTTCTCTTTCCTTTCCCAGATCTAAGTCCTGCTCAGGTGATTGGGAGGAAAAATCCAATTAATAATAATTCTAGTAATTGTTAAGTTCTTACTATGTGCCAGGCACTGTACTAAGCCCTGGAGTTAGCAAATTGGGTTGGACACAGTCCCTGTCCCACATGGAGCTCACTGTCTCAATCCCCATTTTACAGATGAGGTAACTGAGGCACAGAGAAGTTGAGTGACCTGCCCAATGTCACACAGCAGACAAGTGGCAGAGCCAGGATTAAAACCAGGAAAAACCCAATTGTAATAATTCTCTTTAATTTTAGTAGTAATAATATTTATTAAGCACTTACTGTGTGCAGAGCACAATACTAAGTGCTGGAAAAGTGTACAGAATTAGACATGGTCCCTGTCCCTCAGGAACACACAATTTTAGAATTGGAGAATATAGTAGAGTATCCAGTTAGTGTAATCAACAGTATTTATTGAATATTTGCTGTGTACAGAGCATTGTACTAAATGCTTAGCACTGTACTAATTAGATACTAATTAGGAAAAAGTTATATTACAGAGCAAAGACCCAAGAAGACAAATTAATGTGCATGATTTTGAGTTTCAATATGGGAATATATTGGTTAATATCATAAAAAAGAAATCCAGTGATCAGTGTTCCTTTGGAAGAAAAGGAATAGCATTCTTTGAAGTCTGTAGAGTTTTATGCAGTTAGATTGAGATTATATTTTCATAAAGTCAAGTTCAAAAATGAATTTAGATATTCCAATGGAAAGATAATCTAAAGAGGTTTTGTAATTTCCAATGTATAATTTGCTTGTGCCTTAAAATGTGTCATCTTGCCATTTGACAGAGAAATATCATTGATATTTATGAATTTAAAAATTGAGTATTTTTCATTTTAGATTCTCTCATTACATATATACAAATATACAAATAATCTCTGTAGCCACACATATGTGTATATATATATATATATATACGTACATATAATGCTTTTGAATTAGTTGAATGTTGATTCTATTGAAATATTATAGGTAACTATATTTCAAATATATAATCCACATTCCATTCCTTGTCAATACATGTAGCTAATTTTTTTTTCATCAGTCAGACATAGTTATTAGGTGCAATTTTTGGTCTTAGACCTGAAAATCATTGTAGCTACGTAAAAGAAGCTGTCCTTAGAGAAGACATTTAATAAGTCAGAAGCAGTGCTTCCTATTTGCAAACTCTTTAACCAAATAGTGAATAGGTTGGGAAATGCATTTAGCTTCCTGTAATATCTATTTTTCTGTAATGATGGAATAATGTTAAGATTGCATAATGTATGTAGTGGTGGGTTGTAACTGTTCAACTACCGTAAGGCTAAAATATATTAAAAGATAGATCATAATAATTCCAATCATAATGAAAATGGAATTTGGGGTGGGCTCAGGGATGTAACAATTGTCCAAGTGGTGAATGAGCTCCTCTTGCTGTCATAGCTAAACAGAGAACTGAGGTAAAGAACATCCTGCTTGATGGTAATCATTCATTCATTCTTTTATTCATATTTATTGAGCGCTTACTGTGTGCAGAACACTGTTCTAAACACTTGATAACTGTGGTATTTGTTAAACAGTTACTATGTGCTGTACTAACCGCTGGGGTAGATACACAGTAATTGGGTTGGACACAGTCCTTGTTCCGCATGGGGCTTACAGTCTCAATCCCCATTTTACAGATGAGGGAATTGAGGCTCAGAGAAGTGACTTGCCCAAGGTCATACAGCAGACAAGTGGTGGAACTGGATTAGAACCCATGACCTTCTGACTGCCAGGCCAATGTTCTATCCACTCTTTCATGAATCATACATCTGGAAAGACAGCATTAAACAGCCTAATTGTATGTAAATTCAGTGAATGTAGTAGCTACATTAGAACATTTGCCTTTTTCATACAGACCTCAATACACCATGAAATAACATCAAAAGGAACTATTTAAATTTCCCCAAACTAGATGCTCATTAAAATACATTTGTAATAAATAATACAGGTAAGGTCTCTTCCAAAATGCTCAGTGAATATATGGTGTTTTCAGTACAGACATTACTGACCTTTATATATAAAGCTCTCCAGCCAGAGTTTAAGACCAAGTAAGTGGCAATTGCATTTCCAGAGGTTATCCTTGAAAAGTAAAACTCTTACATTGGAAAAGGATTCTAGGAGAACTCGATTTATGTGCTGAAGTTGGTTTTGTTGGACTGCAAATACAGTTAGGTTCTCTTTGGCATCCCCCAGGGATTCAGGCAGGTGCAATATGCTGTTAGATGACAAATCAAGTTCTCTCAGTTGTGGGAGTGAGTTGAAAATCTTGTTTTCTAGGGTACGAATAGAGTTCTGGGTTAGGTTTAAAACCTGTAAATAGTGAAGGCCGTGGAAAGCACCAGATGGCAGAGTTGAAAGAGAATTGTTAGATAGGTCTAGGATTTTGAGCCAAGGTGTTTCATTAAATGATGATTCATTGATTATCCAAATCCGGTTATCCTGCAAGTGCAGTGTCTGAGTTTGAGCAGGTAAATTGGAAGGAACTTCAGTAAGTCCCTGGTTGCTGCAGTCTACGGTCTTAGAAGATAGGTGACAAAAGCATGTTTCTGGGCAGCCACATACCCCGTGGAGAAATGAAATTATACTTGAAAGCAGTAGCAGTTCACCTGCAGCGAATATAAAGCGATTACATGGTAAAACTTCTTTAAAAGATAGTACTTTATGATATACACATTTCTCCTACTACTTATTCTCCTACTACAACCAAGCAGTACACTTTGCTCCTATTATGCTAACCTACTTGCTGTACCACAATCATCTCATCTATCCCTTTGGCCTGGAACTTTTTCCCCCTTCATATATGACAAGCCACCATTCTTTCCAGCTTCCAGGACTTCCTAAAATCACATCTCCTCCACCTTC
Organism: Tachyglossus aculeatus; assembly: GCF_015852505.1. Lineage (NCBI taxonomy): Eukaryota > Metazoa > Chordata > Mammalia > Monotremata > Tachyglossidae > Tachyglossus > Tachyglossus aculeatus. Next base: position 77,506,038 of record NC_052101.1, on the reverse strand, counting down.
CCTGATGAACCCATTTCCTCACCCTATTTATCCTCCCCTCTGCATCACCTATGCATTTGTGTGTGTACTCCTTAAGCTATTTGATACTCACTCAATTCCCAGTCCCATAGCACTTATGTATATATCCTCATATTCTGCCATTTTCTCTATTTGTAAGTTATTTTAATGTCTGTCTCTGCCTCTAGACTGTAAGCTCCTTGTGGGCAGGAATTGTGTCTACCACAGTCTTATTGAATCTTATTTTTAGAGCCCGGGCTTGGGAGTCAGAGGTCATGGGTTCTAATCCTGACTTTGCCACTTGTCAGCCGTGTGACTTTGGGCAAGTCACTTCACTTCTCTGGGCCTCAGTTACCTCATCTGTAAACTGGGGATTAGGATTGTGAGCCCCACGTGGGACAACCTCATCACCTTGTATCCCCCCAGAGCTTAGAACAGTGCTTTGCACATAGTAAGCGCTTAAATACCATCATCATTATTATTATTACCACATTTATTGAATGGTTCTCTCCCAAGTGTTTAGTTCAGTGCTCTGCACATAGTAAGTGGTCAATAAATACCACTGATTAATTGATTAAATCTTCACTTTCAAATTATTCAGAACAAGGTGATATCCTATGTTACCTGGACTGATGATTAATTATTCTCCATTTTAAACTGAGCTCCACTGGACATTCTGGAGCCCAAAGAAGAATCACTGTTATCAACTGTACTGAATTAGCACATCTTACTCATGTATTCCAATAAATGTGTGTCCAAAAGATTGCAGCCCTAAGGTTATTTATATTGAAAAGGATAACATTCATTGTCCAAATGAATAATGTTTATAAATATCAAGAATGAAAACCTCCATCAGAACTTCCCATGGAAATCTTTTTTATCAACAGTTTGTGGATGGCAAAGCATAAGGGTGTTTTCAGTAATGAAGAGAATTTTCAGATGCTTTTTGGAAAACATTATTGGGAGTACTCCCATGTATTTATGTTGGTTACTAAAGTTCCCCTAAAGAAGTGTCAACTTTACTTACCCTAAACCTGAATTTCCAACCACTATGATTATTCAAATATTGGTCAAGAGAGTTGATAAAAATGATAAAAGAGGACATGAGTATTTAATGATACTTGCTATTTAAAATTATTATTGTCTCCCAAAGTTCCTGACATTGGTTAACTTGACTTTGATGAAAGGAACCGTATTGCTATCAAATACGCTTAAAACTGCCTTTTAAGTTGAGTTCTCTGAGACACAATAAAGTGACACAATAAAGACACATGCAAATGAAATGCTTTGGGGTATGGGGGTCTTTTGAGATTTATTCTAGCTCAAGAGAATCAGAATATCAGACCAAATTATCTGTTTCAGGATTGTAATATGAGGATCCAGATAATCAAGATTACCTATTTCAAAGTAACAAATAATTTAGTGAATTGTTATTTAAAAGCTCTGGAAATTAAAGGGCACACATCACAGTGACTTTGGAGCTCAAACATTAATTAGTAACAGGAAAGAAAATCTCCAACCAGAGAATGCAACAACCCACTAATCTATTCATGAAAGACTAGGCATTCTACGATTATATTCATTTTGCATAGCTCTTCCTATTTTAAAAATGCATCATAAATTGTCCAGTGTGTGCTATTCAGATTGAATTATTTCTTCAAATCAGCATGATGAAAACATGAATTCTGCTTCCTCAAGGTATTCTAAGTTAGTTGAGTTCTGAAGCAAAGAAAATCAACCTAAAAATAAGATTCAAGCTTATATTGATTTGAGAAGACACAGTGACCCTACTATAGGATGGAATAAATAATCATATCTCACCTTTCATGGCTGATCCTTTGCAGTCTTGCTTGCAAAATTGTTTAATCCAAGTTTATTCAGTAGAAGGTAAATAAATCAATATTGTATTAAACAGCAGTAGCCCAACTGCCTTTTACCTTTACTAATCCTTCGCGCTTTGGGTGTTTAAAGAAAAAAGGCTCCAAATGGACAATCATTAAAATGGTTACTTGAATGCCTCCATTAAATAGAGATGTTACTCCATTAGGGGAATTCTTTTTTGTACTCTCTAAAAAACATTGTCTGCCGGACAGAGATTTTCTTTGCCTTTCTCTCTCACAGTATGCGGGCCATCTAGAGTGTCTGTCAAATCTCAGAGGACAGCTGTAGCATTTAAGTCACGACCTGATAGCCTAGCCTTTTTGATTATATAATCTGCTTCAAGTCCAAGGCACCAAAATAAAACTGCTTCTTTACTTCCATACGGCTTCTGAATTCCTGTGACTTATTGACCATGCTCTGTCAATCCTTGTAAGGTTGGATGACTTTGGACATGGATTCTGGTTCTTGTAGCTTGTGCTTGGAAGTAATAGAGTGTGTTTTATTAGCACAAATAGGCCAGTGTGATGATGGCATGGTTTTGACAGGGTATTAGTGTGGTCTTCTAGTGCTTAGTCTTTAAGCTATCCGCAGGGATTAGTTGTACTGATAGGATTCCAATCCTCAGAATTACAGACCCGGTGCTTTCCTTAGTAGAAATTACAATCCTCTTTTGTTAGGTGCAAGTAATTCTGTCCTATCTTTTCGGTTTTCTGAGTTGAATTGACCTTTCACTGAGAATGAGATGAAGTGCTACAGAGTCTGTCTCATTTTCCAGAGGGGAACATGACAGTAGTTACTTGTTTTCACAAATGAAACAATAAATTCAGGCCTTGGCAATTGTCAGGCATCAGTGAACTGTGACTGTCCTGTAATTAAAGTTGTTGTTATTGCTTCCCACCAGGGATTTGAATAGTGGTCAATAAAATCCTCTGCATTTGAAGTTCAGTGCCATTTGCCCATTAAGGGTGTCAGTGACTTTGAAATTGCCTTCCCAGAACATTTCCAAAGGCTCCAAATGAAAAATATATGGTAACCTTCATGTGCTTAAGGTCTCCATGCAGGCAGTTCCTTTGATAATTAAGTCCATAGGCTTCACAGGAAGATGACATACAAGGGTCAAAAGTAAAGCTTTCACTATATACCCAATTCTTCCATAATGTGGGGGTTGTGTTCTTTCAGAGGCCCACATTAGGCAAAAAATGCATGGCAATACCTCAGGTTCTTCTGGTACTTCAGTGTGCTCTATCAAGATGCATGTTGTCTGAAGAATGTTCCTGAATTGTTTCGTTGTGTTCTAGCCAAAATATGATGTGAAAGCACCCATTTGGGAAGAGCTAAATGTGCTCTGCGATGGGTAGAAACTTTTCAAATCATTATACCCGATTTTGTTCACTGCTTTTTTAGAAGTACTAGGAGGGACTAGAGAGAGTCAAGAGAAGAGTGATAAAAAAAGGGATGAAAAAATATTCTGTGAGAAAATTCAAAGGAATTGGGATTGCTTAGCCTTGAGAATGGGAGATTATGGAGTGACTTCACAAATTGTCTTCAACAAGGACTAGCTCATTCCCAACTCAACACCCTCCTGAAATCCCACCTCCTCCAAGAAGCCTTACCCAATTAATTCCCAGAATTCCAAATCATATAAATTAATTAGTCATCTCTAACAATTTTGTAATTGTTAATACCCATCCTCAGTGCCTATGGATATGCATCAGTGAGTACTACTTATTGAACACATGCTCTGAGCTGAGCACTGTACTAAGAGCTTGGAAGAGTACATTAAATTGGTACATTCCCTGCCCAGAGGGAGCTTGCAGACAGACATTAATATAAATAATGAATTATGGATCTGTACATAAGTGCTGTGAGGTTCATACAATTTATTTTGATTACTCTAAATATTTTATGCCTGTCCCCCATTAGGGTGTCAGTTCCTTTTGTCCAGAGAAAATGTCTTGTGCTTCTGTGGTATTTTCCCAAGTACTACATTGATGCCTAATAAATGCTATTTAATAATAATGATGGTATTTGTTAAACACTTACTATGTGTCAAGCACTGTTTTAAGCACTGGGGTAGATACAAGATAATTAGATTAAGCTCACAGTCGTAATCCCCATTTTACAGAAGAGGGAACTGAGGCACAGAGAAGTTAAGTGACTTGCCCAAGGTCATACAGCAGACAAGTGGTGGAGTTGGAATTGGAACCCATGACCTCTGAGTCCCAAGCCCGTGCTCTTTCCACTAAGCCTCACTGCTTCTACTACTACTATTTCTATTTCTACTACTACTAGACTTGCTGGTCCCAGACAACCTTCAAGATCATTTCTAGGCTTGTTTATGGAGTAGGGGAGGTTAAGGACTGGAATTGTTGGGGCAGTAATTCTGTTCCTTAAACCTCTCCCTCTCTTCTCACCTCCTCAATTACCAGGACTCCTGCAACCAAGCAGTTCTGCCTCTCAGGTGCTTGGAGGAGAGGGGTCCCCATAAAATGTTTGGTTCTCAGTGACTTCCTAGTTTGCCTACACCTGTAACTAACTCAGGTCTTTAAGTATATGAAATCCTTTTATAAAGACAATGCTGAGTTTTCCATGAGTTTTCTGTGCCCACAGAAAACAAAGCAATAGAAAATAGCTTAAATTAAAGCGGGAAAGAATTTAGATGGACATAATGAAGAAAAAATGTCTTCATCAATCATTGGTATTTACTGAGCGCTTATTTTGTGCAGAGCACTGCATTAAGTTCTTGGGAGAGTACGATACTGTTGGTAAACATGATCCTTGCTCTCAAGGAGCTTGGATCTTGATGGTCAGGATGATCAGCCATTGAAACAGGCTACCAAGGGAGGCTGTGGAGTCTCTGCCCTTGGGGATACTTACGAGAAGACTACACAACCATCTGTTTGCCTTATCCATTTGCCATTCAAAGGCAGGGGATTGGACCAGATGATCTCTTAGTGACCATTTCAAGTCTATGACTAAGCCTCCATTCTAAACAAAGAGCTCACACTCTACTGGAGTGTGTAAAATATAGAACGTTTTAGCTATAAATTGTTTTTTAAGGGTAAATACAGTGATGGACAGTCAACAGGGGAGGTAGAGTGCTAAAAGGGCTTTTCCTGACTGCCCTGTTTTTTCAACCTGTCTGGTCATAAATTGATTTTTTATGCTCATTATATCTGGTACTTTATAAAGTGTGGAAGCATTTTTGGTCGTTAGGAGGAAGGAATCCCCTAGTGGCAGCTTCTCTCTCCATCCGCTAAAGCATAAAGTCAGCCCCATATATTGGTGATGTGGAGAAAGGACCTCCAGGAAGCTTTTCCCGACTAATCACTCATCTCCTCACCCTACTGTGTTGCTATGCACTTAAGTCCATACCCACTAAGCACTTAGGTAATTAAACCACCCCCACAGAACTTTTGTACATATCTTTATATTCAGTTGTTTTCCCTACCTGTAATTTACTTTAATATCTGTCTCCCTCAATAGACTGTAAGTTCCTTGAGGGCAGGTATTGTGTCTATCAACTGTATTTGTTGCTACCCAAGTCACAGTCAGTCATATTTATTGAGCACTTACTGTGTGCCGAGCCCTGTACTAAGCACTTGGGACAGTACAATATAACAGACACATCTCTGCCCACAACGAACTTACAGTAGGTATAGTGCTCTGCACACGCAATAAATTCCACTCATGAACTGAGTAATAATATTTGAACATCCCTTCCCCCAACCATAATTATCCTTGGGCTAGAGACTATCTGTGGACTTGTGTTAAATGCTATTGCTTCACTGACTAAACCCATTAAAGGCTGAGCTCCTTGTGGGCAGGAAACCTGTCACTTTGTTATTCTTTACTTTCTAAATGCCTAGTCCAGTGTGCTCCATACTAAGTGAAATTCAATAAACACTACTACTACTGACTAAATTGTCCCTGCCTGTTTTACAAAGATGTTTCAAAAACACAGAATAGCTTTAGCCTTAAAATAATCTATTCTTTCATTCATTCATTCATTCATTCATATTTGTTGATCACTTACTGTGTGTAGAGCACTGTACTAAGTGCTTGGGAAGTGCAAATCGGCAACATATAGAGATGGTCCCTACCCAACAATGGACTCACAGTCTAGAAGGGGGAGACAGACAACAAAACAAAACAAGCAGACAGGTGTCAATACCATCAGAATAAATAGAATTATAGCTATATATGCATCATTAATAAAATAAGGTAATAAATATGTACAAATAAAATAGAGTAATAAATATGTACAAATATATACATTTGCTGTGGGGAGGGGAAGGGGGTAGGGTGTGGGGGCAATGGGGAGGGGAGGAGGAGGAGGAGAGGAAAAAGGGGGGCTCAGTCTGGGAAGGCCTCCTTGAGGAGGTGAGCTCTCAGTAAGTCTTTGAAGGGAGGAAGAGAGCTAGTTTGGCGAATGTGTGGAGGGAGGGCATTCCAGGCCAGAGGTAGGACGTGGGCCAGGGGTCGACGGTGGAACAGGCAAGAACGAGTCACAGTGAGGAGGCTAGCAGCAGAGGAGCGGAGTGTGCAGGCTGGGCTGTAGAAGGAGAGAAGGGAGGTGAGGTAGGAGGAGGCGAGGTGATGGAGAGCCTTGAAGCAGAGAGTGAGGAGTTTTTGCTTGATTCGAAGGTTGATAGGCAACCACTGGAGATTTTTTCTGTACAAAGATAATGCAGGCAGTGGAGTGAAGTATACACTGAAGCAGGGAGAGACAGGAGGATGGGAATTCAGAAAGGAGGCTGATGCAGTAATCCAGTCGGGATAGGATGAGAGATTGAACCAGCAAGGAAGCGTTTGGGATGGAGAGGAAAGGGCAGATCTTGGCGATGTTGTGGAGGTGACACCGGCAGGTTTTGGTAATGGATTGGATGTGTGGGGTGAATGAGAGAGCGGAGTCAAGGATGACACCAAGGTTGTGGGTTTATGAGATGGGAAGGATGGTAGTGCCGTCTACTTTGACGGGAAAGTCAGAAAGAGGACAGGGTGTGGGAGGGAAGATAAGGAGCTCAGTCTTGGACATGTTGAGTTTTAGATGGCGAGCAGACATCCAGATGGAGATGTGCTGAAGGCAGGAGGAGATACTAGCCTGGAGGGAGAGAGAGAGAACAGGGGTGGAAATGTAGATTTGGGTGTCATCAGTGTAGAGATGATAGTTGAAATTGAATCCATGGGAGTGAATGAGTTCACCAAGGGACTGACCAGGGGACAATTTTGGTAATATATGCTTGATGATTTTCAACAATAAAGGGCTGGTATCTCTAACACAATGCTTTTGGGCTCTTCATTATCCAAAATGTTGTTACCATTGACAGTGTTATCACGTTATCCTCATCTTTGGATCTTTAAGATGTTGGGCTAATTTCTCTCCTCCAACACCAGAGCATAGTTGACAACAGGGCATTTTATATGTAAATTAAGAGAAACCAGAGAATGACAGCTTCATGCCCATAGAGCAACTTCTCATTCATTTTTTCTTTGACATTTTGCATCAACATTTATATAATTGGAGTCAGAGAGAAGCATGGAGCGCATATGAGGGGAAAAGTGTTCAGGGTTTCTAAATACCTTTGATGTTGCTGATGCGTTATTCTGTCTGACACCAGTTAGCAGAACAAAGGGGAGTATGGACAAGCTGAAGTCTGGCAATGAAAAGTGATTGACACTTTCCAAGGTAAATATGACGTTGCATCCAGAAATAGATACAACTGCTACAGATGCATATGTAACTTCTCACATTGGGGCCAATCCATGAGAGATGCAGGATGTCAGTTCAAGATGACAGACCCCAGCAGAGAGGGAAGGAATTTTGATTCTAGCATCACATACTACCAAGAGGCAGCACTAACATGCTCCATTTTTTCCAAAACTGGATTCCACAGAATAGCCAGAAATAGCACAATTGACATTTTTAGTGGTATTTGTTAAGTGCTTACTATATGCCAGCTACTGTACTAAGCACTAAGGTATATACAAGCTAATCAGGTTGGACATATTCCATGTCTCACACAGGGCTTAGTGTTTTAAACCTCCTTTTACAGATGAGGTAACTGAGGCAAGGAGAGGTTAAATGATTTGCCCAAGGTCACACAGCAGACAAGTGGCAGAGCTGGCAATAGAATCCAGGTCCTTTGACTTCCAAGCCCATGTTTTATCCACTAGACCATGCTACTTCTCATTATTGACATAATTAACATTACTGTAATTGACATTAGTCAGTCTAAAGAGGAAACCTTTGGTGTACCTATTTATTTCTCCACCCAGATGTTTGTTTTTCACTTTTGACTGAATAATTTTACTTATATGGATTAGATGTTAGAGGACAAATTTAGGACAGCCTAAACCCTTGCAGCTTTTCAAAGGTGTGTGAGTCCAGAATTTGCAGTTATCTAGTTATGCTGGGATGGGCTGGATAGGGTGGTCCAGGGCTCAAGTGTAGTCTCATTATTATCATTTAATATGTTGGAGCCCTGACCTTATACTGGGTATTGTACAATACATGTCTAGGACCGAGACCCTGCCCTGTAGTTTCTCAGAATCAAGGGCATTTCTGTTCTTACTCTGTTTTATCCCCTATCCCTTTTCCTGGTACATTTCCTCCCCTGCAACAGTGATGACTGACATTATCCCCCTTCTGACTGCTCTTGGCCTCATTTCAAGGTCTAGTAATTTTAGAATTAATGCATCCTGCTGGTTCTGTCTGATTTTCTCACTGTTCACATTTCCTTGAGTTTCCTTTTCCCATTCCTAGGTTCAAGAGTCGGGTGAGCTCAGCCATTTTGTTGTTTTTGAGAATGACTTGGTCAGTGGGTAGATTGTCCAAGATCTCTTGTCTGACTGAGTCATCTCATTGGAGCTTGTGTGTGAATATTAGCTACCATGTTAAGTTTTCTTAATCCTTTGTGGTTATAATTGCATTATTTTTAACACTGCACTTAAGAAAATTCAAAGTATGTTCATGTGGTAAAGTCATTCAGAATTAAGCACTATTTGGGGTCCCATTACAGCAGAAAATCCAACTATAGGTATTCTGCTCTGTGGCATGACATAATTACATTAGTTAAAATTTCCAGCCCATTGAAACCTAAGAAGCACATGATTTAAATATGTCATTTTCCCTTCATGCATGGTTGGTGTTTCTTCCCTATATAGGGATTGCTGAAGAAATGTTTGTATAAACTGAATATCCCCTCTATAACCTATCTTCTACTCTCACGCTTGTTAATAATATGGTTGTGATATCAGACATTATAGTGGATACTGTAATAGAAACTGTGGGGGATATCTCCTGAAGATTCCTTACCAATGGAAATTGGTGAGAAGTAGCATGGCCAATCGGCAAGAACACGGGCTTGGGAGTCAGAGGACATGGGTTCCAATCCTGACTCTGCCACTTGTCTGCTGTGTGACCTTGGGCAAGTCAGTTAACTTCTCTGTGCCTCAGTTACCTCATCTGTAGAAAGGGGATTAAGATTGTGAGCCCCCCCCGTGGGACAACCTGATCACCTTGTATCTACCCTGGTGCTTAGAACAGTGCTTGGCACAGAGTAAGTACTTAACCAATACCATTTTTTTAAAAAAAATGGAAATATGGCCGAAGTAGCTATGAACCAGCTAATTGAGGCTAGTTTTAAACAGCCGTGGCCCAAAGCAAAAGTTGATCTCTTTCAGGTGAAGCTTCCATTTCTCATCCTCAACAGGCCTGAACTCAGTCATCTTCTAACAAGTTTGAGTGCCCTGAAAAGTTTATCAAGATCCTAAGATTGCTGCATGATAAAAATAGTTGGCCACATCCGACTTGATAGGGCTCTGTGTGAGCCTTTCACCATCACCGATAGCATTAAGAAGGAATGTGTGCGAGGTAATAATAACTGTGATATGTGTTAAGCTCTCACTTTGTAGTAAGCACTGTAGTAAGCACTGGGCTAGATACAAAATAATCAGGTTGGACCCAGTTCCTGGCCCACACAGGGCTCACAGTCTAGGAGGAAGAGGAGGTAATTAATCCCCATTTTAAAATGAGGAAACAGAAGCACAGAGAAATTTCATGACAAGCTCAAGGTCACACAGCAGGCCAGTGGCAGAGCCAGCATTAGAACAACCAGGGTCCTCTGAATCCCATGCTCTTTCACTAGGCCAACTGCAACAGCCTGAAATGTGGCAATTGGGAAGGGAGTGACTTTTCCAGAACTGGAAGTTTGCTATATTCCCATGATTATCATCATTGTTTTTCCTCCATGATTTTCAACCATTCTCCCCTCCAATTGTACAGGGTATGAGCCAAGTACCATAAGCGTAAGTGCTCACAACACTCTCAGAAAGAAAGGTTGAAAAAAAATCCCTTGGTATGGGATCTGCAAATTAGATTAGGGGACTCTAAGAATAACCGATTTGACGAACACATTTCAAGCTCTTAAGATAACTTGTCGTTTACCTCGGATATTCTTTAAACATTACTTGGTCACTTCAAATTTTCCATTTTTTCTCATTATATATTCATTTTAGGCTATATGTTTGTCTTTGGAAGCAAATTAAATATGGGGAACTCAGTGCATCTTCAAGTGAACTATTTCCTGGATCTAGCCTATAAGCACTATATTTTCCTCCACAGAAGGTGCAGACCTGCTTCTCTCATTGAGAGAGGCCTGGTAGAGAAGTACTTTCTGGGAAATGTAGGCTGGGATAAGGTCACCTGTGGTTTCATAACAAATGCCTGACTAAGCAGTAAGGGCGAGCAATGTGCCGGGGTGATGATGGCAGCTTTCGGAACCTACTGTAGAAAAGACTTCCCAGCTAAATAGGTGATTATGTGGAATGTCTGCCTAAGGATAATGTTTTAGGGTTGGTCTTGACCACACTGTCAGGAGTAGAGGAAAGATAGGCTTCCTTTTTCATGCATTCCTCACCCCAGCCCTAGAACACTGCCCTATTGTGCATTCAGTACATCTATGGAGATAAAGATAAAATGCATTTCAGATAAGTATGATTAAAGGTAATTAGTGAGCTCATTTTGCAGTTTTGGTAAATAGAAACAGATGCTGCTTGACATTAAACTAATGATAGAAACAAAAAGATCAAGAAATGGGAACTGGAAAAGCAAAGCCAAGATCATGTATTTATATGTTGTTTTATTTAGATCTTTTGATTGGCCACTTTGGTCCCTACCCCAAGAATATAAATGGGAATCATTTTCATGTTCAATTTTTGATTGTTTACTCATGCTATGCCATAAAACAAGTATATTTATGGAGTTCTTCTTGTTAAACTTTTGTTTGCTTTTGTAGTTTTGTATTGATATGATATTCCAGGCTTTGTTACCAATTGAGGTAGACTTTGCATTTCTAGGATATAGTTTGAAAAACATATATTTAAGAATGGAATCAATATCATATCTTAACTTTGTTTAATGGTTTGGACCGTGTAAGTTCTTTGCTATCTTTGCCCTTTGAAAGTTACAGTTTTGAAAAATGTTTGTAAAACATAGTTGCTGAGCAAGACTAACCAATAGTAACACACTAGTGGCATTCATTCAATCGTATTTATTGAGCGCTTACTGTGTGCAGAGCACTGTACTAAGCGCTTGGCATAGCCTACATGTTCAGAAATTCTTCTATTCACTCAAGTCCAGCTGTCCAAGCTGTATCTCAGCTCATCTGGTTCTTCTTCCAAGAATGAAGCAAAAATCTTGTCTCTAAGAATGTACCCTCATTTCTGCCACAGGATGCGTTGTCCCTATGAGGTTTGGCTAGATGTGTTGTCCCTATGAGGTTTGGCTAGAATGGTATTAAGGAAATAGAAAAGGCTTGTCTGATAATGTGAGCCTGTATTAATACAGCACAATACATTGTCAGAAGAAATAGTTTGCGTGTCTACACATAGTGCCGAAGCAGATGAATACTACAGCGTGAGCTTTCTTCAAAGCAATATTTTTGCAAGAATGCAACCCTTCATTATTGGAATACTCAAGAAGCAGCATGGCCTAGTGGATAGAGCATGGTCCTGGGAGTCAGAAAGACCTGGGTTCTAGTCCCAGTTCCACCACTTGCTGTGAGACCTTGGACAAGTCACTTAACTTTTTTGTGCCTCAATTACCTCATCTGGAAAATGGGGATTAAGACTGTGATCCCTGTGTGGGACAGGGACTGTGCCCAACCCAATTACCTTGTATCTACCCCAGTGCTTACTACAATACCTGACACATAGTAAGCACTTAACAAATACCACAATTATCATTATTATTACCATAAAAATCACAAGATTCAAGTCACTATACATTTTTTGAGCAGTGTTCCTTAAAAAATATTTTGCCTCTACTGTAGTTACTGTAGCATCACTGTGGTCACTCCTTTTTAAAATTAGGCTAATGATAATGATGAATGATTTTAAATTAAATGGAAGCTATTTAAGCAAACAGGAGCTTAAAATGTATAAATAGGAAATTTTCAATGAAAATATTTTCATTATATTAACAATTCCATCATTTCATTCTGAAGCCATTTAGCCACTGCAGTCACACTTGAGAACCACATCTTAAGAGTGTAGTAGTTTCTGAGAATTCTGAGAAAGAAGGGGTTTGCTCTGGCTTACATGCTAAAGCACGTATAAGAATGAAATGTAAGGAATTAAGAAAAACCCACATACCAACAATCCAGGCACGCAATTGGCAGCATTCTAATTATTTTAGGGTTATTTCCCAATTCATTTATCTTCATTGTTACTAGGCATTGTTTACTTCATGATCTGACATGCTATGGAGGGTTGGTTTCCCCCCAACATATTAAAAAAGTCTTTAAGTGGTAATACCTTTCTGACTTATTTAGTACCCTGCACAATTGTTGTAAATGAAAGACCTATCTGAGGGAAAGGCTCTTAGAAACTGAACCATTAGGACTCATCATTAGCCTCATGTATATGATAAATAGTTTCTTCAAGCTCCTAATGAGGACCAATACATGTTTGCTGCTGCTGCTACTATCGCTCTCTACTTAAGGTAGCTGATGTGTTTCACAAGACTTGAAAGTTTATACTGATATTCCATTGAAAGGGATAGCTCTTTCTCATATACTTTGGTATATGTTCTGTTTCAGGTGCTGAAGCAACAGGCTCTAAGCCTTTTATATCTAACCAAAGCATCTAAGAGACCTTATGATGCATTTCTTAACTACAAGCAGATTTTCAGTGCTACACCTCTTATGTTTTCAATACTTCTTTACTCCTCAAAAAAACCCTGAGATAAAGCCATTGCATAGAGCAAGGTATAGGAGTCAATCCTCATCCCACACAGCGTATAGCACAGTTGTGCTTTTGTCAGAAATAATCAATCCCTGGAGATCTCAGCTGAGGATAAATTATACTGATGTTACTGTTGAGATTTTCCAAAACAGGCCACTGTAAGGTATTTTGCAATAGTTTTTAAAGAAACACACAACATCCAGCCAGCTTGTTTAGGAACTTTGCAAGACTCCTGTTAAATCTGGTTTGCATTAAAATTAAAAAACAGCAGTACATTCCAAAGGACTTTTTAGGATGGTTAGTTGTTTAGCAGGTAGGGCCACTTGTCTGCTTTCAGGTTATTACTGTTGAAATGCATCGTCTCCGATCCTTGTCCTATGAAACATTTCAGTTTTGAAGGGTTTATAAAAGCTTAGTGAGATTTTATCACTAGCCCTTTAACACCCATAACAAAATGAAAAGCTACACTTTTCTTGGATTTCCAAAAGAACAGGAATAAAAGTAAAACAGTCCAAGAATCTACAGTATATTCCATTTGATTAGGAAATGTAGGCAAACTCTCATAGTACTCAGAATATCTTAGTGTTATTTGTTTATTCTAATATACATTGTCTTTGGGCTTCTATTGTACATTCCGTAGTAGCTGTCTGTTAAAACCTTATTCTTGTGTTTGAAGAATGGATTTTCTGATTCAGGCAAAAATCTCCACCTGAAAGAATAACAAATGTAAGTCAGCAGATTGTGTGTCTGAAGGCTCAGTATATAGAGAAAATATAAAATGCATGGGTTTTCTTTTCCTCCCTTTCCCCTGCAGTTAATCTGTGTTCTTCATTGTTAAACCCAGCTTCTACTTTATCAGGTCTGAGTGATTCAGTAGCTTGCAGGAGATATTCCCATGTTCAATGTTTAGATCTTGTGAATGAACAAGAAGACATTTGCTCTCTATTCACCACTTAAGGTCACTTCCCGAACCATTATGGAAAAGTAAATAAAGGACAACAAATGGTAGAGTGGGGCCTACCTGTGACATACTTAGGACAAAGCAGTTTTTTTTTCTTCTTTCCTTTCTCAAATGACTTCCCTCCCCCCCAGTTTTTATCTTCTGTTTTTTGTCAGAATGGGGGAAAAAAACCCAAACAACACATTCCGAAAAGCCATACATTGCATCCTTTATTGCGGCTGAACATGTTAGGGGGAAGGAATGGGAGGGAAAGAGCAAGGTTCTGAAAGGTTAGAAAGGCCATAAGTTTTGGGCATTGCATTAAGGTTAATCGTTTCCAGTCCCCTATCTGTAGAAACCATCCTATCTTGGAGGCGCTGGTCACTCCCAGTGTACAGAACCTTCCTCCCACTTTTTAAGTTAATAGGAAGGAAGCCAAGCTATTACTCTCTCTGATCTGTAGTCTGGGAACTCCAGAGCCATGATATTCCATTCCTGTGCACTTCCTTTCAGATTAGAGAAGCAGCGTGGCTCAGTGGAAAGAGCACGGGCTTGGGAGTCAGAGGTCAAGGGTTTGAATCCCGGCTCTGCCACTTGTCAGCTGTGTGACCTTGGACAAGCCATTTAACTTCTCTGTGCCTCAGTTACCTCATCTGTAAAATAGGGATTAAGACCGTGAACCCCATGTGGGACAACCTGATCACCTTGTATCCCCCCAGCGCTTAGAACAGTGCTTCGCACATAGTAAGGCCTAACAAATACCATCATTATTATTATTAGGCAGAGGCTTGACCATATCTGTGTAGTTCACTTTGGCTATGGTAAGAATGAGCTGGACCCCTTGAGCTGTGGCGTAAGACATGAGACATCTTGGCCTTGCCATTTTGTTTTGCTCAACAGCTTCTGTACCATGAGAGGGATATGGTGGCAGTGATACCAAGGTCTTCCTAAAAATACTCTGGGAATTGGTGGGTCAAAGGAAGAGAGAGCAAAGGACAATGCCAAAGCAGGATCTGCCCCGGGGATCACAGCTTCTGAGAAAATGATGATTACAGAAGTAAAGAGATTCAAGATGGGAAGCTATTTAAAACTACTTCAAGGATTTTTGCCTCCCTTCCCCCACTTCCCCCCAGCACCAAAGTTGTTACTGTTAGGCTCACACTATTCATTAACCCTTTCGTTTGTATAAGGATGGAAACACACTTTTGCTGCTTATATCTGAAGCAATGTCACTTCTTCCATGGAAAGATGCTAAGAGAATTTGTGGGCTTTGAATTTAGATTTGTTTTCAAATTTGTCTGACACCTTTGGGAACTACACATATTTTCTACTTTTCCTTCAGAATATAAGATTTTTAAATAAAATAATTCTTAATCAGGACTGTCTTGCTTTAAAAAAGTATATAGAGTCCTTCCCACAAGTATAGTATACTTCAATGTATTGAAATACAGCTCACCCCACTCAAATTACTACTTCAGTGCCTAATGTTGTAAAATTAAACTATTCCTTGCTGATTTTTTATTAAGCGCCACCAGTGTTTCAGACACACAGACATCGCTTAGTGCTTTTGGCCATATGTTTTATATGCTGACAGGGTGAACTTCTACTTTAGTCAGTAAACCCGCCCCTCCCCCCGGCCTTTATAAAGTGCAGTATTTTTCAAAATCTTAACTCATGGCACTTCCAAATTGTAGGCTGTTTTAATTTAACATTGTCGGTTGTGTGTTTGGTTTAAATTCTTATTTTACAAATGCTGTTTAAAAAAAATATCTCTGTGTTTTATTAAGAGCTCTATGGCACTCGAAGGCCTCTCTCATCATTCACAGTGGCACTTTCCCATTTACTTCATGCTTTATTTTGTTCTTTTTTTCTTCCCAGTCACTGTTTTAGGGAGGACTTTCTCAGAAACTCAGTTGCAAGGAAAAAATACATTTATGTAATATAAATATTGCTGCACAAGATATAGCCGATGGCAGAGATGTATTTATGCACCTAGAAATGGATAGGTCCATAAACACACAGAGTCCTCAAACAAAATGAACTCTGTCATTTAATAAAGCAGATTATTTCATAGATTTAAAACCAGTTAACACATTTGAAGTTTGATAAGAAAAGGCAATCCTGGTATGTTTCCTGTTCTACAGTGATTAAAAAAAATCAAACTCTGGACTAGGAAAGGTTTTCCATGGTAAAAGTAATGCCATAAATGTTTCTCCTGGTAATGCAATTAGGAAATATTGGCCCCAGTTAATGTAACTTAAACAAAACATGTTGTCCTCGTCAAACTTGTTCAAGTTGTTAAACAGGCAAAGCCTTGTCCAAAAAGTTAAAAAACAGGGGCATATAGTGTTCCCATGGAAACTCTGTTAAAATACTGATTTGTGGATATGATCATAATCAGTCCCATAATCTAATATGACTGAATTAAATGAAAAAGAATCTCAGTTATGAAGTAAGCCCCCTGTGTAAGAGTATTCTTATACATGCAGAAAACATGTATCCTTATGGACACTGGTTTCAAACTACTTATTGGCTCAGGAATGTAATTTTAGGGCTCCAGCTCCTTTTCCTCTATGCTCATTGTCTATACAGCCTTTATAGCATTTATAGTAAAGAAACAATTAAGTAAACTAACCCTCACCTATGGTTCCTTGAATATCCAGCATTGTTTTTGTGATGTTTTCTTTCTGGCTACTGAGAAGAATAGGTGGAACCCTGCCTAGGATATGGTGGTCTGGGGTACCCCAATAGATAAGTTTTAAGGTCATAATTTGTTTTTTCTAATGGAATTCTGGTAGAATGATATCCTTTTTACTAATGTTTCTGAACACTAACATATTCTTATGTATTTCAAGGGAGGCAGCCAAGTCAAAGTGTGGTAAATGATTTCCTCTAAGGCTACGGCAGGAATATTATGGGCACACACTTGATCAGTTCCCATTTCTGTGTTCCTCCATTGAATGTGCACCTGTCTGTGGCTCTGGTAAAAATGGAAACCGCTAGCCATGGAAAAACCTTCTGCTTCATGGAATAGCAAAGACAGCTGCCTTTCAGTAAACCTCCCTGATTTATTTGAAAACCATTCCTCTTGAGGAAGATCATAGGTGGTATCCATGGTATCAATTTCCTCCAAACAAAATATGTTTGCATTTATGTACACACTTCAAATATGGTTTACTACCAGATTGTTAACAAAATCCTGGTAATCATTATGGTGGAAGTTTTAATGTGTTATGTGTTGAAACATCTGGAGAATGGCTTAAATGACATAATAATGGCACATTGGTTCTGTGTTGCAAAGGTTATATCAGTACGTTTGATACAAATTGTGAGTTTCAAGGCTTTGTACCTGTTGTGTAAGTTTCTGCTCCTTCTTGAAACTTGCCACCTGAGATCTCAGGCTTCATTTTATGGATCAGCATAAACAGAAGATTGAATTACTGAGTTTTAAATAGTGATCCAGATTCCTATGGGAAGTGAGTTACAGTACTTTTTGACATCATTTTGACATAGTTTCTGGTCAATGTATTTAGTTCATTCATTCATTCAATCGTATTTATTGAGTGCTTACTGTGTGCAGAGCACTGTACTAAGCACTTGGAAAGTCCAATTCGGCAACAGGTAGAGACACTCCCTGCCCAACAATGGGCTCGCAGTCTAGAACGGGGGGAGATGGACAACAAAAACAAAACAAGTAGACAGGCGATAAAACAAGTAGACAGGCACCCATAGCATGAATCCAAATAAATGGAATTATAGATGATCTGGACCTTGAAGGCTCCTTACCAGGGGCCTTGCTTACCAGGACAGCTTGAAGATTTGACACAGTAGCAGAGTGCTTTACCTAAAGCCTGGCATGACTTGGGACCAGGAGAATCTGGCTCATCTTTCTGCTAAAGGAGTTTCGGGCTTTGTTCGATTTTGGTATTTCTTTTGTCTTGGTATATTGCATGCAAGAAATTTCATACCTTATCCAATTTCACAATATAGGTAAATATCAGGAGTTATTGTGGCCCAACATTTTAAAAATATATCAATTCTCTCAGAAAAAGGAATTTACAGAGCCTGCTGGACCTAAAATAAGGAGCTATGTGCTCTTTCCTGGAGCTTTTATGAAGGGTCCTGCCGTTCTCATAAGGCTTGTGTCCCTTGCCCAGCCTCTCTCCACCATTCCCTAAGGTAGGCCTTTAAAGGATGTGCTACTCCTGGCAAGTCAAGCCAAGAGTTACCACAGCTTCATGATCATTCCCAATCACTTTTCCAGAGAATATTGGAATATCAATATCAGTATGATTATCAAGACAGCCACAAAAACATCTGTTTTAAAAATGAATTTAACTTTTTGAACTGTTTCCATATATTGAGAAGCATCATGGCCTAGTGGATGGAGCACGGGCCTGGAAGCTTGCTCTGTCATCTTGGGCAAGTCACTTAACCTCTCTGTGCCTCAGTTACCTCATCTGTAAAATGCAGATTAACACTGTAATGGACTGGGTCCAACCTAATTATCTTGATTCTATCCCAGAACTTAGTACAGTAAGCACTTAACAAATACCATAAAAAATGGGTTCTCACTATATGCTATTCTATCTATTACCATTCAGAGACATCACAAGAAATGAAGCACACATTCTGTCCTGGATGGTTTAGGTGTTCCCATGCCAGGCAGGAGCCAGACCAGATGACTTTTTGATGTCCCTTCAAACTCTAGGATTCCATGAGGTTATCTCAAACCCCTGTAGCCTTTGCTTGGGTTGTGAATCGGTAAATTAATAGTATTTATTGAGCACCTACTATGTAGAGCACTGTACTAAGGGATCAGGAGGGTACAATGTAATTAGTATGCATGATGCTTGCTTAAACAGTTTTGCAGAGGAGAGAGACATTCAAACTAGAAAGGCGGAGGGTGTATAGTGAATAGAATTACATTCATGGAAACGATGCCTTGTTTCTGCTTAAAATAACAGTATAAGGGTCTTCCTGATCCCTGGCACTAAATCAGGAGTAAGTGCTTAGTATTTACACTGAGTTAACATGTTATTTTTCTGTCTCCTAGAAACAGATTAAAAGAAGCAATTCGTTTTGCATACTGAAATAAAGTAGCAGATAAGACCACTAATGCAACTTTTGTAGCAGATGGAATTTATGGAAAATCCTAGGACCATTCATGCTCCCAATTTAGAACTATGCTAATGTACAAAGTTCTATATGAGAACAAACTTTATCTCTAATCATTTTGTTCTGATTATAAAAGTGGTTAAGCAATTAATCTGCATATGAGCTCAGTAAATTTAAACTAAAAGTCAACTGAGAATTACAATGATGAAATAAACAGCTATTTTATAGTCACGGAAATAATCTGTAGGAATTCCATAAACAATTTAAAGGTTTCTTTATAGAAGAAGAGCCACGTATGCAGTGAATGCAACATTCAGCCTCTAACCATGTTTTGGGAACGATTTGGAAAGGAGAATATTTTATGTCTTCCCTGTCCCTTGAGACTCAGAGAGGAGGGGGTTCCATTCAAAGGGGTACCTCAGGCCTTCTGTTGGGGAACAAAAAGAAAGAGAAGAGGGCGACTCATAGCCAAGGAGGGGTTTGGGAGCAGCCGATGAACAGATACACCCTGCTTTTGCTTAGAGGTTGTAGATTGAACCAGAAACCTTTTCATACAATTTTATTAAAGAAATCCCCGCCTAAGCTGAAATGTTAGTAAGTGGGTCCAGAGCTAAACCCCTTGCTCTTCATTGCCACTGCTTAGATGCTGAGTAGTTCACCAATCTCACGAGATTTGAATTGCATTACCTGCAAATTGCATTATCCCTGAATTTCATTACCCATGAACTACGTTATCCATGAATTTCATTATCCACGAATGGCTGACAAGCTTTTCAATTTCCTACCTAGTGAGCTGCCTACAAGTGAAGTTACTACTGTAGCAAATAGGTCACTTGCTGAACATGTGTGTCTAAATGAATAAATGGGTCTGTCTTCCAGCTCTTAGAACAGTGCTTGGCACATAGTAAGCACTTAACCAATGCCATCATTATCTCTCTCCCTGTTGTAGCTGAACTCTGTTTTTTGCTGAGAAGACAATGCTTTGTTAGCATTAATGCCCAGAGGCCTAACAGTGTCAAATGGTTCAGGTGCAAAATGGAAATCAAGAACATTTTGCCTGGAGAGACATCCTCTCAGTCAATCAATGGTATTTATTGAGTGCTTACTGTGTGCAGAGCAGTAGACTAAGCACTTGGAAAAGTGCAATAAGCTCACAAGGAGCTTGCAGTCTTCCATAACAAACATAAACTCTTTACCATCTGCCTTAAAGCACTCAAACAGCTCCCCTGCCCCCCAACCTCACTGAATTTTTTACTGCAACCCAGCCTCTCACTTTACTCCTCTAAAGCCAATCTACTCATTGTTCCTTCATCTTGTCTATCTCACTGCTGACCCCTTGCCCACATTCTCCCTCTGACTTGAAACTCCCTTCCACTTCATATAGGACAAACCATCCCTCCCACCACCTTCAAAGCCTTATTAGAATCATATCTCCCCCTTCTGTAATGTTCCTATTCCCTAGCCCTTCTGCATCAGCTATACACTTGGATCTACACCCTTTAAGCAGTTGATATTCACCCCACCCTAAGCTCCACAGCACTTATGTGCATATCTGTAATTATTTCAATGCCTGTCCCTTCCACTAACTAGATTGTAAGTTCCTTGTGGGCAGGGAACATGTCTTATCAACTCTGTTTTATTGTACTCTCCCAAGCACTAAGTACTCTACACACAACAAGCACTCAATAAATACCATTGATTGAATGATTGTTGGGGGGATAGACATTAAAGGGAATTATGGATATGTATACAAGTGCTATGGGGCTGAGGGTGGGGTGAATATCAAGTATTTAAAGGGTACAGATCCAAGTGCTTAAGTGATGTAGAAGGGAGAAGGAGCAGGGGAAATGAGGGCTTAGGCAAGACCTCTTGGAGATGATATTATTTTAGTAATGCTTTGAAGGTGGACAGAGTGGTGGTCTGTCTTTCATTGTTCATTGACAGAACAATAGTGGTTTCTCTGCCAATGGCTAATAATCAATCTTTCGTAAGAGGGGAATTGTTTCATTTAACTCTTTGTGCTGTTGGAAATCTGTCATCCTTCAATTTGGTTTGCTGGGATAGCATTTGTTTATTTTCTGATGACTTGTCTGACCATCAGGAAGTCTTAGCTGTTAAAGGCTTTATCATAGTATAGAGTTTCTGGTTTCCTCTAGAGATTTACCTCTCATTGCGAAGGAATGTAGCACTGAGGGTGGTTTGCAACACATTTTAGTTTAATCCCTAATTTGTTGGAAAGTAGAGATATATCAGATGGCAATTTTTAACTGAAGGGGGGAAATGGAAAAATCAAGGGGAAATGCTTCCATAGCCCATAACTAACTTTTTTGTCTTGTTCTGAACTAGCCAACATCAACATGTTAATGAAATGTTTTAATGAAATTTCTGAAACGGTCAATGTGGCACAGGACCAAATAAAGGAAGATATAATTTTTATGCTAGTGACTTATTTTAACATAGATCTACAATGACTAAAAAGGCCTCTTTTTATCCTGAATGTTCTTTTCCTTTCTCTAGGGCATCCTTCACCACCCCCTGTGTTTTGGGGCATGACACTCATTTTACATAATTGGAAAACTCCAACATAATGATAAAAGTACTGACAATAGTAATTATAATTCTCCTTAAAGTGAATCAGGAGAAGCTATTTGAAAATTTGCAATACATTTTCCCTGTTGGCACTAAAGCTGGTAAAGAAGAGTTTCTTTACTACTGATAATCTTCCTAGATAAACAACTTTTATTTTTACTCTAGCGTATAAAGCTTGGTCCTCTTCCTCAAAGAAGGAATAAGGATGCTGTGTTACTGATGGGTAATGTTTCCTCATTTAAATGTAACATTTTTAATTTTTTTTAAAATTATTTTGTGGTGAGTTCTTATTGTAGTTTAAGGGGATCAGATTCAAATCCTTGGGACAGTGCTAACCTCCTGGACTGGATACTATATGCATTGTAGAAACCTTTATTGATCTATATGTGATCTAGTAGGCCCATCCCTAATGAGAAAGCATAACAATAATAATATTAATGATGGCATTTGTTAAGTGCTTACTATGTGACTATGTGCAAAGCACTGTTCTAAGCGCTGGGGTGGATACAAGGTGATCAGGTTGTCCCACGTGGGGCTCACGGTCTTAATCCCCATTTTACAGATGAAGTAACTGAGGCACAGAGAAGTTAAGCAACTTGCCCAAAGTCACACAGCTGACAAGCGGCGGAACCGGCATTAGAACCCATGACCTCTGATTCCTAAGCCTGGGCTCTTTCCACTGAGTCACGCTGCTTCTTAATGATTTTCCTGTAGAGTGTGTGGAAGAAATGCCAATTTTCACTATTTAAAGGGCAGTAGTAGCTTAGATAAGACTTGTTTAGAAGAGTATAATTTTTAAACAGAAAGGAACTTCCTTTCCAAAGATATTCATATAGGCAATACAGTTGCATGTACACATCTACAGTTACAAAACTTCAGACAACACTGATAGCCAAGGTACAGCATAAAAATTAGAAGGGAGCATTATCCTCATTTTCAGTATTTACTAAATGCAGTTGGCTCTCCCATAATGTAGGTTTTCACTACATTTTTTGGATAGATGCTGTTGGGGATGAAATTAGGCAAAGTTCTTCCAAAAATGCATGTCTGTCTGGATAGAACCTGAGATGGTTGTTGAAGGAAGCTGTTGTATGCATGCATGTGGTAGCACTCAATGTGTCTGTTTATTGTTACATTGTACTCTTCCAAGTACTTAGTACAGTGCTTTGTACACAATAAGTTTTCAATAAATGTGATTGAATAAATGAATGAAGGCCTGCCTACTGTAACATGGGTTTTCTTTAACACATGGTTCTTTGAGACTGTAATTCCTGAATCTTCAGAGAACTGACTGTACCTACTTATTGTGTTTTAGGCACAGAAGGGAATTAGTTATGAAAAAGACATGGCCCTAGCCTTAGTAGGAGTTGGGACAAAATAAAAACAGGCATAAAATTCAGCAAAAGGAGCAATACTTAGACTGTGAGCCTCATGAGGGACAGGGACTCTGTCCAACCTTGTTATCTTTTATGTATCCCAGTGCTTAATACCTTGATTGGCAAAGAGTAAGTACTAAACAAATGCCACAATCATTATTATTGTCTAATACATAATAATAATTTTTGTGTCTGTTAAGCATTTATGGTGTTAAGCACTGGTGTAGATACAAGATGATAAGGTTGGAGAGAGTCCCTGTATAAATCAAAGTATTTATCCCACCTGGAGGCTCACAGTCTAAGCTCCCACTCCCTTCTTTGTCACCCAGACTAGCTCCGTTTGATCTTCACCAACTCTCCCTGCCCCGCCGCACTTATGTATCTATCTATAATTTGATTTATTTATATTGATGCCTGTTTATTTGTATCGTTGTCTGAACCCCCCCCCCCCCAACACACACACTCTGAGCCTATTGTGGGCAGGGATTGTCTCTTTTTATTGCTGTATTGTACTTTCCAAGCGCTTAGTACAGTGCCCTGCACTCAGCAAGTGCTCAATAAATATGAATGAATGAATAAGGGGGTGAAAGAAAAGGTGTTTAATCCCCATTTTACAAATGCAAAAACTGAGGCCCAGAGAAGTCCTAGGTCACGTTGTCCTAGGTCACACAACTAGAAAGAAAGTGGCAGGACTGGGTTTAAAACCCAAGTCCTATGACTTCTGGGGCTATGTTCTTCTTTGCCACTTCTTCAGCCTAAGGCTTAGAAATGTTAATAACATCAATATGTTCATGGTACAGAGACACATATCAAGTACTGGTTTAGTTAGAGCTAATGTCTGACTGGAAATAGGGAGGATATTTTGGAAAGGTTTCTTGGAAACGGTGGGTTTTTAAAGTGTAAAGGGCAGGGCATTCCAGGCAGAGGGAGTAACAGAGTAAAAGAGTCATGTGAAGGAAGATGAACAGGTTTACTTGAATGGAGCAGAGAGCAGTGGTAGGAAAACGTTAAGTGGAAACCAGTTAATGGGAAAGCTTGAAGCACAGATTTTTGACATGGGGAATTGGAGGTGATGGTAATGTGTCCAAGCGGAGATGGGGTGCAGAAGGAAATATGAGACCAAAGGGAAGATAAGAGGTCAGGGATTTGAGATATAGATTTTGGAATTAGATCCCTGACAAATCATTATCTGGAAAGCAGCTACCTGTATGTTGCCATTCCACAAGTGATAACAAACTTGGGGTAGGAAGAGGAATTTTCCCCAAAGAACCACTACCCAACAGGGAAAATCCCCAAGAGTTAACTTTTAAATTTTGAATAGAAAATTATCCTGTCATCCTCTCTGAATTTGCCACTGTCTCCTGGGGATAGAGGGAGAGATGGCTGCTGCTTCCTGGACAGTGATTACTTATATTGAAACGATGTAAGCACATAAGCCCCACAAGATAATAAGATAATAAGAGTAAAAGGTTCAGAACTGATCCCCAGAGAAGTGACATAAAACAGTTACAGTCACACATCAGACAAGTGGCAGAATCAGGATTAGAATCCTGGTCCTTCTTACTCCATGGCCAGTGCTCTATCCACGCTGCTTCTCTAACCTCCCTAATGCTCTTCTCCACCTTTTAGGTCAACTGGGAATAACTTCTCTGTGCCTCAGTGACTTCATATGTAAAATGGGGATTAAAACTGTGAGCCCATGGAGATTAAAACTGTGTCCAACCTGATTAGCTTTTATCAACCCCAGCACTTAGTAAGGTGCCTGGCACGTGGTAAATGCTTAAAAAAGACCATTTAAGAAAAAAAAGGGAAGAGGAGCCAGCAAAGGAGACAAATACAGTGTTGGCCACAAAGGGGAAAGAAAAAAACAGGATGCTATCATTTTGTAGAGTCAGCAAGAGTTTACAGGATAAAAGACAGGATCAAAGGCAGAAAGGAGTTTTTATCTGGTGGACAGGTGTGGATAGCATTCTAGCCTGTCTGCTAGTAATGTGGCCTGGTGAGAAGTTCACAGTAGGGGGTTAATTAGCAAACAACTAAGGGAGATAAAAGACACCAGAACCCTCTTGTCCCAGCTAACACCAAAAACTTGTTTAAGGCTTTCCAACTCCAGTTTCAAGGATGAAGATCATTGACCAATCTTAATTTTATTCATCCGCAAACATCCTCATCCCTTCTCAAAAACATGCCCGAATCTTGAAACTACAATTTAGGGAACCATTTTTGTAGAAAAAAATACTACTATGCCCAACATAATCTAACATTTCAAGTAAAGTATTATAGCTAAGAGGCTAGAAAAGAACAATTTCCTTTTTACCCACATAAAGGAAAGTTGAAAATGTTATGCATTGATGAGCAGAGGAAGCCAAAAGGTAGAACCAAACTCTGCTTGCATATTCTTTTCAAAAATCACTCAGCTGCAAAATAATCTGTTTGGCCCATAAAATTTGCATTGACACTACCCAAATTTACCAACCACTATCATCATCTCCTAACCATTTCCATCTGTTTTTTTTATTTATTTCTCATCCCATTAGGCTAAGAGAACTCTTCCCTGAAGCAGATAGATATATCCAGAATTCTCCCAACAACACAAATTTCCAGAAAAGTTAAAAATGGTTTAGGTTTTGTTCATACTGCTTTACTGTCATTCAAGATGATTCAAGATTTTATAAGATGCCATAAAATCAGATGCTTCAAAGTGAAAAAAGTTAATTCCTCCATTTTCCCTTTTTTTCACCTTCAGATCATTTTCAGGATCCACCCCTTACTCTCCACCCAAACAGCTACCACCATGGGTCCAACACATATCACATTTAGAGTGCTATGTCAGCTGTTTTATTGATCTCCCTTCCTCCACCCTCTCCTCACTTCAGTCCATACTCCAGGCTGCACCTCAATCATCTTCCTGAAATGTATCAGCATGTGTCTCCCTACTTTGCAAAAACCTGAACTGGCTAGCCCATTTCCTCCCCTTCAAACAGAAAACTCCTTACCTTAGACTTCAAGACTCTTCGTCAGTTCTCTCTCCGTTTATATTTCTGCTTTCTGTAGACACTCTCTAGGTCATACTCTGATCCTTCTAAGCTCATCTTCTAACTTAAATCACGGTTTTGTCTTGCCCATCTCTGACCACTTGTTCATGCTGTTCCCTTGGCCTGAAACTCCTTCCCTGTCCTCCAAATTTGCCTGACCTCATTCCTCCCCACCTTCAAAGCCCTTTTGAAGTCCCACCTCCTTCAGCAAGTGCTCCCCAATGAATTCCCAGCATCTTGAATTGAATCAACCCAACAGCCACCTTTATTATTCATATATTTATTTATTCCTATCAATTTATCTATGCATATATTTGTGAATCTTTTGAATGTCTGTCTCCCCTATTAGATTTATGCTCCTTGTGGAAGAGAATGAGTCTTTTGTTCCTTCTCAAACACTTACCATGCACTACACTCAATGCACACACAATAAATACTATCACTACTACTACTACTATCTGTCTGTGTAACTATCATTATTTCATTTTTCTACATTCCATTCTTTTGTTATACCTCTGATTAACCTTTCCTCCCTTTTTCAACAAAATCTTTTTTTGGTTCATATTTGTTAAAGCAGCAATAAGAGCAGGAGTAAGATGGAAGCCCATGTTGAGGATGAGAGAGAGACATAAAGAGAGAAACAGGGAATATCAAGCGATTATCACTGACCTGTAAGTATTTCTACTATGAGATAGAAACAGTTCATCTAAGTACATCTACATTCTAGAACAAAGGTAGGAGGAAATTCCATAACTGGAGAGGGAGAAGGGCAAAGAGCAAGTCCATTTGGTAAAGAAAAAGTCAGTAAAAGCAGAGGCAGAGAAAAATAAGAAAAGAAACCACAGGACCAAATACTCTCAAGGGGAAGTTTTAAAAAAGGGGAAAAGCAGGAAGAAGCTAAGGTGATCTTAGGATGCAACCTTAGTGTAGAATGACTTTAGCAGGCAGCCATGTTTGGAAAAATCACATTCCCCATGGGGCTGGGGTCGGGGTGGGGGGGGACCTATTACTGTGCCTCTGCTCAGTGATAGGCATTAATCTAGTCACGGTCAGGCACTTTTAAAATCTAGGAACAAAATATTGAAGCGGACAGGGTTCTATCTCCTAATACACCTCAATTCTTCAATAGACTGGCTTCTTCAGAATACCATTAAACAACTTAGTAGTGGGCACATTGATGATATAGATTCCCCCTTCCCTCTAGAAATTTGAAACCAACTTTTGCTTCATCTGCCTCCTTTTTCTTGATGAGCCTCTATTTGCTACTGATTGTTCCTTTAGCCATTTCACCCACCAGCGTTGAATTGTAATAATAATAATGATAATAATAATGGCATTTGTTAAGTGCTTGCTATGTGCAAAGCACTGTTCTAAACGCTGGGGACGTTACAAGGTGATCAGGTTGTCCCATGGGGGGTTCACAGTCGTAATCGCCATTTCACAGATGAAGTAACTGAGGCTCAGAGAAGTTAAGTGACTTGCCCAAAGTCACACAGCGACAATTGGCAGAGCTGGGATTTGAACCCATGACCTCTGACTCCAAAGCCTGGCTCTTTCCACTGAGCCACACTGCTTCCTGTAATAATAACAGTGATAATTGTGGTATTTGTTAAGTGCTTACTATGTGCCAAACACTGTTCTAGGTACAGAGTAATCAGGTTAAAAGGATCTCTGGATAGAATTGTATGGGGCAAACAGCTTTAAGTTAGTTACACACGTCTGTCAACCTTAATTACATAGATAACGCTGTATTCCATGGCATTTGTTTCACCAGGAAATGAGTGGACTAATTCATCTTCATTATCAACGATATTTATTGAGCACTTACTGTATGCAGAGCACTGTACTGAGCACTTGGGAGAGTACAGTGCAACAGAGTTGGTAGACTCATTCCCTGCTCATAATAAGCTTGCAGTCTAGAAGGAGAGACAATCTTCTCTAAGGTAACCAGGGACCTCCTTCTAGCTAAATCAGGAAGCCTCTACTCTGTGGTAATCCTCATAGACCTCTCAGCTGCCTTCACCACAGTGTACCACCCCCTTCTCCTTGAAACTTTCTCCAACCTTGGCTTCACTGACACTGTCCTCTCTTGGTTTCCTCCTATTTCTTTGACCCCTTTCCCATGTCCTCCCTCTAGCCTGGAACTCCCTCCCCCTCCATATACATCAGACCACCATTCTCCCCACCTTCACAGTCTTATTAAGGTCACATCTCCTCCAAGAGCCTTTCCCTAATTAAACCCTCTGTTCCCTGACTTCCTCTTCCTCCTGTGTTACCTATGAACCTGGATCTGTGTGCTTTGGGCATTTTTTTTAATGGTATTTGTTAAGCGCTTACTATGTGCAAAGCACTGTTCTAACTGCTGGGGGGATACAAGGTGATTAGGTTGTCCCATGTGGGGCTCACAGTCTTAATCCCCATTTTACAGATGAGGGAATTGGGGCATTTTATGTTTGCCCCACCCTCTGCCCCAAACCACTTAGGTACCTATCTATAAATTATATTATAAATTATTTATTAATATTAATGCTTGTCTCCCCCTCTAGACTGCAAGCTCAGTATGGGCAGGGAACATGTCCACTAATTCTGCTGTATTGTACTCTCCTAAGTGCTTAGTACAGTGCTCTGCAGAAAGTAAGTACTCAATACCATTGATTGATTGATTGGCATGTTCAGTTTGAGGTAATAATAATAATTATGGTATTTTTTAAGCAGTTACTATGTCCCATGGACTGTTCTAAGCACTGGGGTAGATATAAGGTAATCAGGCTGTCCCCACAGTCTTAATTCCCATTTTACAGATGAGGTAACTGAGGTACAGAGAAGTTAAGTGGCTTGCCCAAGGTCACACAGCAGACAAATGGTGGAGCTAGGATTAGAACCCACATCCTCTGACTCCCAAGCATGGGCTCTTTCTACTTAGCCATGCTGCTTGGCAGGCCATCCATATAGAGACGTCCTGAAGGCAGGAGGAAATATGAGACTGCAGAGAAGGAGAAAGCTCAAGCCTGTGGATATAGATTGGGAATCATCTGCAAAGAGATGGTAGTTGAAGTCCTAGTTCTCCAAGGGAGTGGGTATAGATGGAGAATGAGTGGTCAGAGAAATAGGAGAACCAAAAGAGGACAGTGTCAGTGAAACCAAGGTTGGAGAAAGTTTCAAGGAGAAGCAGCGTGGCTCAGTGGAAAAGAGCACAGGCTTTGGAGTCAGAGGTCATGGGTTCAAATCCCGGCTCTGCCAATTGTCAGCTGTGTGACTTTGGGCGAGTCACTTCACTTCTCTGTGACTCAGTTCCCTCATCTGTAAAATGGGAATTAAGACTGTGAGCCCCCCGTGGAACAACCTGATCACCTTGTATCCCCCCAGCGCTTAGAACAGTGCTTTGCACATAGCACTTAACAAATACCATTATTATTATTATTATTATTAAGGGGGTGGTCCATAGGGTCGAAGCAGCTGAAAGGACTATGAGGATTAGGTTAGAGGCTGCCAAATTTAGCTAGAATAAGGTCATTGGTTACCTTAGAGAGTGCTGTTTCCTTGAACCTCCCGGTCTCAGCTCCGCAGCATTGCCAAGATCCGCCCTTACCTCTCCATCCAAACCGCTTCCCTGCTCGTTCAAGCTCTCATCCTATCCCATCTGGACTACTGTATCAGCCTCCTCTCTGATCTCCCATCCTCTTGTCTCTCCCCACTTCAATCCATACTTCACGCCACTGTCCGGATTGTCTTTGTCCAGAAACGCTCTGGGCATGTTACTCCCCTCCTCAAAAATCTCCAGTGGCTACCAGTCAACCTACGTATCAGGCAGAAACTCCTCACCCTTGGCTTCAAGGCTCTCCATCACCTCGGCCCCCGCCCCCCCACCTCACCTCCCTTCTCTCCTTCTACAGCCCAGCCCGCACCCTCCACTCCTCTGCCGCTAATCTCCTCACCATGCCTTGTTCTTGCCTGTCCCGCCATCGACCCCCGGCCCACGTCCTCCCCCTGGCCTGGAATGCCTTCCCTCCCCACATCCGCCAAGCTAGCTCTCTTCCTCCCTTCAAGGCCCTACTGAGAGCTCACCTCCTCCAGGATGCCTTCCCAGACTGAGCCCCCTCCTTCCTCTCCCCCTCCTCCCCCTCTCTATCTCCCCCGCCTTACCTCCTTCCCTTCCCCACAGCACCTGTATATATGTATATATGTTTGTATGTATTTATTACTCTATTTATTTTACTTGTACATATCTATTCTATTTATTTTATTTTGTTAATATGTTTTGTTTTGTTCTCTGTCTTCCCCTTCTAGACTGTGAGCCCACTGTTGGATAGGGACCGTCTCTATATGTTGCCAACTTGTACTTCCCAAGCGCCTAGTACAGTGCTCTGCACACAGTAAGTGCTCAATAAATACGATTGATTGATTGATTGATTGAAGTGAAATGAGGTGAAACTAGATTGGAGGGGACCAAGGAGAGAATTGGAGAAGAGGAAGTGGAGACAGTGGGTGTGAAGAACTCTCTCAAGGAGTACGGAATGGAGGAGTGGTAGGAGGGAGATGGGGCAATAGTTGGAGGGAGTCATAGGTTCAAGGGAGAGTTTTTTCAGGATGCCGCTGAGATGGTAATCTTTCTGAGGTGAAAATGTCCATTCGATTCCTCAACTGTATATAAGCAATAACATTGTGCAACCTGTGATCAGTAACAAAATGAGATGAACAGGTGAAAAGAAATACAGCCATCTGTATTGAATGAAGATGCCACTGATGATGAAATTTGCCTATGAATGCATGTGCAGCTGAAATGGCTAATGTAGGACCCACAGTCCTGGCCACATTGTACATACAAAAAGGCTATCCTTGATGCAGTGTCACATTGGCAGCCGGGTCATTCTGGTCTAGTCTCAGCAACTGACTTCCAATTTTAAGCTGAGATGCAACGTTTTCTGAGGCTTCATTTTACCGTGTCCTTAAAACGTTTCCTCTGCCTTTTTTTCTTACACTTTCTCAGTTTCAGCTTAGCATTTAGCAGTTGTTTTGGTGTCCTGCTGTTAAGTCTCCTCATGTATCCCACCGAATGTAGCTACATTAAGGTGAGTATAGCTTTGATGCTAGGAAACTGAGTATGCTCCAGAACTTCATAGTGATCTTGCCTTGTCGATAATAGTCCATATGCACAACCAAAGAGCTCCATGAATAACACAGAATTGAATACTGCCACTGAATTTGGCAGATGACTTTTGTTTCAATAATGCAAAGCTAGACAAGGATGTATGAAACCAAATCAAGAAGGTGAATTTGTTTTGGAATATTAAAAATAATAAAGTGAGTTGCCAGCATGGCATAAGGATTCAGAGTAAATTATAATATCCAACTTTTTTATGGTTCTGAGAATTGGTATATGCTCCATCTGATTTCTAGAGTAATTCTGCTAATTGATCATGTTTAACATCAAATGGCAAGACTGGATCAACAAAAACTAGACCCTGGAATGCATTGAGTCCTCCAGGATCACAGCAATGCTTTATCCTCATGCTTATACTTACACCTGGCAGTACAGGTGAGGAAACTGGGCAACAACAATATGTGCAAACAGCTGCTCTATGGTGAGCTAAAATGGAATACCAGAAATAGTGGACAGAAGTCCTTTAAAAGTACAATGAAACACAACCACCAATGATATCGCTTAACAGTGGACAGTTAAGAGACTACAGCAGAAAATATACAGGAGCAGTACTAATAGTATCCATTATATGCTTACTATGTGCAAACCATTGGACTAAGCCCTGGGAGATAATATACAGGTGGGAATTACACATGGTCCTATCCCTCAAGGAGCTCACATTGTGATATAGCTATTAGAAATAGGATAACTTACATAGGTTAGAGAGGATTCATGAAGATCAGGACACAAGAGAGAGAACAGAAAATTACACCAGGCCCTGTGGGTAACAAATACAATAGGTTAGCAGGGGATAACCTTTAAATGCCAATAATGTGGAAGGGAATATCGGATCATATTAGTCACAACCTTTATCTGTTGATAAAAATATCATTTTCTCTATTCCTTCTTCTAATGTATCTTCTCCAGTTCACCCGTCCATTCAAAGTCAGGGACAACATGTGGCCAAGTTTCAGAGCGACTATCCACATATGCCACACAGCTGTCCTTTATCTGGTTTTCTGAATGGCCAAAGGGCAGCCAGACGTTTTGCTAGAAGGGAACTGGCTGCCTGCATTTGATTTACAAAGACAGAATTGGCCTGATCGTCCTAGCAGTCCTTGAAAACAGCACTGTTCAGGGAAAGGTGCAGCTAAAACCAAGTCATTGCTCTCCTGAGGGACCAACAGAGAAGCACTGTAGTCATTGTTGTCCTGCCACACATACCAATTCCAGGCTCTTTTCAGGTAAAATAGAAATTATATGTCAAATTGTCTACCTGTATACATCAGAAAAAGAGGAATTTAGTGAAAAGCGCATAGGGCAGGGGTACAGGAAACCTGGGTTTAATCTCCAGCTCTGCCACTTCTCTGCTGCATCATCACCTTGAACAAGTCACTAAGCCTCTCCTTTTCCTGGTTTCCTCATCTGTAAAATGATCATAAAAATACCTGCCTCACCCAAACTTACAGGACTGCTGTGGGGATAAAATGAGAAAATTGATGTGAAAGTCCATGGGAAAACAAAAGGGCTATAGAAATTCAAGGTCTGATTATTATTATCACTATGTTTCAGGGCTCTTGACAAAGTATCTGCCCTTCTTCCTTTTTCTATTTATCATTGTCAGATAATATTTATAGAATGTCTGTGTGCCAATGGCCACTGTCAGGTATTTTCAGGCTCTACTCTGGTTTTTGTATTTCTTTGCAATGAGGATAGCTGGACTGAAGTTATGTCAGGTTCCTCTTTCTGAAATATTTGACCCTAATTAGTCTTTTGGTCCTCCGTATTCATTACATGACTATTAAGCAGATATGTAGAAACAGCATAACAAATCCTCTTCTTTCACCACTGGAATATGTCTGGGTTATAATTGACCTCCATGTCTACTGGTGTATGTAACTGCAGGCTACCCTAGTAGCCAAAATATAGTTAAAATATCCACTCCCCCACTTCACCCCATCACAGATTTCTGATTATTTTTCTGGAAATAAAGTGATGTCAGAAAACTTCATTTATGTTTAGTGGAGTTTTTCTTTTTCTATATTCATAAAATGGAGTCTTATACCAAGTTAACCCTATCGAATATTAGGTCTACACAGCCACAACTCTCCAGATAATTACACAGTGATATTCATTTGAGCTGGCCATATGTCCTGGAGTAGCCAGAACAGTTCTGAATTTTTTGTAGCCTGCCCTGGTCAACTTTAGAAAAATGTACAAATATTCCAGAATTAGGACCCTCTCAAGTAAGCTGGTCAGTCAACCTTTCCCTACCCCCGCAACAGCTCTTTCTCAGTTCAAATGTTTGAGCTTTCACCTTTGAACTCAGACATGCTCACTGTTTGCTCAGTTTAGTTCCCATAATATTCTGATATTCTGCTATTTCAGACAGCCCAAAATTCTGGGGGTCATCATCCTCTTGTCCTCCCTTCCCTGACACCTTCCCACTCATTTTCTCCCGGTTGTCAAGATTAGGTACAAGATTGGGATGTGATCGTGATTTCCCAGTGTCAGCAAATGTATAGTCAGCATATATTAAATTCACATTTGGGATTTCAATAGGGGGCAGACGGGACTTTATACGGGGCTGGTAAATAATGTAATCCCATCAGCTAATTTCAAGAGGCTTTTCACACTCAAATTTGTCTGCATCTGGTTTAATGAGGTGAATATACTAAGAGATATGTCTCATGAAGTTATTCCACTGGAAAAGAATGTTAGAATAAATGTATAGTTAGGAGTATAATTAAAATGTAAAATATTTTAAAGTCAGGTGATGGTTGAGAAAATACAGAATAGAGTCACCATTAAAGAAACTCAAGTGTGTTATAATGAACTTTTTATCAGGTTTTTATGTGTTTTTTTTTTTTAATAGAATGGATTGCCATATGAACCGGGATGCTGTAGGGTAACTGCCTTGGAACAGGGAGATTCATAGTCTCTTCAGGAATTATCCAGCTCCCTCCATTATTCTGCACTTCTCAATTAGCAACACTAACTTATGCTGATGGTTTTATATATAAGATACTGAATATATTTAATGTGTCATACAGTATTGGTAGAGAACCAAAGAGGAATACAGATTGTATTCTAGTTAGAGTGAAATGCAATCACATGCAATAATGAATTTATCACAGTTCATCTAAGGCATGTTGTGACATTGTTAATGAATATGATCATTCTATTATAAATTCTAAAGAATTGAGAAACTATTTTATGAAAACATTTCCCAAAATTGCTCTTGTAACCCTTACATAGACAAGACCAAATAAGAAATTATTAACAAGGGAGCTATAATTTTGAGGCTTATGAATTTCCTAACATATAGTTGATTTGTCTGACTCTGGTTAAAATACAAAGTAGCTTGAAGCTTAAATATTTCATCTTGAAGTTCTGAAAAGCAGAAAGGCTGGGAATTGACTATGAGAATGTATTTAGCTTTCAAAGCTTTTTGATGTATACTTGAATAGTTCTGAGAGCATAAAATGACCTGACCAAAAATACCCTGAGCTAGTTTAGTGGTCTTGAAAAGCAGAGGGAATATATATTTTCTTAGATGATATCTGGGAAAATGCTTTAGAATTACCTTGGGGTGGGGGGCAAAAAGAAAATGATTATTCCATTCTTCAGCACTGTTAATTCTTTTGAATATTGATTCAGCATAACTTAACCCCAAATGTAGGAAGCATTTTCAATTGCTGTTTATTCTACTTCTAATAGAGGTGGCTGCTCCAATGGCCATATTGAACAAAAGTTATCTTCAAATCTATATGGGCTTCCTACTAATACTACCAAAAAAGGGGCATAAACAATATGAATGGGGCTGGCTTAAAATAGTCATATTAAGTTATAACTCTTCAAAGAAAACTTCTCCTGATCTGTGCTGTTGCTGATGTGAGCTGTTTTCTCTCCTTGTCTTTCACCACAGAAATATATCATGCAGTTCTTTGTTATTTAAAAACATGTATAAGAAAGATTACACAACTTTCCTTAGGGAATACTTCACAAGTGAAATATGTAATCTGTTAGAGGTTGTATTTAAAATGTTCTCCCTTTTATCATTGCATTTCCTCACCCACCATGGACTAAAATATGAGGTAGACTTCCAGTACTGTTACATTTTTTATTACTGAAATAATATTGTACCTTGGAGATTAATGTTAGAGCTTTACCAATATTAAAATAACCAAATATTGCTTTGATCTGAATATTTTTTGAAACTTTACTTCTGATCTTTCTGTCCCATTTCCCCCATAATCTTTGTAAGAAGCTTTCAAATTTGCTAGGCTGACACCAAGGGAAACATAACTACAGCTGGTTTTTTTTTCTCTCATCTTCATGTGGATAGTATGTTCTACGTTCAGAAATTAGTCCCAGGATTTAGGCTGTCTTTTCAGTCCAGCATTCCATCATGCAATTCATTAAAATCTTCACATGAAATGTTTAACAGATGAGTTATGTTATAATTCGCATTATGGTTTTAAATTGTTATTCATGTGGT
Source organism: Tachyglossus aculeatus (assembly GCF_015852505.1). NCBI lineage: Eukaryota > Metazoa > Chordata > Mammalia > Monotremata > Tachyglossidae > Tachyglossus > Tachyglossus aculeatus. The sequence continues at coordinate 77,470,214 of NC_052101.1, read as the reverse complement.
AAGTAATTTATACTGGGCATTAGCAGATATCTGGAATAGGTTCATATTTGACTTGAGGATGATTAGAGTCCTTTTTTTAACACTTCAAACAAGTTTTTTGTGAAACCTGGATTGCATGTGAAATATTCTGCAGGAATAATGTTTGGATGCATTTTGGCTTATTCCTTTTTGTTTTATTGACAGTCAAATCATTTACAAATAAAAAAAACACCAATCAACAAATGTTGCTTGGGTAGTTGATTTCACATTTGGCTGCTAATTTCCTTAAGTGGATCTACATGGTTCTCCAACTGCACATTTTTGCAGCATCATCAATCTGCTAACTTTTATTCAAGAATCAGGCTTTTCCTGGAAGTGAATTGAAAATGAAATGCACTCTATAAGTACTGTCAGTGTTCATTGAGAAAAAGTGGGGGTGTTTGGATATTAGCACATCGATACAAATCGCCATTTGCCTATACTCCCAGGGAGAATAATGATGAATGCCGAATGTCTGGCTTGTGGCAAAGAATGCTGACCTTGTTTGTTTTACTACTTGTGTGCCATCTGGGATAAGGAAAAGTTAGTTAAAAAAAAGTCTGTGAGCAGTCCAGACAAAGCTCAGGCAGGGAACAACAAACAGGGACTCTGAACCTTTTTGTCTTTTGTTTTTGGGAGACTACAATAGAACTCTATTGTATTGTACTTTCACAAGTTCTTAGTACAGTGCTCTGCATTCATTCATTCAATCATATTTATTAAGCACTTACTGTGTACAGAGCACTGTACTAAGCACTTGGGAGAGTACAGTACAACAATAAATATACACATTCCCTGTCCACAATTAGTTTACAGTCTAGAGAAACAGCATGGCTTAATGGAAAGAGCACGGGCTTGGGAGTCAGAGGTCGTGGGTTCTAATCCCGGCTCCACCACTTCTCAGCTGTGTGACTTTGGGTAAGTCACTTCGTTTCTCTGTGCCTCAATTACCTCATCTGTAAAATGGGGAGTAAGACTGTGAGTCCCACGTGGGACAACCTGATTACTTTATATCTACCCCAGTGCTTAGAACAGTGCTTGGCACATAGTAAACACTTAACAAATACTGTAATTATTATATTATTAGAGGTGGAGACACAGACATTAATATAAACAAATAAATCACAGATATTCATTCATTCAATCATATTTATTGAGCACTTACTGTGTGCAGAGCACTGTACTAAGCACTTGGGAAGTACAAGTCAGCAACATATAGAGACAGTCCCTACCCAACAACAGGCTCACAGTCTAGAATGGGGAGACAGATAGCAAAACAAAACATGTAAGGGCCATGTGGCTAGGTACTCAATAAATGTGATTAATTGATTGACTTTTTTATGGCAAGATGAGGAGGAGAATGAAGAGAAGGAAAAGGAGAGGATGTGTTTGTGCTACTTACTGCTTATTTATATGTATTCTTCCTCCAGGTTTCACAATTTAATTTTTTTTTTCTGCCTCCCCCATTAGTTTGTAAGCTTGAGAGAAGGGAACATGTGTCTTGCTACTGTTGTACTCTCCCAAGTGTTAGTACAATGCCTAGCACTCAATAGATGCTCAATAAATGCCATTGATTGATTGATAAGATTAGAAAGGAAGGCAGCAAGGAGGAGATAAGAAAAAATAAAGAGGAAAGAGATGAAGAGAGAAGACAAGTAGGATCAATGGGAGCTTAAACTGAGAGAGTCTCTCATCAGGGATGACATATGAGCCTCAGTCCTAGAATTTTGGACCAAGAACCCATACACTTTAAATTCAAATGTTTATCGTCTTTTACCTTCCATGTTAAATTGGTCTCCAAATTTGGTTGGTTCTTCCCCCACAATACTTCATTAACCAATCCCTTCCCTCCACCCTAGTTTCAGATCCTCCTTACTAGTTTCACTCTCAACAGCCTCTTCCTTCCTTCAGTCTGTCTAACAGATCCCTCCTTATCAGCTTTTAAAAGAAGTTTGGATCATATTACTCCTCTCTTCAACAATCTCAAGTGGCTAATTTCTATGGTATTTGTTAAGCACTTACTATGTGCCAAGCACTGTACTGAGCACTGAGGTAGGTACAGGTTGGACACAGTCATTTATCTTTGTTAAACAAAAACACCTTCCCATGTGGTTAAGGCTCTCCACCAGCTGTCTCTGTTATAACTATTAATGTTTGCTTGTCTATATGTTTAACTACTAGAGGAAAGTACCTGTCTTCTACTTCTACTGTATATTTCCAAACACCTAGTGCAGAGCTTCGCATAGACTAGGCCCCCTGCAGCTGCTGATAATAATAAAGACCCAGCACAACCTTGTAGAATACCATATTCAAGGATGAGGGAAGTAGAAAGAACCAAAAAGGGAAATTGAGAAAGAGCAGTTGGGAAAGTAGCAAGGGAATCAGTAAAGCACTGGTTTCTAGGAGGAGGGAGTGGTCAAAAGGGTCAAAGACAACCAAAAAATCTAGGGGAATTAGGAGAGATTAGGACCCATTAGATTCATGCAGAAGGAGATGGAGACAGACCTCGGAGAGTATGGAATGAAGAGGAAAAAATCCAGATTGTTTGGGTTAAGAAGATACGTGGGAGCATAGAGGTGGAGGCAGCAAATATGTACAGCCTATTCAAATTAGATAGGAACAGGAGCAAAGAGATGGGCAATACTTGGAGGATTTGGTGCAGTTGAAGGATGGCTTTATCAGTGTGAGGGTATCTTTGGCTTGTTTAAAGACAGGGTGGTTTAATGAAAAAAACACGGTCCTGTGAGTCAGCGGACCTGAATACTAATTCCAGCTCTGCCACTTGTCTGCTGTGTGACCTTGGGCATATCACTTAACTTCTCTGTGCTTCAGTTCCCTCAACTTTAAAATGGGAATTAAGACCATGAGTCCTATGTGAGACAGGGACTGTGTCCAACCTGATTATCATGTATCTACCCCAGCACTTAGAATAGTGCCTGGCACATAGTAAGCAACAAAGTAACAAATACCCAAAAAAAAGAGAGAGGGAGAGAGAAGAGAATATTGTTCGGAAGGGAGTGAATTGGATGAATGGGGGAAGAGTCAATGAGGGTGCAATAGCCGTGTTTTTAAAATGATGAAAAGGAGAAATCATAGCCTGAAGGTAACTTGTAATGGCAGAGGTTGGCATGTTTTTGGATTTCTGCAACGATTGCTCAGCTGAGTGAATGCAGGAACAGAAGAACTGAGGGTTTACAGAGGGATAAGGATACAAGGGAGTAGTACAGATTGATGGAGAAGGTGTTGACAGTATGGACCTTTGCAACTAGGAAAAGGAGGGTCTTTAGGGAAGCTGGGTGAAGAGAGAGTCCAGAAATTATAGCTCTTGGTGGAAGACAAAGATAGTTTTGGAAGGAAGAGGAAGTGGATGAGTGATAGATTGGGAAGCTATGGTTAGAAAATAATAATTCACAGTTGGAGGATGCTCAAGGTCAGGGAAAATATTGAGGTAGCTAAAAGGAATCAACTATTTGAGGTAAATGATGATTAGACTGCCCATCCAATTGGGAAGCTCTCTTCCTCTTACCAAACTTCGCTTCACTCCCACTGCAACCCAGTCCGCACACTTTAACATCAACCTATTTACTGTGCCTCGATCTCATATCTTTTACCGTTGACCCCTTGCTCACACCTTCCCTCCTCCTTGAAACTCTTTCTCCCTTCATAGCCACTCCCCAGGTTCAAATCCCTCTAAAATGACATTCCTTCATCTCCTCCAAAAAGCCATTGCTGACAAACCTCTCATCTCTTACCTTTATCCTCTCTCCCTTCTGCATTGCCTAGGCGCTAGGGGTCTGTACCTTCCAAGTACTTTTATAATCACCCTACTTAATGTACTTACTTGACTATATGTCCATTGCACAAGATGTAAAGTCTTCGAAGCCAGCGATAGTGTCTACCACACTATTGTACTGTCCTTTCTCAAATGCTTAGTAAAGTGCTATTCACACAGTAAACACTCAGAGAAGCAGCATGATTTAGTGGATAGCGAATGGGCCTGGGAATCAGAAGGTCCTGGGTTCTGATCCCAGCTCTGCCACTTGACTACTGTGTGACCTTGGGCAAGTCACTTCACTTCTCTGGACCTCAGATCACTTATCTGTAAAACGGGAAATAAAGACTGTGAATCCCATGCGGAACAGAGATTGTGTCTGACCTGATAAGCTTGTATCTACCCCAGCACTTAGTACAGTGCTTGGCACATCAATCAATCAATCAATCAATCGTATTTATTGAGCGCTTACTATGTGCAGAGCACTGTACTAAGCGCTTGGGAAGTACAAATTGGCATCACATAGAGACAGTCCCTACCCAACAGTGGGCTCACAGTCTAAAAGGGGGAGACAGAGAACAGAACCAAACATACCAACAAAATAAAATAAGTAGGATAGAAATGTACAAGTAAAATAAATAAATAAATAAATAAATAGAGTAATAAATATGTACAACCATATATACATATATACAGGTGCTGTGGGGAAGGGAAGGAGGTAAGACGGGGGGATGGAGAGGGGGACGAGGGGGAGAGGAAAGAAGGGGCTCAGTCTGGGAAGGCCTCCTGGAGGAGGTGAGCTCTCAGCAGGGCCAATGCTCAGCAGGGCACATGGAAATGCTTAACAAATACCATAAAAATGAATAAAGGAATAAATAAATAACATTTATCAAGTAGACCAAAATTAAACGTCAAAATGTACAAGCACACTAATGTTAGAAACCTAAAGAATAAAATGAATAAATTGGAAGGTGTGGTGGCTAGTGGGAACCTTAACATAATTGGTAGGGATTGTCTCTGTTGCCAAATTGTACTTTCCAAGTGCTTAGTACAGTGCTCTGCACACAGTAAGCGCTCAATAAATACCATTGAATGAATGAATTGGCATCTCAGAGGCTTCCTGGAGGGGAAAAGAACAAATTAGTACAGTGCTGTCAAGATGGACACATAAATATCTTACAGGATGATGGATGGAACCTTTCAGATAGATATTTGAAACCAAAAAGAATCCAAAAAAACAACACAAGGATATTTAATTTTTAACAAGAGAATGATTAAAAATGCAGACCCTGGTTAGAACAAAAATGCAAAGAAGTAGCTAAAAAACCAAACCAACCAACCAAACAAAAAACCCAAATAACCTACTAGGAGCCTGGAAGCTATTGAAGAGCACTATTTTAGAAGCCAAAGTTAAATGTCTGCCTCAGACAAAAAGAAACAGGTGATCAAACAGAAACCTCACATAGCTAAGCGGCTAGGTACCTGGCACAGCGTTCAGTAGCTGCTTGATGAGAGGTGCTGCTATTGATGCTGTTGAAATAAGAAGTAAGCAGGAAATTAGGCCAAAAAGGAACTTGAAGAACACCTTGCAAGGGATTTCAAAATTAAAAACCAAAGCCAGATGTGAGGTAGAAAGTTAATGAGGCCATTAGACAATCATAGAGTTAAGAGGCTCAATGACTTCTCTATTCATTCATTCATTCAATTCAATTGTATTTCTTGAATTCTTACTGTGTGCAGAGCACTATACTAAATGCTTGGAAAGTACAATTTGGCAACAAATAGAGACAATCCCTACCCAACGACGGGCTCACAGTCTAGAAGCAGGGAGACAGACAACAAAGCAAAGCAAGTAGACAGGCATCAATAGCATACTTGGGCCTTTCCTGAGGAAGATGTTGGAGAGTCTCATAATCAAATTGTGTTTTGTGGTAGATAGGCTAAAGGAACTGGATCAAATTGTGGAGACCACATGGGATGTTTTAAACCACATTGTGATAAGCAAGATGAAAACATCATTGGGTCTGGATGGCTTTCTCCTAAGATTTCTGGAGAAACTCAGATGAGAAGCAGTGTGGCCTAGTGGATAAAGCACGGGCCTGGGAATCAGAAAGACCTGGGTTCTAACCCCAGCTCAGCCACTTGTCTGCTATGTGACCTTGGGCAAGTCACTGAACTTATCTTTGCCTCACTGAACTTATCTGTGCCTCAGTTACCTCACCTATAAAATAGGGATTAAGACCGTGAGCCCCATGTAGGACAGGGATTGTGTCCAATCTGATTTGCTTGTATACACCCCAGTGTGTAGTATATTTTCTGACACATAGTAAGCCCTTAATGAATACCGCAATTATTATTACTATGAACAGATGCGGAATTTCTGGAAAGGTTAACACACCTTAAACGTGGTTATTATACAGAATGCTGTCAATGCAACTGCCATTTAGAAGAAGGGATCCAGAAGTAAAGATGAAAATTGTAGACCAGTGACTCTTACTTCTATACAGCGTGGCTCAGTGGAAAGAGCCCGGGCTTTGGAGTCAGAGGTCATGGGTTCAAACCCCGGCTCTGCCACTTGTCAGCTGTGTGACTTTGGGCAAGTCACTTAACTTCTCTGTGCCTCAACTCCCTCATCTGTAGAATGGGAATTAAGACTGTGAGCCCCACGTGGGACAACCTGATCACCTTGTAACTTTCCCAGTGCTTGGAACAGTGCTTTGCACATAGTAAGCACTTAATAAATGCCATTATTATTATTATCATTATTAGCATCAGGTGAACATTTAGAAAAACACAATCTGTTGCAAGTAAGGAAAGATGGCTCTCTAAGGAAAAATTATACTTCACTAATCTATACGAGTTGTCTGTAAGCATATGTGTAGAAGGGAAACAATAGAGATAATATACTTAGAACTCAACAAGGTTCCACACCAAACACTTTCCCAAAAGCCAGACTAATCATGGAACTGGAGGAAATGTTCTGTCATGGATAGAAAACAGGCTAAAAGATAAATGGCATAAAGTAGGGAATACATGAATGAAGTATAAATATTTGGGTCCCCCAGGGAGCATTTTAGTATCAGTTTTATTTAACACCTTCATAAACTATCCAAAGGAGGGAGTGTGCAGTAAAATCTCCAAGTTTGCTAGTGACACTAGAGCTCTTCTGGGTGGTGAAAAGCTATGCAGATGAGGATAAATGACAGGAAGGCCTCGTAAAACTGTTTTACTTAGACTGTGAGCTCTGTGTGGGAGAGAGACCGAATCCAACCTGATTGTCTTGTATCTACCCCTGCACTTGGCATATTGTAAGCACTAAACAAATATCATTATGATTATTATTAGAAAGGTTCCCTGCAAGCAGTGAAAGGCTTTATTCCATTTTGTACTGCTCACTCTGTAGATAATACCATAATACCATATTTGCAAAAAAAACCCCTATGAATTGCCTTTAATGTAGTCCAAGACTCACTAGGGATAGAAAATAAATAGCTATCTCCAGAATCAGATGAATTGAAGAACTGGGGCTAATGCAAAAGGCTCCTTAAATAGCAGGAAATTCAGAAGCTTCTCATTCTCATTAACTAACATTTTCAAGAAGATTACTTTGTGGACATGACCTAAATGTAAAATTGTATCTGGTAGCCAATATCATAGATTTTAAACTGAAGAACGGTCTTTTCCTTAAATAAAACTTTATTATGTGGGTATGAATTAAACAATAAATAATATAATCCTTCAATATTTCAAGATTGAAGGAGTAAATAAAACTGGCTGAGCTCAGTGACTTCATCATCATTATCATCATCAATCGTATTTATTGAGCGCTTACTGTGTGCAGAGCACTATACTAAGCGCTTGGGAAGTACAAGTTGGCAACATATAGAGACAGTCCCTACCCAACAGTGGGCTCACAGTCTAAAAGGGGGAGACAGAGAACAAAACCAAACATACTAACAAAATAAAATAAGTAGAATAGATATGTACAAGTAAAATAAATAAATAGAGTAATAAATATGTACAAACATATATACATATATACAGGTGCTGTGGGGAAGGGAAGGAGGTAAGATGGGGGGATGGAGAGGGGGACGAGGGGGAGAGGAAGGAAGGGGCTCAGTCTGGGAAGGCCTCCTGGAGTAGGTGAGCTCTCAGTAGGGCCTTGAAGGGAGGAAGAGAGCTAGCTTGGCGGGTGGGCAGAGGGAGGGCATTCCAGGCCCGGGGGATGACGTGGGCTGGGGGTCGATGGCGGGACAGGCGAGAACGAGGTACGGTGAGGAGATTAGCGGCGGAGGAGCGGAGGGTGTGGGCTGGGCTGTAGAAGGAGAGGAGGAAGGTGAGGTAGGAGGGGACGAGGTGATGACTTATCCGAAGTCACTAAAGTATTCAATGATGAAGTAAAGGCTATCTCTCAAAATTCTAGATCAGACTCATGTGTGTGTGCATGTGCATTGCATGTTGTATACTATTTACAAAAAGGATTTTTGTTCTCTGGCTATGATACTAGTTGCACAGTTGACAGGAAAATGTTTCTAGATGAATGCAATGTGAAAATGTTACTTTATTTCTGTTTTACACATAACATTGTTATGTCATGAATTTCAAGTTTCACACAAATGTCTATGTCTATAATGTGTGTAGTCATATCATGTCTGTGAACATGATATGAAATGCATGCATGATTTCATCTTGAATGCATTTGAATGTAATGGTACTGGAAATGTAATTTGTATCCTCAAATTTTATAAATGTAAATAAATAAATCTTGTTGGAAGTCTCATTTAGCATATTACAGTGATTCTTTTTGTTTTTCTCACATTAATTTTGAACTTCATTTAGCATATTACAGTGATTCTTTTTGTTTTTTCTCACATGAATTTTGAACTTCCTTTTGCAATCAAAATACTTGTATCATTTTTGAACCTAAAATATTCTCACTCTTTCCAACTTCTGTTATTCATCATCATCATCATCAATCATATTTATTGAGCGCTTACTATGTGCAGAGCACTGTACTAAGCGCTTGGGAAGTACAAATTGGCAACATATAGAGACAGGATACATTTGACCACTAGGGAAGTCTAACTACCAGAGCCCAAGATTATCTGTCTTCCCTTCAGGCATTTTCCCAGTAGCTACTCCAGTGAAATACCTACCACTCATTAGATTTCATATTGAAGTAAGATAGATGGACAGAGCTGTCCTTTCATTTCAAAGAGGACACTGCTGATGGTGAGATATTTATCAATGTGAGCAGGGGTGGCTGATATGAGAGGCTGACAAATCCCTTCCATAGTGTGTGCATGTAAAGATTGCTCCTTGTTGCCCTTTTGTGTCTTGTTCAGTTCTCCCTCTTAGTGTCACAATCTTCCTGAATCCCCTTTCCAAAAGAGTTTTCCCATTTCCAACTGATGTATGCTGTGCTGATGTGCTTACTGATGCATTCATCTGTCCACTGCTAAACCATATTGTCTGAAGTTTTGGTTCATTGTGTTATAAAAAATGAGTGTACAGTCCCTCTCTAGACTATAAGCTCATTGTGGGAAGGGAATGTGTGAGTTTATTGTTGTGTTGTACTCTTCCAAGCACTTGGTACGGTGCTCTGAACACAGTAAGCGCTGAATAAATACAATTGTATGAATAAAATTATTTCTTATGTTCACCCCACACATCTACCCATTTCAGCTTGGGAATCCTGCTGTTGTGTATTTTCCTCACATATTCCATCTAGTGAATGTGTGATGTAGCAAGTAGTGTTGCAGTGCAACTGTTCTGACTGTGTTCCATGACCTCACTGTTTCTGATCCTGTCTTATCATGTGATGCATCATGTTCAGTAATGGACATAATAATAATAATAATAATAATGGCATTTGTTAAGCGCTTACTATGTGCAAAGCACTGGTCTAAGTGCTGGGGAGGGGAAACAAGGTAATGAGGTTGTCCCATGTGGGGCTCACAGTCTTCACCCCCATTTCACAAATGAGGGAACTGAGGCTCAGAGAAGTTAAGTGACTTACCCAAGGTCACACAGCAGACATGTGGCAGAGCTGGGATTCGAACCTGTGATCTCTGACTCCAAAGCCCGGGCTCTTTCCACTGAGTCACGACATGGATCACCATTCAGCCATTCTAGCTTTAAACTGTATGCAATAGAAATATAAATCAACTAATGTAGATATATTGGATAACAAGACATGAGGCATGCCTATCTAATGTGATTCCAAGAAGTTCAAGTGTGTATCCTACCTGTATGATAAAAGAGACTCACTAAAAAATGTGTGTTTGGTTCATTGAATTGGTAGGGAAACTTAACCAAAGTCTGTGGTTTTATGTTTCTTATTTTAACCGTTATGCCCATTAATAATTAGAGTATATATGGAGATATTGTCATTGTGTTGATTTATTGTGTTAGGGATATTGTCATTTGTAATGAATTATTGATGCGTGCATATTTGGTAAATATAACTAAGTGTACTTTTTCCATACAGACTTAATAATGAGGAACACTTGTGAATTTATTTGAATATGGATCACCTCATTAACTATAGGAAAAATGTTTAAACTCTCTCAGGTTTTATGAATCGGATTACCCTGATGGTGTTTATGTTATACTTGGCGTTTACATTTTAGTTAAGCAGTTTATAGCCTTGTCAAATATCCACTTGAATAAGAATACAATCAAATGGAAGGAAGGTTGGCTGAAACACCAAACAAAAAGGAATGAAAAACAGGTATAGACCAGTTTGGGAAATTGTGTGAACACCATTAAGGACCTCTGTAAATAAAAGTATAAGTTGTGAACCAAAAGAATAAAGGAATATAGATCCAAAGCAGTAAATTAGATTAAATGTGAAAAAAAAAAAAGAGAAATGGAAACATCTAGTGAAAAATGATCTGAAGCCCAGATATGTAGTGGGTCATTGGGAAGAAATTGAGAAAGAAGCAGTATTAGAGAAGACCTGAATGATAGCAGGCAGCAAATTAGACATCTGGTTTCCATGCAATATGGCAGGAGTAAGGGCCAGTACAATTTTGGCATGCTTTTGAAAAGGTCTCGTGCCAAGGAGTGGAGAGGGGTGAGAAAGCACCTGCAATCCTGCATCTAGTTATGGGGCACCAGGACCAGAAAGATGTAGGCAGTTTGGAGGGAGATCAGAGAAGCACAACAAAAATGATTAATGGAATGAAGGCATTGACTCATGAGGAAAGATTAAAGGCACTAACTATGTATAGCTTCGGTAAGCATCAACTAAAGAGGGTAGATGATAGCAGGCTACAAGTATGTGGAAAGCATAAACACCAAAGAGGAAAAAGATTCATTAGTGGTGGATTTTTTTTTAAGGCTTAAATTGGAATAATGGTTGAAGTTAGGCAATTGAGCATTCAGGGTGGATAAAAGAAAGAATTCTCATTCAGTGAAAATGAATAGATCACAAATGTTTCAAAGGAAAGAATATGGACATATGTCTTGAAATGAGGAAAAAAAATGCAACAACGTTGTGTGTGAGGAGTTCTTCCACCAACTTTTATAATACGTTTCTACTGTTATATTGGAATTTATAGTACCTTTAAAAGGAAGTATATGTCTGTGTATGAAGAACTTTCATACTGATAGGAAGTGACCAATGAAAAATGACAAATTCAGTTTTTATAAATCTCCAGTTATAGAGATCCACCTTAAGGCCCATTTTGGTGTGTTATTTTAAAATCCTAGTTTTCACTGGAAAAAAAAGGTTGTTTCTAAATCTCATTCTAGAATGATATTTCAGAGGAAAACAAATGCATGATTTCCCTGTTAATTCAACCATGAAAAAAAATGATAGATCAACAGTTACGGGAGTGAATTTCAACCAGATTGGCCTGTCAGCTTTAACAGACTGTTGCAGTCATCAGTTGATCACATTTATTGAGTACTTACTATGTGCAGAGCACTATACTAAGTGCTTGGGAGAAAACAATATAACAGGCACATTCCCTGCCCATAATGAACTTACAGTCTAGCATTAAAGACTTTTGATCAGTCAATTAATCAGTTGTATTTATTGAGGACTGTAGATCACTGTAGTAAGCGCTTGGGAGAGTAAAACACAACAATATAACAGACGCATTCTCTGCCCACAATGAGCTTATGGTATAAAAGGGGATATACACATTAATCTAAATAAATTGTGTCCATATACATAAGTGTTGTGGGGCTGGGGGGTGGTGTTGATGAGTAAAGGGAGCAAATCAGGACAGTGCAGAAGGGGGTGGGAAAAGAGGGAATGAGGGCTTAATCAGGGAAGTCTCTTGGAGGAGATGTGCTTTCAATAATGCTTTGAAAGTGGGGAGAATAATTTTCTGTCAGATATGAAAAGGAAGGGCATTCCAGGCCGGAGGCAGCATGTGGCCAAGAGGCTGGTGGTGAGATGGACAGGTTTGAGGTACAGTGAGTAGGTTGGCATTAGAGGAGCAAAACGAGTGTGTGGGCTGGGTTGTAGGACAGTAGAGAGGTGAGGTAGGAGGGGGTAAGGTGAGTGGATGCTTTAAAGCTGATGGTGAGGTGTTTCTGTTTAATGAAGACTTGGATAGGCCACCACTGGAGGTTCTTGAGTAGTGGGGAAACATGGACTGAGCATTTTTGTAGAAAAATGATCCAGGCAGCAGAGTGAAGTATGAACCGGAGTGGGGAGAGACAGGAGGCAGGAAGGTCAGCAAGGAGGCTGATAAAGTAATCAAGGTGGGATAGCATAAATTCTTGGATTAACATGGTACCAGTTTGGATGGGAAGGAAAGGGTGGATTTTAACAATGTTGTGAAGGTTGAACTGACAGGATATAGTGATAGATTGAATATGTGGTTTGAATGAGAGAGAGGAGTCAAGGATAAATCCAAGGTTACGGCCTTGTGAGATAGGAAGGATGGAGGTGCTGTCTACCCGCATGGTGTAGTGTAGTGAGAAGCAGATTGGTGGAGTGGATAGGACATGGGTCATGGGTTCTAACTCTGGCTCCACCACTTGTCTGCTGTGTGACCTTGCGCACACTCCCTTCTCTGTGCCTCAGTTACCTCATCTGTAAAAAAAAAAAATGGAGATTAAGAGTGTGAGCCCAGTTTAGAACAGGGACTCTGTCCAACCTGATTAACTTGTGTCTACCCCAGTGCTTGCCCCTCTCAGGGTCGCCCCTGGGGAGTTTCCAGTACTCTATCAGTCTCGGCTACAGGAGGGAGAGTCAAGCAGAGGCATTTCCATTCCTAGCTTGGCCGGCGGATAGCGAATGTAAGGCAATCTTCAGCAAGTCAAGACTCCCCTATGCTGGGCAGCAGCCGCATGGGAGAGAGTTGAGGGTGGAGACTCAAGTTTACTGCATGGAAGGCGGCAATGGTAAACCACTTCTGTATTTTTTACCAAGAAAACTCTATGGATACACTACCAGAACGATTGCAGATGGAGAGCGGAGCGTTCTGGGAGACATGTGTCCGTGGTGTCGCTATGGGTTGGAAACGCCGGCATAAGACAAGACCCCAGTGCTTGGAAAAGTGCTTGGCACATAATAAGTGCTTAACAATTACCATAATTATTAATTAATTACAGTGATGGGAAAGTCAGGAGGGGACAAGATTTGGATGGAAAGATAAGGAGCTCTCTTTTGGACATGTTACGTTTGAGGGGATGGCAGAGCATTAAAGAAGCTGCCACATTCGACTTACCACTGCAACCCAGGTGTACAACTAAACATCGAGTGGCAAGTCAGGATCACAAACATTAAGGTTCTGGAGAGCAATTAGACTACTAGAATTGAAACAATGCTTGCCACATAACACCTTAGCTGGATGAAACGTGAAGAGAATGGGTAACAGCAGGACACAAAACCTTACGGTGAGCTTAAATAGAGTAACCAAAAACACAAGACAGAAGAAGTGCTTTTAAAACCCAGTGAATTGAAAGCTCAACTGATATAGTATGTTCGACTGGCATAGTAGTGGACAGTTGGGAAACAGCACTGGAAGACAGATGAGCCTGGCATGCATTGATCAGAGTGGTGCAGAGGCTTCAGGAATATTGTATGACAGTGAGGGAAAAACAAAAATGGTACCAGCACTATAGGTATCAAATGCAACAATGCAGCATTAGACATTCTTAACATGGACATTATATAGAAGTGATTATATCTTGCAATCATCTTTTCAGAACATTCATACACGGATGTAAACATCAGCCTCCATCAGGATAGGTGGATGAGTCCTGCTCCTGAGACTTCTGGTCCAAAACTTGCACAGGTCAATGAGAGAAGGGAATGTGTCTACCAAATATTATACTCTCCCAAGTGCTTCATACAGTGCTCTGCATTGATCAGTGGTATTTACCGAGAGAGCTCACTATGTGGAGGGCACTGTATTAAGAGCTTGGCAGAGTACAGCATAACAGAGTTGGTAGAAAGAAAGCCTGCCCTAAGGGCTTCTTCATCCCTGTCAGTGTTGACCCCAGTAAGCGAGTAGGTAGACAGGAGTGCAGCCCATTGTGAAGTGCATGTGCGGTCTTCACCCACGTTAGCCAGCCAGCTACTGGCAAACTGGAACTAGAACCCTGGACTCCTGAGTTTTATCTTCTATATACAAATTTCCTCATAAATGATTATGTTATAATAATTTATCAACAGGACATTTACTTGTCTCCCCCTTCTAGACTGTGAGCCCGCTGTTGGGTAGGGACCGTCTCTATATGTTGCCAACTTGTACTTCCCAAGTGCTTAGTACAGTGCTCTGCACACAGTAAGCACTCAATAAATATGATTGAATGAATGAATGAATAACAGCTCATTTATAACAGAATGGCATTTCAAAAAGTTTTTTAATACACATGTTAGCATCTCAGTAACAAATCTCTATTATGTCCTTAGCATAAGATCTGTACTCTGTTGCATCACGTGTTGTCCTTGGGGGAATTGATGGAAATAGATTGTGGATTTTTGTGTTGTTTTTCACGAAAAACTAAAGTTGCTTCTTAAGGATTGTCTCCAGGTGAAAGATTCAGTGAGGAAAGTTCCCTTCAGAATATCACCCACCATCTCTCTGAGGTTTCCCACCACCCAGGGATAAAATGATAAAACATTTGTGTTTCTTATTGATGAATTGTCAGTGACAAATTGTCATAGCCTTAAACAGGTGAAACAAGTTTTAGTACATACCTGTGCAGTGTGTGTCTAATTTAATATTAATGTTGATTACTCAATCTATCTGGAGGAAGAAGATGTTTCATTTTTAAAATCAAGTTCAAATGATTTAATGATAATAATTGTGGTATTTCTTAATCTCTTACTATGTGCCAAGCACTGTGCTAAACACCTGTGCAGATATAATACCATCCTATAGAATGCAGTCTCTCTACTACGTGGGGCTCACAGTCTACAGGGGATTGTAAGATCCTTGAGGGATCATGTCTACCAACTCTATTGCATTGTACACTCCCAAACACTCAGTGCAGTGCTTTGTGCATACTAAATCTTCAATAAAAACACTGATTGATTGGTTGATAGAGGGAGAACGGGAATTTAATCCCTATTTTACAGATGAGGAAAACGAGGCCCAGAGAAGTTAAGTGATTTGCCCAAGCAGGAAAGTATCAGAGCCAGGATTAGAACCTTAGTCTTCTGACTCCCAGGCCCAAGGTCATTCTCCTAGGCCACACTACTTCTCATATTATCGATATTTCCAGACTGTTCAGTCTTTGGGCCATTTCATAGGCCAAGATACTTAGCCATAATGCAGGGGCTGAGTCCCCCAAAATCAAGTACTTGCATGTCTTCCCTTTACACAAAGCTTTGGGTTGGCAACAGATGTATGAATTTAAGCAATTCTTTTCTGGCCTTCTAATTTGGCTCTTAAGCTGTGAAGGATTGTGCTCCTGTATATCCCTTTAATGTCTCAATTCCTTACTTGCTAGACAAACATGTAACATCTCCCTCAAAAGTATCACTGTAGCCTGTGCTTTAATGTTTTTTCTTTTGTTTGCTGTCATGGTTAATCTTCAGTGGATCTTAAATGATTGGGCAAAGGATTTCTAATACCTTGTTTTATTTATAATTTGTACCAGCTGTAGGCATTCAGATGAAACTCGAATTTTTCCAGAGGAAGTTCTGGACTGCCAGCAGACAGGTAAGGTGTAATCAGCATTCAGCAGCATTAGCTACTCTGTTATTACACAGGTGTTCACACTTGGGCATATTTAGCCTAGAAGTGCCAGATTTCCCATGAATGTTTGTAAAACTCATTGCCAGCTACTCAGATTACCTTTCATTTTGCTGCAAAATAAAAGGACTATCAGCATGTTAAACACCACAGGCTGTACAAAGCCATGAATAATTGCTTTGTTGCAATTGCCCTCTTCCTTTCACTCAGCTTCACCAACATCCTTCTCCACCTCACCTCACCTACTCACCATCTTGGACACATGCTCGATCTCATTATCTGTAGTCACTGTATATCACAAACTCTGAAATTCTACTTTCCAACCACAACCGTCTCACCTGACTTCTTTCCATCCTTCCCCTTCACACCCCTTCCACTACCACAGAACTGTCCTGCTCCCTACAGAGACCTTCAGTCTCTCAGCCCTCTCCAGTTTTCCAAAGTCATCATGTCCCATTTGGTCTCAATACCCAATACTCAATACTCTCACACAAATCCACACCCTCAACAGTGCCTTCTTCAGTGTACTCCTTTGCTCCCCTGCCCCTGTGTCAGGAGACTGACAGAAAGAGTATGGCCTCAACCATGCTTTAAGACTCAGACCAAACTAAAGTTGTATAGGACAGTTGTAATGTCCAAGCAGATTGTCAAGAGGCGGTCTCTTGCCACCTTACAAAATCT
This sequence comes from Tachyglossus aculeatus, assembly GCF_015852505.1. NCBI lineage: Eukaryota > Metazoa > Chordata > Mammalia > Monotremata > Tachyglossidae > Tachyglossus > Tachyglossus aculeatus. The sequence goes on along the minus strand of NC_052101.1, from coordinate 77,453,573 downwards.
GCATCCTCCACCTATGCCTCTGACCCTTTCCACCTAATCAAAACATCTTATCTTCCCACCCAGACCTTGATCTTTAACTATTCAGTTTCCAAAGGCTCCTTCCCCTCTGATAACAAACATACTATTATAAGCCCTGCCCTAAAAACCAAACAAACCTCACTTAACCCCATGCCCCCCTCCAGTTATTACCCTAGCTTGCTCCTACCATTCCTCTCCAAACTCCTTGAGTGAGCTTTCTACACTCACGGCCTTCACTTCCTCTTTTCCACTTCTCTCCTAGATCCCCTGTACTCTGGCTTCCACCCTCTTCACACCTTGAAAACTGCCCTCTCAGAGGTCACCAATGGCCTCCTTACTTGCCAAATCCAGTGGCCTCTATCTTAATCCTCCCCAACGTCTCCAGTGCCTGTGATGATAAGGACCACTGCCTTCTCCTGGAAACATTATCTAACCTTGGCTTCACTGACAGTGTCCTCACCTCATTCTCCCCCTATCTTCCTGGCTACTTCTCAGTCTCTTTCACTGGTTTCTCCTCTTCTTCCCACACTCTGTCGGGGGCCCTCAAGTTTAGATTCTAGATCCCGTTTTATTCTCCATCTACACCCACTATCTTGGAAAACTCATTTGTTCCCAGAGCTTCAATTACCATCTCTATGTGGATGATTCCCAAATCTATCTGTCCGGGACTAACCTCTCTCCTCTGCAGTTCATATTTTTTCCTGCCTTCAGGACATCTGTACTTAGGTATCCCACTGACACCTCAAATTTAATATGACCAAAACAGAACCACTCATCTTCCCATTCATACCTTCTCTTCACCCAGACTTTCCTATCACTGTAGAGAGCACTACCATCCTCCCTGTCTCCCTGTCTCCCAAACCCATAATCTTGGCACTATCCTTGAATCATCTCCCTCATTTAACCTGCTGCTGGAGAAGCAGCATGGCTTAGTGGAAAGAGCATGGGTTTGGGAGTCAGAGGTCATGGGTTCTAATCCCGGCTCCTCCGCTTGTCAGCTGTGTCACCTGTGTGACTTTGGGCAAGTCACTTAACTTCTCTGTGCCTCAGTTACCTCATCTGTAAAATGGGGATTAGGACTGTGAGCCCCAAATGGGACAACCTGATTACCTTGTATCTACCCCAGTGCTTAAAACAGTGCATGGCACATAGTAAGCGCTTAACAAATGCCATCATTATTATTCAACCTACACTTTCAATGCATCATGAAATCTTATTGGTTCTACCTTCACATCTCTAGAATCTGCTCTGTCTTCTCCATTGAAATTCCTACCACACTGATCAAAGCATTTCTCCCACCTTAACTACTAGACTTTGAGCTTGCTGTGGGCAGGGAATGTTCCTGTTTATTGCTGTATTGTACACTCCCAAGCACTTAGTACAATGCTCTGCACACAGTAAATACTCAATCAATACTATTGAATGAATAAGCCTCCACACTGACCTCCCTGCCCCCATCTCTCCCCTCTCTAATCCATGCGTACCTCTGCTGCCCAATTTTTCTCAAGAAACCACTGAGTCCAGAAGTCCCCACTTGTCATAAATCTCCAATGATTGCACAGCCATCTCCACATCAAACAGAAATTCCTTACCATTGGTTTTAAAGCACTCCATCAGCTTTCCCTCTCCTTTCTCACCTCACTGATCTCCCAGCCTGCACATTTCACTTTTCAAACACTAGTCTACCCTTTCTACCTCGATCTTGTCTGTCTCACCACTGACCCCTTACCAATGTCTTCCCAACATCTTCCCTCTAGCCTGGATTGCCCACCTCCTTCATGTCTGACCGATGATTTTTCTACCCACCTTTACAGCCTTATTAACATCACATCTCCTCCAAGAGGCCTTCCTTGAATATACCCTCATTTCTCCTATTACCCCTCCCTTTTGTATCCCTTATTTTGGCTCTGTACCGCTTACTCACTTAATATTCACCCCACCGTCAGCACCACAGCACTTATGTATATACCCTTACACACTGCCTTTTCCCCTATCTGTAATTTATTTTAATAGGTCTCACTATCTAGGCTGTAAGCTCCTTGGTGACAGGGGTAATGTCTACAGATCTATTGTCTTGAACGCTTCCAAGTGTTTAATACAGTGCTCTGCACTCAGTAAGTGCTCAATAAATACCATTGACTGATTGATTGAACAATTTCAAAAGAGCAGTTTCAGTGGCGAAATCAAAGAGCTTCCTGAGTAAAGTGCATTTTGGATGATTTTGCTACAAATGAATTCAGATATGTCCATTGTAGCTTTCCACATTCTCAGTTGCTAAATGACTCTGTTACTCATTTTAAATTCTTAGATCAACTACAAACTAAGTTGTATAATTCAGTTATTTGAAATATCTATGTTCAACCTGATTATCTTGTAACTACCCCAGCACTTAATACAGTCCCTAGCACATAATAAGTGCTTAACAAATACCACAATTATTACTATTATTATTATTATATCTGTCATCTATCAAAATTCCCTTTGTTCTCTTGTCCACTCATATATAAATCTCAAAGTGCATTAGGTTGCATGCATTTGCCACATTTTCTGTTCGGGGTAAGATAATTTATTACATTGAGCAATGTTGGGTGGAACTATTCATTCATTCAATCGTATTTATTGAGCACTTGCTGTGTGCAGAGCACTGTACTAAGCACTTGGAAAGTACAATTAAGCAATAAAGAGAGACCATCCCTGCCCACACCGGGCTTACAGTCTAGAAGAGGGGAGACAGACATCAAAACAAGGAAACAGACATCAATATAAATAAATAGAATTATAGTTATGTACATATATACATAGTGCTGTGGGGCGGGGGGAAGGGGAAGAACAAAAGGATTGAGTCAAGGTGATGCAGAAGGGAGGGGGAGCTGAGGAAAAGGGGGGCTTAGTCTTAACTATTTAAAAGACTCACACGGTTTCACATGGGTGAATGGAAAAGCTTCAGACTTTACCTTAGGAAAGGGTGTAAGGGACGAAGCTTCAAACAAAGAGACAAAATAGAGTGCAGTGGAAATTTGCCCTATTGAAAGTATCTCCCAGTGATAAGATGAAAATATAATTCACTCAAAACAACAGTTGGGGCCACATTTTATATATTTTGTTTAGGTTTATTTCTTGGAGAAGCACAGTTGATAGCTGAATTTGATTCATTCTCTTCAACAAAGATTTTCTGAAGCATTTCTGATATATCCAGAATCTGCATTTCCTGTCTTTCTCATTGGGACAAAATCAAACGCTAGTTTATGCAGCTATGAGAATATTAAAGTAACTTGTTTTCACAGTGCCTTCTTTTATTGGTCTCCCTTGCAGTGTGCATCCCTTGATGGTAGATGTTCCATAAGCTGTGATGACGAAGTAAGTTTCTTTTCTGCTCCTTAGCCTTTGCTTCTCAGATGGACTTTTTGAGGTGAGGGCCAACCAAGAAAGATATCCAGAAAATAAATACCAAGTGGGACATGCCGCAGTTTGGGTTTTCTGGTTAAGTCCTTTACAGGTTATAACAGACCCTGTCCAGTCAGGGCCTCTTGGTACGCATGAATGATGATAAGATTCAGCCTATATTTTTCAACATGTTAAATCTCTGCTCCTTTGAGATGAGAAAGTGCCTTTTTTTGAAACTAAACCTAAAGAGCATTTGACACATGCCTTGTGTGTCCAGTAGACGGCAGTGCTGACATTCTAGTGTTAGTAGTATCACTGTGTTCATTTGATATATAATTTGCCTCCAAGAGGCTTTCCACAGATCTTTCTATTAGCTGATGAGCAAAATGTGGAGAGAACAGCTTCAGACACCAAATTCCCTCCTGTCCTACTGATTTAAGCAGCAGGTACCCAGTGGAAAAACATAAATTGCCTTAGGGTCTGGCAATATTTTTTCTTTGAGCTGTAACTTGATGACAGATAACGATGGGGAAGGAAATGACACTGCTGGCAAGTAAAAGATGAAGGTATTCAGCAGCTCCTTGAATGGGTCCTGTGAGGAAGGGAAGAGATATACCTTATAATAATAGCTTACTGAAAAATCCTTCCTGCAAGAAACAAATGGTTAGCAAGCAAAGAAGATAATAATGTACATTTCTAGTAGAAGGGGCAATACAATCCCAATACCTTCCTGCTGTAGGCAACAGCAAAAATTACTTGGGAAAACAAGTGTCTTAAAGTATATACCATACTGAGAAAAACCTGATGATAGGGTGACTAGGATAGACTAATAGGATGTTTCCTGTTTCCAAATTGCTATGGAGGCCTAGAAAAAATATCGCCCAGGGAATATTTGTTTTAAAGTATGTGACCTCCTCCGTACTTTTTAATGGACTGGTAGGATGAAACAGTGGAAGAGGGAATTCACTGAAACAAACTATTTGTGGGAACTTTGAAAAGGTTATATAATGGAGGGTAATATCCAGTTGTTGTAGCTGTTGCATGTTTTCTTACTAGTCATTTATTTTCAGTGTAGTCTCCTCTACCTCTGCTTTTAAATTTCTCACATTTTTTTGGAATGATTACATAAAGATCAATTTTGTACATTTTCATTCCAAGGTCAGTTAGCACTCCCTAGAGTGCTGATAGCCACATTTGTGAAATATTCTTCCTGTATCAGTAAGTTCCAGCAAGGTTCTTCTGTGTATAAGCATTATTCGTATTGGCCTCCTGCACATTTTGAATGGGTGTACTATTTAAAAGCATTCCCAAGGCACCAAATAGAGTCTTTCCCCACCACCACCACCCCTTTTTTTTTTTTCTGTGGCACAATCCCTCTGGGCTTGCAAACCACCGGAAACTTGCATACACGTCTCAAATGATTTAGAAAACAAACTCAACAATCCCAAGATAATTGTAAGGTTGCCATATAATCATTCCATCACTGCAGACAATTAACACTTCTTTCCAGCAACTTTTAGTACTGACCCCAATGTTCACAACAAAACATCAGTTCTCTTTAAGACTAGGATTCAGCATTTACCTGTTTTTGAAGTTGGTTCCTAAGAGCTGGCTTGATGAATGACTTTTGGGTTAGAAAGCTGTTGCCATGCTCCTTCTGACAGCTAGAAAGAAATGGAGAGTGTGAATGTTTTATTTTCCCTTTGAAACAAATATATCTCTTGTATGGTCATTTGTTGTCAGCTTTTCTTTTCCATACCTAATTAAAATGTTAAAAAAGAAAGTGAGAAGGAGGGCATATAGGATATGATTTCACACTAGAACTGCCCTTTCCATCCTCTAGGCTGACTCCTTTTCTATGTTGTCATTCACATTTCAGCTACTTTTAATTAGAGCCAGGGGACCTAGCAACTCTCACTCCCCTAAAGTGATCAGACTCCCATTAAAAAAAAAGACTCTGAGGGCTCATTAAGTTCATGTGCTTCCCAGCCTTGGTCCACTGCTATTGCTTTTCTGCCAGCCTCCCACGGACTTTAACAGACAAGCTTTATCTTGGAACCCCTCCAACTCCTTTGCTACCCTCTCAATGGGCTCCCAGTTTTCCCTGGCCAGCAAGATAAGCTGGGTAGTAGGCCTGAGTCTCTCAAGGTAGATTTAACACTACTGGATGAGGTCTCCTTCCTTCAGAATTCATGCCATGGCACAGGGAGGACTCCAGTAGGAGAAGTATTTGATGTTGTTCTCATGATTCAGTGGAAATGATACATCTTTATGGAGTTCAGGCATGTCATCTTTTTATGAAGAGCTGGTTATCAACTGGAAACCTAGAGAGACCTGAATGTCTTGGACCCCATCCCATCTCTGCTTGAAGTTCCACTCCTACATCTGGGAAACAAAAATTCTAGATATATGCCTAGCCCCAGGCCCTAGGCTCACAAGAGCATCTCTACTACTGGTCTTGAATATTTATCTTCCCCTCCTGCCTGGCAGTAAATTCTAGGAAAAGGAAGAGTGAGAGAATAAGAAAAACAACCCATTCCATTGTCTCCTCCATTCCCTATGATTTTTGTGAGACCAGAGATGAGACCCATTTTATATATATATATATAGAGAGAGAGAGAGAGAGAGAGAGGAAGCGGTTGTGGGGTGGGGAGGTTGAATTTCATATTCAAACATTAACACATTAGCTATGAAAGAGAATTATAATCACAATTATGTACATACTACATAGAATTGTGATTTATACTGGCTTAGGTAGAACTTAACTGAAATGTTGAGGTGCTGCTAAAACAGACACAGGAATTTAGAAGAGCAGGTTATCTAAATCTCCATGATCTTGGGAAGATTCAAGCCCAGAGAGAGTTGTATCTGACTAATTGGCATTGCACTATTCATTTTGGATGAGTGTTTCATTCACCAGGGCTATTAATATTCACTATTTAATATCACTGTGCCTGATCTTCTTTGGGTACATCATTGAATCCGGGATGTGCTCTCAATTATCCACGTAATCTGCCTTTGTGATTTTGCCACTACCTTTTTTATTGGCTCATTAAATAGTTTAAAATCATCTCTCCAAGTAGCATCTCATCTCTGTCCATAGCATAATAGAATAGTATTAAGGCAATAGGAACTTTTAAAAATATTCTCTCTCATTATTCGTAAAATGATGCCTGAAAAAAACTTCACATGATTATGGCCAATCTTTCTCTAGCCTAATCCACAAAACTTATGATTCTTTCCCTGAACCTCAGTGTTTTTGCTGTTGCTCAACAGTAACTGAATAGCAGTGATTGGAGTGAGGTGGCTTCCTATATATATGATCAGTGCTTCCACCCATTTTCTCTTAAGATATTTTCGGACATTTAATCTTTGGGAATGTGAATAGCACAAGCTGTATCATAAAAATACATTGTGTAACCTTGAATATATTTTTTTCATAATGCATTCCTAAAGAACTGATTATGTTGGGGTCCCTAGAATCCCAACAATGACAACATCCAATAAAAACCTTAAACCAGTGTCAATGAGCTGAAAAAAAAGGTAACCACAGGGCATCTAAAATATTACCAATTTTGACACAGCAAAGACCTCCCCATGACTAGAATAAATAAATAAGAATTATTTAATTCTAAAACATTTTCAAAATAATTCATTCTGGTTTCAAATCTTTCTTCAGTATTTTGAAGCGTTAAGGGTTTTTTTTGTTTACAGTAAGTGGAAAGAGTTGAATTCATTCAAAGTATGGTGCATTGTGTCCTTTCTAGTATTACTATGCCAATTAACAATGTTGTAAGGTTTACAGTGTTAGCAGGTTAATCTGACTAAGATGAATGAGCCATTGAGTGTGATTCTAGAGCGAAGTCTACAATGTCCTTTTTCTTTCACTAACTGTGTCTGAGTAATCCTTGCTTAAAAATGGAAACTCTTCTCATGACATGTATAGCTGGCTAAATCTCTCTGGGCAATTTGTGTATTTTGCACATTCTCGGAGAGAATAATTGTTCTTAGGCACCTTGGAAACACTTAGCCTCATGTGTTGTTTGCATGCATGAACTGCGGCAAAATAAGGCAAGTTTCACTGAATCTTCACAGTCAACATTTCTAATCTGCAATGAGCTTTTTTAAAGGGTCTAAAATTAAAAGAAAACCTGGGAGGAGATATTTACTTCTTTTTCGCAAGAGTCTGTCCTTCTATATTGAAAGAAACCATTTTCACATGGGTTGTTCTCAAAAACCTCAGGATTTCAAAATGACCATGTGTTCTCTTAAACTTCCCAGGCCCGTTTTCCTGACTCCGGAAACTGAATCACAGATCAAATCCTTGTTAAATTCATTCGTGTGCTGTGTTTATAGATGCAAAATATCTGAACAATTCACTTCCCCAAGACTCCTTTGGCCTGAATGATCTGAACGTTCTGGTTGAACAGGATTTGACCTAAAAATAACCAGACAGCTGAGGCCAAAAATAAGTTGTAAAGTATCATTTTTTGGATTCATTTTAAGCAAATATTCTTTCTTTTAAGCAATGACTAATTGTTTCACTGTTAAAGTTACTTGTGCCTCAGTTTCCTCATCCATAAAGTGGGGAGCATATCACCTGCCCCAACTTCTTGGAAAGCAGCATGGCCTAGTGGATAGAGCATATGGATCTGTGAGTCAGAAGGACCTGGGCTCTAATTCTGGCTCTGCCACTTGTCTGCTGTTTGACCTTGGGCAAGTCACTTAACTTCTCGGTGCCTCAGTTACCTCATCTGTAAAATGGGGATTGAGACTGTGAGTCCCATGTAGGACATGGACTGTGTCCAAATTGATTAGCTTGTATCTATCCCAGTGCTTAGAACAGTGTTTGGCACATAGTAAGCATTTAATAAATACAATTAAAAAAAACAACTTTGGTTAACATTACATTTGATAATGTCAATCCAGAGCTGTTGGTCAGTAGCTTCACTTGAATAAAGCAGAAGAACGCTGATGGGAATACTTAAGGATCACATCCTCCTCCTTCAGTTAAAAAATGTTTTCTGTTGCCCACATGAGATGACAAAGTTTGCAAGGCTGAATGAAGGACCAGATGCCTCTAATATTTAGCCAGTACCAAGCCATTTAAGATTCAGGGTGAGGGGAGAAGAAGGTAAACAAAATGCATGGCCTTTTCTTTATGGATGCAGTCTGCACTTTAGTGGTAAATGTCATAGCAAATACAAGCCTTACTGTGGTCCTAGTGCTGTGCTGAATTAGGCTCAGGGTAAAGATATGTTACAAATTAAATGTTGCAGTCAGTATGTAAAGCTGCAATAAATAGAAACTGAGTAACTCTGAGGATTGAATTAAGCTTTAAATTTAAACTCTGCAGAACTGTAATTAAAACTTAGCCTGTAGCAAACCATTCACTTGAGATTAAAGTAGTGTGGGGGAAGCAGAGATTTGGGTTCACCTTGCTTTCTACAATTTATAAGTCTAAGCTACCAAAAACTAACAGCCCTGCCCCTGAATCCAGCTCCCAATTAAAAACACAGTTTGAAAAGCTTTAGGAGGCCTAAGGGGCCTCTTTTACAGAAGGCTCTACCTTCCCCCTTCACTCTATGAACACATTAAAAAATATTACCTGGTCCCCGGTTGGTCTTCCAAGCTGACACTATGTTTTCATTAATACATCATTAGAGTAATGACATTGTGCTGATGTTTTTCTCTAAACACAGCCCAGGTTACACAGATAACTAGGGCTGCTGTTGCCTTTGGATGCTTTCTTAGTGAGCCATATTGTTTAGATGGCTTTTAACATTTCAAAACTATAATTTGCACTGCTTTAAAGCAGGCTCTTCTGTATGCAACCGTGCATCATAGCGATCCCTGGGAGTGTATATGTGTGCGTGCATTTGTGTGTGTTGATTGGGCTGAGTTCGCATTATCTTAACCATTGCTCTTTTAAAGTCAGCGAACGTTTGCAATTACTAAGAATGAAATGTTTTCCCCTTTAGTAGGCATTTAGGATTCAAATATGTCAGTGCAGGTAATCTTTAGTATGTTTTCAAAACAAATCTGAAAACAAAAATGGTAACTCTTGCTTTATTTCCCAGACCATTAACTGTTACCTCATAGACAATAATGGATTTATTCTAGTCTCTGAAGACTACAAACAGGTAAGTCTAAAAGTCTAAATCTTAATAAGCTGAAAAAGTTCTTAGGTGATAAAAAGCAAATTGTAGTATTACAGCTTTAAATCAATGATCTTTATTTATGAAGTAAATAGCAGGAGATTAAAATCCATCCCCTCCCCCTAAGAATGTAAATTGCTGTTCAGAGGGCCCCAAAGAATTTTTACCTCACAGTGGGGAGGGTCTGCTCTCAGACTCATAAAAAGTTCAATTTATAGAACTCTTTGCTGCAGAGGTGTCTGTCCCTCTTGAAGAATTTTTGCCCTGAGGGAGGAGGTTCCATAAGGAGTTTAAACCATTTTTTTTAAGGTGAATTTACTTTTAAATTGTATTAAACAACAATACTGTTTGCCATTGCACTTCTGTATTTTTAACCTGATAATCAAATCACTCCAGTGGCAGGATGAGAACAAGCACTGAACACTAAGAGAGGAGGATCCAGAAAGGAATGTTTAGAATTAATTTTGGATAGGGAAAGACCGCTGTGTCATAATGAATGTAGTTAATCAGTTAAAACTAATTGGTTCTAGGAAAATGGGGGACAGGGTATGGGGGAGAAGAAGAGCGGCTAAACTGAGGGCAGCCTACCCAGTTTCATTTGGAACTGAGTTAGAAAATGTCACCCCTTTTAAAACTCTAGTCAAAGTGACTTCACGTGAGAAGCATGGGAAGCAAAAATTGGTTTTTCTATGTTCTTCCTGTGACTGGTTGCATCAGTAGTAGAAACAAAGCTAGAAAAATACAGTGCTTCACCATTTAACCATATTTTTTAATAAGACAGTGATGATTGTAGTGGTAATTGTGATGATTTTGATTTACCTCAAACTGTGATCATTAATATTCAGTATTAAAGACCATGAAATATGGGGGAGTCATTCGTAGAATGGAGAACACACCAAGGAGCTTGTTATGTTTTTTGTTAATGGTGTTTTATAGAATAAAATGACAGAAATAATCATATAGACAAATTTATGAACAAACGGAGTCATTTCTAAGTTCCAAAATTTGGGATCTTGTTTGTTCCAGTCAGACCAAGAATGAACAAAAAACAGTGTGGCCTAGTTGAAAGAGCACAGGCCTAGGAGTCAGAGGACCTGAGGACCTGAGTTCTAATTCAGGGTCTGCCACTTGTCTGCTGTGTGAACTTCGACAAGTCACTTTTTTGGACCTCAGTTACTTCATCTGTGAAATGGGGATGAAGACTCTGAACCCTACACATGAACTGTGTCCAACCTGATTATCCTGTATCTACAGTGCCTGGCTAATAATAATAATAATAATAATAATAATAATAATAATAATAATAATAATAATTGTGGTATTTGTTAAGTGTTTACTGTACCAGGCACTGTATTAAGTGCTGGGGTGAATACAAGCAAATCGGGTTGGACACAGTCCCTGTTCCACATGGGGCTCACAGTCTCAATCCCCATTTTACAAATGAGGTAACTGAGGAACGGAGAAGTGAAATGACTTGCCTAAGGTCATACAGCAGACAAGTGGCAGAGTCGGGATTAGAACCCACAAACTTCTGACTCCCAAGCTCGTGCTCTATCCACTACCTCATGCTACTACTCACTACCTCATGCTGCTTTTCACTAGGTCATGGATGAATAGCTTTAAAAAACAAAACAAACAACAACAAAAATAATTGCCACCTCAAAATGTATGTTTGTGTTTATATGATACAAAATATGTGTCAGTGAAGAATAACAAAACTATTGTATTAAAATGAACAGAGGAAAGATTTTGACTTCCTAAGGAAGCTAATGATTCTAATGTTGGATAACATTTATTGTTACTGCTGCTATTCCTTTCCAACTATCAAATGTGGCAGTCTTACATTCATACTTCTATTACCTTGCACTGGAATAAGACTGGGATATGACTTGATAGTCAAATTTCCTAATATCTAAAGTTCTGCCAATCTTTTTAGTCTGGGCTTGTTTGATGTTGACTGACTTCCTGTCCCCTAATTAGTATAATTCTTCTCCATCAAACAAGTAGCTCCATTGAAATTGGTGTATTTATGCACATGAAATACAAATGTTCTCCTAGCTCCTAGCAGGCTGAACACACCCACATATTTTGGAAAAGGTTCCAAGTTTCCCTTGAGTGAAAAAGGCAATACTCACTATTCAGACAGAGGAATGCCTTTTTTCTTTTTTGGCTAAGTCTGTAAGCTTTTCTGCCTGAAAACTCCCAGGTGCATACTTGAGGTCAACTAAGTTACTTGTAATGGAATTGGGGTTTAGTTAATACAAAATCTATGGAATTTATGTAATTTGGCACTTTCCCCTGTAAATTCTGACATATTTTTCCCCTTATAAACCGTGTCTTCACTGACCAAGTAGAGTGCGTGGTTTTGAGCTGTGCAGAAGGTGAAGGCAACCTCGCTTTTTTGTAAAATTTGCAGTGCTCAGCTCCCACCATTAAAACAGAGCCCCAGATCACTGAGGTTTAGGTAGCACACTGAACATGGTACATGATTATATGGTGAGTCTAGATATAGCAATAAAGAACTCATCAAACCAACTCAATCTGGGCTTGGGTTAAAGCCTTATATACAAAAAAGCAACTCATACAAAACTTAATGCGGGCTTTTCATGCTTACATGTCTTAGCATCACTCTCATAGGTTGAATAGATGTCAGTGGGCAAAACCATTATCAGGAAGACTCAATCTTGCCTCTAAGTATATTCATAATGTCCTCAATGCCTTTGCTTCTCAATGTGAGGTGTCAGGTATTTTTATTTTTTTTATCATCCATTTACTAAGTACTTATAGGCAAAATAGGTCATTCTGCAGAAAGTGATTGTGATTGTGAACTGACCCTAAAAGACAGACTGGTTATAGGATTGCTCTGTGAACAATCTGTTCCCTTAAACAGTTCTTTTTTTATTATTCTTTAGAAAACTTTTTCATAGCCTATTTATATCTTTACAGGATAACATTTTAATTGCAAGAGGTTTTGCTCAGATTAGTACAATTTCTGCACAAGATTTTTGCTATGAATCTTTTAATTCCAACATAAGATATTATGTAATATACCTTCTCTATTGTGTACATTTTCACATCTGCTTAGTGGTTTACTTTGTAATCCCTTAATTTATCATGACTGTTAAATCCTTTTCAATTTTTATGTAACAGTAGCCCTGAAAACCTATCTTTGTAACTGTCAAAAGTATTCTTGTCAAGCCCTAGACATGGGCTGTGTCAGTTTTCATTTTCTCCACTGCTGGTTTGCATAGTATTTATCCTCACTTCCCCTCATGTCTTCTATTCTTCCCTTTCAGACTGGAAATTTTTTTGGTGAGGTTGAGGGAGCTGTGATGAACAAATTATTAACAATGGGCTCCTTTAAAAGGTAGGAATTTTATGACCTCCATGACCCTCAGAAAGTTTGCCTGAAAAAATAAAACAAACCAAACCGAGGTTTGACCCTTTGGCTGGATTCTACTTGTGTTCCTCCTCCAGATGATATAAGTGTAATTTGATGCCACACGCATAAGTGTTAAGAGTCTTGGAGACTCAGCTTTCAGTTGGTTTTCTGTTCACACAGCATAGTCTGTAAGAGGCCAAGATTGAAGACTTTTGCCTGGTGGTTAAAATGGCATCAAACTGATGCAAGTCACTGTTAAAAAACAGAAAACATCATAGTATGTAGATTGCTTGGTTTTGAAATGACAGTTCAGTGAGGTCACAGATGTTCCAAAAGCAAAACGGAGATATGTGTTTCTTACCATGTGCTTTTGCAGATTTATTTACTATAACTCTATAATTCAATGAATTGTTTCAAAAGCATTTTATCAAGTGGAGGTGACTGCTAGTCATTTGGTGGAAGAAGTGCTTTTTAAGCATTATTTTCTCTTGAAACTATACTGTAAAAATGAATTGAGAGAATCGTTGCAAAAATTTAATTCAATTTAGGACCATATCTCTCCGTCCAACACTTCTCCTTAAGCAGGACTCCTGTTACATCAAAAGATTATGGTAGAAAGTAACACCCAAAAAAATCACACACGTCAATAACATCTCACCACCATCACCTCTGTCTCCTTCCTGTCTACCTCCCAAGAAGAACATTGGCCTTTGAAATGGTGCTTTAATGAAACTATTTGAATGCTGTTAAATGTATAATAGCAGGAAATATAATGATAGACCTGCAGCTCAAATGTTAGATCTAGAATATACAGGCAGCCAGTTGGAAGTGGTTCACTAGTTTATTACTACCCTGGAGCTGAGCAGTGGAGGGAGTTAAAAATCATGAAATAAAAGTTTAAGTTACTAGCAGAGATCAATTGAACAGTATGTTGAATGCAAGGGTTCAAATGTGACAATCTGGTTAAGTAATAATAATAATAATAATGGCATTTGTTAAGCGCTTACTATGTGCAAAGCACTGTTCTAAGTGCTGGGAAGTTTACAAGGTGATCAGGTTGTCCCACGGGGGGGCTCACAGTCTTAATCCCCATTTTACAGATAGGGAACTGAGGCCCAGAGAAGTGAAGTGACTTGCCCAAAGTCACACAGCTGACAAGTGGCGGAGCCGGGATTTGAACCCATGACCTCTGACTCCAAAGCCCAGGCTCTTTCCACTGATCTATGCTGCTTCCCCAGTTAAGTAGTAAAAACTGATGATACCAAGAAAAAAGTTACTACAGAAATGGCAAAAGTGCCTAGAGGACGCACCCATTTTTCTCTCCTGAACTAAGAGCAGGGCCTGTGATAGATCAGAGCATAAACTCTCTCCTTGGTCTCCTTGTATCCATGTATCCCCAAGCACTTAGTACAGTGCTCTGCACACAGTAAGTGCTCAATAAATACGATTGAATGAATGAATGAATATATCTTTTTAAAAAGGTACATACTTGTCTTCATGCATTCAGTGTCTGGTATTCAGCATTTTAAAAATCTATTTTAAGCTGGGCCCTGATCATTGTCACAGTGATTTTCGTGATTTCCTGAAATGTGCCATGGCAACCTCTGAATTACCTGCCATGTATATCTCTTCTAGGTTCTTGAAGGCTCTGTATGAAAGCACACCTATGCAAATGGAAGCTATTTCGGGTTGGAAAAAGGATGAAAGATTTATACTGATTACACATATGTTTCTCATTTCAAAACTTATATTTCAATTTTTTCCTTGCAAAACCATTTTTCTTTTTTCCCCATGCATATTTCTTTCAAACCACCTAACAAAAGAAACTAAAAGGCTGTAGCAGAGTTCTGCATTCTAAGTTACCCTAGAAGGGGTTACTATCAATCTTATCTTTCATATTACCGCTGAGTAAAAGGGCTTCAAAGAGAGGAGCTACATTCATTGAGAAATGGCATAGTTCCTATCTATGATCATCTCCACATTTTGATAGCAATTCCCTTCAGTGACTACAAACACTACTTTCCTCTGCTCTCTTTGAAGGGTTAAACTCATGCAAGATGAGTCAATCTGGAACTTGCTCCAGAGTTTTAGTAAATAGAACCATCTAGCCAATTTTGAAATTAGAAAATAATTTACACTTTCATGCTATTGCTGAGTAAAAGGGTTTCAAAGAGAGGAGCTACACTCATTGAGAAACAGCATAGTTGCTGGGATCATCTCCACATTTTGATAGTAGTTGCCTTCAGCGACTTCAAACCTTGTTCTCATCTGCTCTCTTTGAGGGGTTAAACTCATGCAAAACTAGTTGATCTGGAACCTGCTCCAGAGTTTTAGTAAATAGAACTCTCTAGTCTATCTTGAAATTAGGAAATAGCTTTCGCTCAGCTTTGGGACCAATGGATGGTAACTTGAAAAGTCTAGGGCAGAGTCTAATACCTTCAGCAGAGGGGGTAGAAGGGAAACCTACAGCTAGAATGTTGTTGGCACATCACTGGCGAGGAGAAGGAGGTGGCTGCTGTCCAACCTCTTCCACTGCTCTTTCTTGCCTTTTCTGAAGGCATCGTCACCATTCTGAGGCCATTCATAGGAGTTTTCCATCACAGCCAAATGTGCTGTTACAGCTGTATAAGAAGCTTCTAATATTGGGCCTGAGATAGAGCAGTTTAGAGAGGGCCACCATTTGGCCTGTCACCACCGCACTAACAGAAGTGGGGTGACCCTGAGAGGAAGGTCCAAGGCCATACCAGTTCACTTGGAGCCACTGTCTTCCACAGCCTCTGTTATCACCGGCATAAAGCTGCAGCCACAGCTGAACCAGTCCATCCTGGGCTATGCTGTTTTCACCACCACTTCCCCTTGAGGGAACATGGAGGAAAACCTTATGGTAATGAGCCTCCAGTATGGCCTGGGTTACTACAGAGAATCAGGAGACTTGGGTTCTAATTCCACCTTTGTCACTTCCCTGTTGTGAGACCTCTGACAAGTCACGCACCTTCTCTATACCTCAGCTTCTTCATCAGTAAAATGAGAATTAAATATCCATCCTTCTTCCCCTCTGATTGGGGGACTCTGTCTAATCTGATTGTATTGTATCTATCACAGCGCTTAGTACATAGTAAGCACTTAGTACCACAATTATTATCATTTTTGCTTTCTCCTTTCTTCCTCTCTTTCCCCTCTCTTGGTCAGTTTATTCTGTCTCCCCCCACTTCCCTTCTTTCTTTCCCTCTCCCTTTTATCCCCCATTATATCTTAACCCTGGTAGCCCTGCTTTCATAACACCAAAGATGACCCGAAGTCCAGTCCTTTAGGCCAGTTAGCCAAGCATTCTCCCCTCCAGATAGTAAGAGGGTATTTTCAGAGTTGTTCTGCCATTGAAAGTGCTGAAAGGATGTAGCAGAGAATGATTGATAATACTATGTTTAACTGGTCAAAAAAGTTTTGCACTTCCATGCCACATCTTAAAATGGTCAGCACTTAAAGTATTGAATAATATAATTTTCAAATTCTTTTTACTTCCCTTGGATAGGCAGGTTTACATCCAAATGAATCCAAATGCAAAATTAATTTTGAAACAAAAGTTTTAAATAACCTATTTGCTCCCACGGATTTGGTATACATGTGCTTGTGAAGTGACGAACCTTTCATTTTTCCTCTCAAGAGTCATATATTAAAGCATGTATGTACCTGTACAGATAAATTCATTCAGATAGATTAATCTAAAGGAGGGGTTGGGAACCTTTAGATCGTGAGCCACATATGCTTCTTCTTGGATTTAAATGTGATTCTCGAGAAAAGGTCCCCACCCACAGACTTGGTTCCTTGAGGGAAAAAAGCTATGCAGGAAGTATCTGGAGCATTCAGCCTCTTTGGGCCATAAAGGGGCTATGGGGGAGCCAAGTTGGCAGCAAACTTCCTCACCAGGTGGCAGGGTGAGCTTAAGATGCTCTTGTCCCTCTCTGCTCCCCACACACACCCACACCCCCAGCAAGCGGCAGAAGCACTGAGAAAGGCCAGCCAAGCCAGTCAAGGAAGGAGTCTGCTTATACTGGAGTGGAGGCCATACTCACAGATGTCAGCTGTGGGAAAGCTGCATAATGGGCAGGAGAGTGCCAGGGCAGAAGACAAGTTCAGCCTCTGTGTAGGGACCATCAACACTTATCTTCAGCCCCAAGAACACCAAGTCTGGGAGCAATTAAATAGCAGTGGTGGAAGAGGATGAAGAGGAAAAAACACAGCCAGCTATATACCATCATCTAATTTCCACCTGTATAATTGTTCAATCAATTGTATTTATTGAGTGAGTGTTTACTTGCAGGGTGCTGTACAAAGCACATGGGAGAGCACTCTGCACACAGTAAAAACTTGATAAATACTGTTATTACTACTGCTGCCACTACTACCACATGTAAGTTGTTTTGCTCTGTTTCTCCCCATTTTCGCCCTTATTCTCAGGGTAGGACACACAACGGTCTTGGAAGTAGCCCCCCCCCTCATTCAAATTGGACCCTGAGTAAACTGTAGTAAAGGCTGAGCAAGAGAAGGTATAGGAGGTGAGGAAAGAACCAGTCCACAGCCGCACACCTCTCCTTCTCTCCCAGCACCAGCAGGCTGTGGGAAGGAATGGGGAAAGAGGTGGACCATCGGTTCCTGCCTTTCTCCTTCCTTCCTGGCTCTGGTGAGTTGAGGACAGGACCACCCCATCTTCCCTCCTTTTCCCTATCCTTCTTTTCTGCTGTTCCTCCTCTTCTTTCCCTCCCTTTTCTTCCCCTTCTTCCCCAATTTACCCTCTTCCCTTCTTTCTCTTGCTCTACCATCTCCTCTGTTTCCTTCCCCTTTCCCTCCTTTTACCCTCACCTCTTCTAACCCTCCTCTTTTCCCATCTCATCCTCCCCTTTCCTTTTCTCTCCCACTTGCTTTTTTCTCTCATCTCCCATCCCTACAGGCAATACACATCTGTTGTGGTGAAATAGCCACATGATGCAATGTTGTCATCACATTACATTGAGCATGATGTCACTTGCTATGTGGCAGGGCCATGAATTATATGGTTCAAAGGTTCAATTTGGTTTGACAGTTCTGACCAAAAATGTTCTAAAGTGATAGCTGTCAGTAGAACCCCATTTTGGGGGTCTTGTGATTGCAGATACAGTAATTAAAAGGAACAACACTAACTGAATAAAAATACAAAGTCATAGATACAGAATTGTTGTTTTCCTATTTCAGAATGCTAAGGTTTATTTCAAAGTCCAAAGACCTTTGAGTCAGTCCATCTGTTGATGTTGTCTAATTAGGACTATAGGTGTGGCATAGAAAAATGAACTTGGCACTCAAATCATTCAAAACCAACTTAAATATTTTTAATGGCGCTGACATAGGGGCAAGATAGTTGGGGCCACGATGAAAAGGCATCTGTTTTCTCAAGGAAAGATGTGAGGTTGGGGTTTGTGAAAGAGGTAGGACTCTAAACAAGAAAGAAAAGGAGCAATGGAAGATGCATGTAAAGAACTGAACAAGTTTGAAGGAGAGAATTATCTGTTTTCTGTGCAGGAAAACGTTTTCCTCTGCAAGTGAGTGGAAAATGAAGGAATCATTATCAATCACTTGTATTTATTGAGCACTTATTGTGTGCAGAGAATCATACTAATAGCTTGGGAAAGTATAATATAACAGACTTGGTAGACACATTCCCTGCCCACAACAAATCAATCAGTGACATTTATTGAGTGCTCACTGGTGTGCTGGGCACTGTACTAAGCACTTGGGAGAGTACAGTACAGCGTAGTTGGTAGATATGTTCTCTGCCCACAACATATAGAGTACTAGGGTTTTCTCTCCGTCATGTCTTTCTTTTCACTAGGCATTCTCTTGGTTCCTGTTACACAACTCTACTTTTTCTTGCTGAATCTTCATGTGCTTTAGGTACAGAATAAATGTAGACAACTGAACTCCAACTTATTCAATACTTGCTGACTCCGTAGTAATTTGGATTCACTTCAAAGGCTACCATTGTTGGATTTTGTTGTGAACCCTGTTTAAGCCCTAAATTGTCATCCTCCTACACTTAACCCCAAGTGCATTCTTTCACACGCACATGCACACACACACACGCGCGCACACACACACACACACACACACACATGAGGAATACAGTCTTCTCTAATTTTCTTGTAAGTTAGCTCTAGTAGAATGTCCATCCTCATTGTGAAACATTGCCACTTTAAAAATTCTATTAAATTTCAAAGTTATCACTTTTGGACAAACTTGTTTTCAAAAACACTACCTCATATCCTCTTTTATCTCTGGTTTCTCTGGGGATAGAAAAGTCATTTGCCTCTCTCCCATGAAACTTACAATAGTATTCCAAGTCTTCAGCATTGAATTTTAGTTGAATGCTCTAGTAATGCTGTTGAAAGGGTGTTAAAGTGAAAGTATGTTATGTTTGGAAGGCTTTTTTCCTTTAATGTAGTGCTTAGCTTTCCAAAGATTTTTTTTAATACTCAACAACTCCTTTAATGAATGTAATAGCCTTCTTTGCTTCCTTCTGAACTGATCTCTTCTATGAACGTTTACTTTGTTAAGGCATAGTCCTGAGAGGGGCAAAAAAGTCAGATAGGCTGACTTGAATAAGTGTGTTCTGTGGGAGGAAAAAACCCTTTCTTGTTGGTCCAGATTGTGGTGAGTTGGAGGTTATCATTACTGGAGAATTTTATTGATGAAGCAATCAAAGGAAAATAAATGCCTTTGATGCCAATGTGTTCCTTGCAAAGATTTCTATGTACATAACTTGGAACATTCTTTCAGTTTTCCTCAATAATGCAAAAATAATCTGTACCCCAAGGACTCAATCAATCAATCAATCATATTTATTGAGCGCTTACTGTGTGCAGAGCACTGTACTAAGCACTTGGGAAGTACTAGTTGGCAACATATAGAGACGGTCCCTACCCAACAGTGGGCTCACAGTCTAGAAGGGTGAGACAGAGAACAAAACCAAACATATTAACAGAATAAAATAAATACAATAGATATGTACAAGTAAAATAAATAAATAGAGTAATAAATATGTACAATCATATATACATATATACAGGTGCTGTGGGGAAGGGAAGGAGGCAAGATGGGGATGGAGAGGAAGGAGAGGGCTCCGCCCTCTGCTCCAGGACTCAGTCTGGGAAGGCCTCCTGGAGGAGGTGAGCTCTCAGTAGGGCCTTGAAGGGAGGAAGAGAGCTAGCTTGGCGGATGTTGGGAGGGAGGGCATTCCAGGCAGGGGGAGGACGTGGGCGGGGGGTCGATGGTGGGACAGGTGAGAAGGAGGCACGGTGAGGAGATTAGCGGCAGAGGAGCGGAGGGTGCGGGCTGGGCTGTAGAAGGAGAGAAGGGAGGTGAGGTAGGAGGGGGCGAGGTGATGGAGAGCCTTGAAGCTGAGGGTGAGGAGTTTCTGCCTGATGCGCAGATTGATTGGTAGCCACTGGAGATTTTTGAGGAGGGGAGTAACATGCCCAGAGCGTTTCTGGACAAAGACAATCCGGTCAGTGGCGTGAAGTATGGATTGAAGTGGGGAGAGACAAGAGGATGGGAGATTGGAGAGGAGGCTGATACAGTAATCCAGACGGGGTAGGATGAGAGCTTGAACGAGCAGGGTAGCAGTTTGGATGGAGAGGAAAGGGCGGATCTTGGTAATGTTGCAGAGCTGAGACCGGCAGGTTTTGGTGACAGCTTGGATGTGAGGGGTGAACTAGAGAGCAGAGTCGAGGATGACACCAAGGTTGTGGGCCTGTGAGACAGGAAGGATGGTAGTGCTGTCAACAGTGATGGGAAAGTCAGGGAGAGGGCAGGGTTTGGGAGGGAAGATAAAGAGTTCAGTCTTGGACATGTTGAGTTTTAGGTGGTGGGCAGACATCCAGATGGAGATGTCCTGAAGGCAGGAGGAGATGCGAGCCTCGAGGGAGGGGGAGAGAGCAGGGGCAGAGATGTAGATTTGGGTGTCATCAGCGTAGAGATGATAGTTGAAGCCATGGGAGCGAATGAGGTCACCAAGGGAGTGAGTGTAGATCGAGAACAGAAGGGGACCAAGAACTGAGCCTTGAGGAACCCCCACAGTAAGGGGATGGGAGGGGGAGGAGGAGCCTGCAAAAGAGACTGAGAATGACCGACTGGAAAGATAAGAGGAGAACCAGGAGAGGACGGAGTCTGTGAAGCCAAGGTTGGATAGCGTGTTGAGGAGAAGGGGGTGGTCCACAGTGTCGAAGGCAGCTGAGAGGTCGAGGAGGATTAGGATAGAGTATGAGCCGTTGGATTTGGCAAGCAGGAGGTCATTGGTGACCTCTGAGAGGGCAGTTTCCATGGAATGTAGGGGACAAAAGCCAGACTGGAGGGGGTCGAGGAGAGAGTTTGTGTTGAGCAATTCGAGGCAGCGCATGTAGATGACTCGTTCAAGGAGTTTGGAAAGGAATGGTAGGAGGGAGATGGGGCGATAACTAGAAGGTGAGGTGGGGTCAAGAGAGGGTGTTTTTAGGATGGGAGAGACATGGGCATGTTTGAAGGCAGAGGGGAAGGAACCAGTGGAGAGTGAGCGGTTGAAGATGGAAGTTAAGGAGGGGAGAAGGGATGGAGTGAGAGATTGCATGAGATGAGAGGGAATGGGGTCAGAAGCACAGGTGGCTGGAGTAGCACTTGAGAGGAGGGAGGAGAGCTCCTCTGAGGATACTGCTGGGAAGGATGGGAGAGTAGCAGAGAGTGTTGAGAGCTGGGGGGTTGGAGAAGGCGGGGGAGTGACTTTGGGGAGGTCGGGCCTGATGGATTGAATTTTATTAATGAAGTAGGAGGCCAGATCGTTGGGGGTGAGGGAAGGAGGAGGGGGAGGAACAGGGGGCCTGAGAAGGGAGTTGAATGTACGGAAGAGCTGACAGGGATGATGGGCATGGGTGTCAATAATGGAGGAGAAATAGTTTTGTCTGGCAGAGGAGAGGGCTGAGTTAAGGCAGGAAAGGATAAACTTGAAGTGAACGAGGTTGGCAAGGTGTTTAGACTTTCACCAGCAGCGTTCGGCAGCTCGAGCATAAGAGCGAAGGAAGCGGACAGTGGCAGTGATCCAGGGCTGTGGGTTAGTGGTACGAGAGCGGTGAAGGGAAAGGTGAGCGAGTGAGTCAAGCTGAGTAGAAAGGGTAGAGTTGAGAGCAGTAATCTCCTGAGCCCATGTCACATTTATCAAAATTAGCACAAGATTTATGAAAATCACATTGGTTGCCATGACATCTACATTCCCTTTGATCATCTTTTGTAATCTAGACTTTTTCCATACTCCATTCTTTCAATTAAAACAAAACGGTAGGGTAGGAGGGTTTTCAAACTGTTTGAAAAAAAAATCACATTGCACTGATTGGTTAAATATAGACCTGGCTTAAACAAATTTGGCAAAAGCACTCTGTCTAGCTTCACAACCTTCAAAACCTTGAATAGGTTTTGCCTAAAGTAATTCACCAAAGCAGAACTAAACAGCTTCATCCTATTTTCTGCTCTAAATGAGACAAATATCAAATATTGGCATGTGGTACTTATAATGTAGGATTCATCCAAGCTTTTTTTTTTACGATTCTGTAAATGAAGAAAATGTTTGAAGAAAGAACGATGCTGAAATTGAGACCTGCTAAAACCGATAAACTATTGGCTGTTTTCTAGCTTAGTGATAGGTCTTAGACCTATTCCACCCTTTGGATGGAACCATTTGGTTTAGACTGTATATAAAGGGGCGAGCTCTCCTTTGCTTTCTTACCCAGTGGATGAACATTTTGTCTTTCTGATGATCTTTATGCATTGACACTCATTATAGCTAGCTTTATCTTAGTAGCAAGATTCAAGTGAACAATTTCTTTGTTCCTCAGAAATGGAAAGGCATTAGCCTGTTAAACATGTTCACACCTGGAACTTGATATTACATAGTTTGTAGCTTTAGAAAAGTGGGACTCAAGTTTCGCTTCCCTTCTTTCAAATTCTATGTTCCACTCGAAAAGATGTGATGAGATTTCATATTATCGGTTTTTATTCCTTTCTTTTCATCAATATTGGGTCTTTTTGGTGAACAGCATTCAGTAATTACAGGCTGGAAGGCCAAAGCCCCCTGTTTACATGTGTGGCTCAAGGAGTTATCACTTGGATTTGCCTTCTATCCCTCCAGGGCCCTTACTTCTGACCTGGAGAATTAATTTCAGAGCATGAATGAATAAATAGGTGTGTGCCCATGTGAGGGCAGTCCCTGTTGAAAGACAGCCAACTTTTTCATTTGCCCACTATGGACTGTAAGCTCTTTGTGGACAGGGAATGTGTCCATTTATTGTTGTAGTGTACCCTCCCAAATGCTTAGTACAATGCTCTGCACACAGTAAGCACTCAATAAATATGATCAAATGAATGAATGAATGAATGACACATCCATCTGTTTCAAAGACCCCTGGCCAGCAACCTGGTGGTCCAGTGACTTCTGCAGAGGTTGGCTATATAGAAAGGCTGTGTTTGTTGTAGGCCTCAAAGCTTCCCTAATGACAGTGGGGCTCAATATTTACTGTTTTGAGCACCTACCATGTACTGGGTGTCCATTATGCATATGTCAATGCAGGCTTAGCCATGAAATATTGAAGTGATAGAAGACAAGGGAAAAGTGTGTTGTGGCTTTTCCCTTATTTCTTAGATCCTCAAATACTGAATGTTCATGTTTGCTAGATTTCTGGAAGCTTTACCCTTTTCAGAGAATGTCCCAGTTCCTTCCTCCTTTCATTCATTCATTCAATCGTATTTATTGAGCGCTTACTGTGTGCAGAGTACTGTACTAAGTGCTTAGGAAGTGTAAGTTGGCAACATATAGAGACGGTCCCTACCCAACAATGGGCTCACAGTCTAGAAGGGGAAGACAGACAACAAGACAAAACATGTGGACAGGTGTCCAGTCGACAGAACAAATAGAATTAAAGCTAGATGCACATCATTAACAAAATAAATAGAATATTAAATATGTATAAGTAAAATAAATACAGTAGTAAATCTATACTAACCTATATACAAGTGGTGTGGGGAGGGGAAGGAGGTATGGCGGGGGGATGGAGAGGAGGAGAGGAAAAAGGGGGTTTAGTCTGGGAAGGCCTCTTGGAGGAGGTGAGCTCACAGTAGAAGCTCCTTCCATTTCACCTCTCCTTGCACCACTCAAATTTCATCCTGGAAGGTACAGTAGTTTTGCAAAAGGCAAGATTTTCAAGGTAGGTTACTTACAAAAACTGACAGTGGACTATAACCAGTGCTTCTTCTTGGGAGAGTAGTTGGTATTCTTGGTTATGGTTTTAGCACTATTAAAAAGACATTGGAAAGGAATAAGTCTGTATTCTAAAATATCCAACATTGACAGTAGAAGGTTCTATTGTCATAGACTTGGTCTCAAAATGTAGAACCAGCATTCATTCATGTTTAGTAGTGTAGAATTTGTTTTGCATTACTTTGTTTCTTATACATAATTTATATCTGCCTTATGTCAAACTTTCAAAGCAACTGGTCTGCAGAACACAATGATGATAATGATAAGGTATAGGACTGTGGGCAGTGGTTGAAACAGCATGGTGGTGATGTCATTAAGCTTAAGGCATGTTATCTGTAACGAATAAACTGCTGATGCAGAGTGCAGAAGTACACAACATCAGGCTGGGCTGGGCACAAATCTTCGAGCTTAAATTTAGATCAGAAGGAAAGCAGACAATTATCATGTCATTTAACTATAATCAGTTGAACAGGATACAGGTAGCCACAAAATGTAGTTATTTAAAACAGTAACAAACTCACTTCAGACAGTAATAATCTGGACGTCTCTTTTTATGCAACATCTAGTTAAATCTCTCCAAGTGTGGAGAAAAAGGTTTATTTTATAACCTCCTAGAATGGTATTAGTATTAAAAAAGCCTACCATAGAAATGAATAAAAGTCAATGAATCTGGAGCCCATGGACCTTCCCAGATAATTTGGTTTGGCCCCAACACTGAGCCAGAAGCCTCTGAAAATGATCCCAATGAAGCTTTAGTAACCTTCTTGTGATTCATGCCCTAGAACTGTAACATTTTGTGTTTGAGAGTTGAATCCAGGAATTTGTAGTGGTACCCAAGCAGTGAAATGTTTCTTACAGTGAAGACTCAGCATAATTTCCAAACAAGGTACAAATCAGGAATCACTAATTAGGGCAACACTTTCATTCATTCATTCAATCGTATTTGTTGAGCACTTACTGTGTTCAGAACACTGTACTAAGCACTTGGAAAGTAGAATTCAGCAATAAAGAGAGAAAATCACTGCCCACAATGGGCTACGCAACCTCTAGAAAGACTGCAATGACAACAAAAATCTTGAAGTTAACAATAATAATAGGATAAACCTGTACCATAAAATTCAACTCATCAAAAATGCAGTAAAAATTCTAATGCTCAGAATTAAATCCAAAATTATTTTTTAAATTGTTCCTACAGAAAATATCTATCTGTCCATCTATCTACATATATAAGTGTACACACACACAAACTCTCACATAAATTTTTTTATGTGGAAGTGTATCCAGAAAGTGCATTTCCAGTTGGGTAATGATCCATAGATAGTTCACATACAACACATCAAGAACCAAACCTGACGCAAGACTGATTCATGTACAGAGTGACAATTTTGTTTACAGATATTGAGGTATTACATATACTTTGCTGAAGGAGAAGCAACATGGCCTAGTGGAAAGAGTAGTGGCCCAGAGTCAGAGGACCTGGGTTCTGATACCAGCTTTACCAGTTGTCTTCTTTGTGGGCCTGGGCAAGTCACTTAACTTCTCTGTGCCTTAGTTACCACATCTTTAAAATTAAGACTGTAAGCCCTGTTGTGGGACAGTGATTGTGTCCAACCTGATTATCTTGATTCTATAGCCATTGCTTAGTACAGTAAACGGCATATAGTGGATACTTAACAAATACCATTTTAAAAAAAGAAGAAAAGAGCAATTACTAGGGTAGAAGAGCAAGTGGAGTGTGAAAACAGGGATTGAAATGGGATATTAGAAACTAAAGTTTGAATTTTGTAGTAGAGAAAATGGCATATCTTTGTGCCCCAGAGGGGAGGCAGAGTGACAGTGGATTCTCATGTTTCTTTCAGGGGTGGGATGGGGGTGGGGGGTGGAGAGAGAGAGAGAGGGAGAGAGAGAGAGAGTGTGTGTGTGTGTGTGTAGTGCTAAGTGGAGTTCCTCTGATAAATATGGTCTGTTTTATAACACTTCTAAAGCCAATAAATGGCACTCTATAGTGTACCTTGTCTCTTCAGATTTATTCAGGATTTGTAGTCATTTCTTTAGAAGATGTTACATAGTCATTATATCCATATGTGTTATATCGTCACCTTAGAAGGTGAAGTTTTATATACTAGAAGATAATACAAAAACTGTAAACTCTAAACAAGCTAGCCAGGATGTGTGTGAGTGGAGGTTCACTGAACTCCTGTATGGATTCACAGATCTGAAGATTGTCAATATTTTTGAAATTTCACGTATTGCTTTTGACTTACAGACAGTCTCACAGTATAAACTTCCAAACATAATGGCTTTAGGGTTTGGTAGCAGAATTTTGCAGGAATACAAGGTGACTTTCGAGTTTTGCTGGCAGCCATCATGGATGGATTGCCTCTGTTTGGACAACATAAAAGGTGTCAAATTATCTTATAGGCCACTTATCATCATCATCATCAATCGCATTTATTGAGCGCTTACTGTGTGCAGAGCACTGTACTAAGCGCTTGGGAAGTACACTTATCCCAAAATTCCATCAGCCCATTCCTTATTATAAATTGGTAGGGAGAGTTAGAACATTAATTTCAAAATGCATTTTGCTCTACACATGGGTGACTAAATGAGAGATAATGTCTTGTGAATCATAAAATATCAGTGATGGAAAAAGTGGCATGGACTGGCTCCATTTATTCTATGATGGGTTCATTGCTCTCAGAAGAGTGTTACAAATATAACTATCATCATAGGGCAACAGAGAGTGGAACCTCTTGAATGAGCACAGAGACTTTTTTAAACTAAAGGTAAGCAGAGAGCTTCCAATCAAAACCCCAGTTGAGGAAGTTCTTATGCACTGCCTCTTCCAGCGTATTCTCGGCAAAACTTCCACAAATATCTGAAATGTAGATATATTTCGTAAGCATAGCTGCTACACATGAAACTCCCTTTATTTGGAAAATTTCACTCTTTTGTAGGATATTCAGGCTCAGGCATGTAAGGCTTGTAACTGCCCTAACATACCTTGGAAGCACATAGAACTATCCGAACATGGTTCCTAGATACTTCGGAGCAGAGGTTGCTATTAACTCTCCAGCTCATACGGAGCTTCAGTCTGGGCCTTAGGTGCTGGCCCAGAATGGAGTGGGGCTGTTTGAGCATCCTGACAGATATATCCTTCCTTCTCTCCTACCGTTTATCCCACCATTTGTCACTAAATGGGGAGTGTTGCCTCCTTCACTTTGCCGTTCCCAAACCGTACATTTCTTTTGCTTTGCCTTCTAAAAGAGGGGAAAATGATTGAGCAATAGATTGGTATTGTGTGTTTCCTTTATTTTCCTGCCTGGATGCTCCTATTTCTAAAAATGTATTTCAATTAACCTTTTTTCTTTTGCCTCCCACCCCAATGGTGGACAATCCCTGTTGTCGTTTATTCTTGAACTCTGGTGTGTTCTTTTCTTTTAGTCAATCACTTTTCTGTTCTTCCTGTAGAATTACACTTTATGACTACCAAGCCATGTGTAGAACAAACAAAGAAAGTAGCGACAGTGCTCATAGCTTACTGGATGTAAGTATCGTTATCATTCCAGAAACCCACCCTTAAAATGGTTGTATATAGCTCTTTCTATATATAATTATATAATATATGTATATATCAGTTATCATACACCCATCATTCATATTTTGACTCTTTAAAATATTTACTGACTGCCTCCTTAAGACAAGTGGTGGCATTTCAATGAATACCTTGTGCTGCAATAAATAGCAACCAGAACTGAAGGGATTAATGTTGCATCTTTCTGATGTTTAGAAAATGGTTGAAGTTTTAACAGATTTTGTAATTTGGGATTATAGGAAAGATAATTTAGTTTTCCTTAACAGAAATGCTATTTCTTATGTGATATGTGACTGTCGTATCACTTTATTGTAATGTATATCACACAGTCTCCTCTTTAATAATGCCACTTCTAATGCTTAAAAATTTGTCACCAGATCAGAAGGGTCTATTGTGCCATTATAAAACCCAGGTTTCAGAACTCCTTAAATTATTTGATAAAATGTGATCTAGGTAAAGGTATAGAATTTTAAATATGCAAATAATATCGTTTGGGATATATATCCTGAAAAATACAGACAAATAAGTGTGTGCTATCTCTGTAATTGTGTACACACATTTGTACATCTGATAGCTAATTTTCTTAAATGAAAAAAAAGGTCTGGGAAAAAATCATTGATTCATTACCAAATGACAATTTGTGACCTCTAGATCCAGCACTTAGAACAGCGCTTTACACATAGTAAGCACTTAATAAATGCCATCATCATTATTATTATATATGTATAGGGTGCACTTGGGTATAAAATGTAGAATGGCTGTATCATTTGTGAACAAAGTCAGACCAAAGATTGCTAGTGCAACATGGCAAAAAAAAACAGAACCCCCCAAAACTGGAGCCTAGGAAAATTCTTGGAGTCAGTTTATACAGTAGGCTTTAGAACATTAAGCTTTCAGACATAGGATGCTATGCTGTCATAACATAACTTCTCTAAATTTTGATGTAAATGATTTTAGAATTTCAAATCCTAAAAATTTTTCTTTTACTTTTAGGCATTAAGAACTCACAGGCTTTAACCAAGTTGATAATATGCATTTGATTTTCAATTATGCATTCACATAATCCAATTTATTTTTGATACCTTTAAAATGATGCATATTCTGCTTTTGCTTGCAGAAATATATTTTATATATGCACACCTGGTGCAAACTTCATCCCGTTATTTATTCTTGGTACCTGACCAGCACAATTCTTGCTGAAATGTCATTGCCCAATCTGTAGGAAAATAGCGTGGAATTAAAAATAAAAGGAGGTTGGTTCTTGTTTGTCACAAACAGAAACTGCTAACCCACCCTATTTGAAGGTAGTTTTTTGGTTTGGAGAAGCTGTCAAAAGTTCAGATCTTTATCTAGAGCAGTTCAAAGGGTGAATGTACTAACTACTAGGCTAAAAGCCTCAGAAGACACAGGAAGACAGATCTCCCCCTTAATTCTGGGTGGACTGAACATCATTTTCGAGTTTTTCTTTCATTAATTATGTTTCTGTAAAAGAAAGGAAGTGGGAATAACAGAGAAAATTAGAAGTTTCAGGAATGGGTAAGGCTTTGAGTTGATAGTTATTATAATGATGAAGTATAGTTTTCCCATCCCTAGTGTGAATATGAATGATATAAATGTTACAAACCTCGAATAATGTGCACACTAAAAGCCCGGAAATCCTATTAGGATGTTTTGTGATGTTCAACAATAAATATTACAAAAAGAGTTAAATTTTATCTTGTTGTTTCTGTGGTTGCCTCTTTGCTGTAGGGCCTCAGAACATGCTACACATCTTAAATACCTAGAAACAATGATTTGAGTGAAGGAAACAGCCCATGTTAATCCTGAATTCAGGAAATTGAATTCTTGGCATAGGAAAATCACAAAATAAACAACTTAACCTCTTTTTAGAAGTAAAATATTCTGAAGAAAAGATGAAAGAGTGAGGGTCCCTTTTTATAATCGAGGTCTTCTACAATAATTTCACTTATTTTTGTGGGTACTCTTTGTAAAATAATAATTGGCAAGTGTAATGAAAAGCAATATCTATTCATCTAGGTATGACTGGTTGATAATCAGTGCATGTGTTAAAGCAAATGTGTACAATTTTGACTTATTATAAGGACTGAATGACTTTAGTGAAAAATAGGGAATTCTGTTTTAAGCAAACTAATAGTTGAAATATAATTTGAAGCAGTTATATGATATAACTCACTACATTGTCTTGGGAAATACCAACCTCTAGAGGTTAAAAATTTAGGTATCATTTGCCAAACTTCCATTTTTTCCCCCTGGTGATAACCCTTGCATCAGATCATGTTTATTTTACTTGTAAATCATGTTTCAAGACAGAGGAGTTCAAAGTTTTAAAATGTTAGCTTTGTGATACAGTATCTTAAAATTTTCATCACTTAGGAAAGGTTCCCCTGTTTATTAACATGATATAAATCTGACTGAAAGAATAACATTGTCTTTATGTAAAGCCTTGAGTTAAGGCACAAATTGTGTATATTTTACTTTTTGATTAAATGAATTGCTTCTCTTCAGCCTTATAATGCCGCCTTTGCTGCAGTAAAATGGATAATGACAGAACTTGTCTTGTAAGTAAATTTGTTTAGAAATTTTAAATATATATATGTATGTATAGATGTATATATGTATGTCTGTATATATGGAGACATTCAGTTTGAAGTGCGTGGATAATAAATTTAATATCTTCTAGGTAACCTAATTCAGTATCTTGGAAAATATTGAATGTATGAATGAGTAATTGTAACTTTTATTAGGTTATTCATGGCCATTACCTCTAGCCTTACGTCTTTGGGAGTCTAAAAACTTGCAATGCACAATCCAAATGTATTTATTGTGATTACTGTTAAATTTAACATGACTCTTTGGCTGTTTATAATGCTCTTGGGTGGGCTGCTTTCAATAGCACATACTATCTAGGTGATTCATTATGCCACTTTGTGATTTCATACAATATACAGTAACACAGACCCTTTAAATCATCTGTGAGATCTAGGTGTGCTTCTCAGGTGTTATTTAATTGTTTAGTTTGTCTAATCTTAGTAATGTTTTGAATGTAAGTAATGCATCATTGACTTGCTTAAGTCAAACTTAAAATGGCATGAAGATAAAGGACATAAGTATTGAAGGACAAGTTGGACACATTACTTAAGATAACACAAAGTCAACAAAAAGAAAGTATCATATAAGTTGACTTGGTAACAAATCATCCACACTGGTCAAACTACATATTTATTATTGTTTTTTGCAGAATGCAACATTGTAGGCTTAAAGAAGATCCCTTGCCATTAAATAGGCATATGCTACTTCACGGCTTTTTTGAAATTGTTGACATCCATAAAACTGGATTTAAAATAGGATCTTGGTGTAATTAAAGGATTCTGAGAACAGGAGGTAGCAGACTGATGAACCATGTCTGAATTTGTATTGAAAATGGGCTGCTGGTGGCAATTTTGTCTAATATGCATGAAAAATTAACCCAGCTCTTCCCAGTTCATGTGCTTGAAAACTGTAACCATTTTCTACTAATATTAACTTAATAACTTTGATACATTTCAGGTTTTTAAACTGAGGCATTTTATCAATTTTTATAAGTAGTCCCAGAGTTCATTTTTCATAGAAAAAGTTGATTTTGCACACCTCACACATATACACTGGTAAAGCTGTAGCTATTCAACTTTGAGCAGCTACAATTTTTTTTTCTTAACATTCTTAAACTGGATATGAGTGTATTAATTTGTATTCTTTCTGCCAAGGTCAGAAAAATTCTAACCAAATGGCTTTTCACTACAGAATTAAAGTATGCTGAATAATGAAGACTGTCATAAATAATGATCATCTTTAAATTGCTGTTGGCTGCCATGAATTGGGGAATATAATTAGCTTTCCTAACAGAAAAGCTCTCGATTATGAGAAAGCCTAATTATGCTGTCTTGCTACCACCAATGTTAGAATAAATTTTCACTAGAAAGATGAAGCCCAGTGAAAACTAAACAGCAACTAAATAAAACAAACTAGAATTTATGTCACTAGCTCCAATTTTTATATTTTTAAAAACAGATTGCATAGTGTTGAAACAACATATAATACAACTAATATAAAACAACTAATAATTGTATACATTACCTATACAAATCAGGATTTTCATTCTATTCTCTTTTTTTAGATTTCTGGTGGAATTTAATCTGTGCAGTTGGTGGCACTCAGATATAACAGCCATAGGTAAGTGTAGCTTTTTTTTTTCCTCTCTCTTACACTAAGGAAGACAAAGTTTTTTTTCTTAATTTCAGGGGCCTGTTTGCACTGAAAGTGATTCCTTAAAATATTTTAAATAGATTCATGAATGGACACATATATATTTCAGGTTTAGGCATTGCTGAGATACCAATGATTGAGACAATAGGTCTGCTCCCACCAACAGGACATGCACTGATATCATTTTTGCAGTAGTAGTGATGATTTATCCTGAACCATTCTCATCTCCTCACCCCATCCCCCTGTGTCAGTGGCATCGTCAAACCAAAGGACGTGTCTAGTACATCCTGTATATGTGCACCATGTGCATGTTCATGGTGGGCAAAGTTTAAAATCTGTATTTTAAATGGAACCAAATGTTAAGTCCAGCACATGCTACAACTTTACAAGTTTCCACATTAGGTTGATCACTCAGAAAGATCTAACAATACGTTTGACTCTGTAAAAGAAAAATCAAGATCTCTTTCCAACTTGTGGGCAAGGAGTGTGTCCATCAACTCCATTGTATTGTACTTGCTCAAGCACTGTGAGTCTAGTGCTCTGCACACAGTAAGTGCTAAATAAATACCATTGTTTGACTGATTGCTTGAACAGACTAAAGAGTCTAGAAAAGACAGACATGCTATGGCACCAATGTATTAAGATTGGGCTAGTGAAAAAGCATGGGCCTGGGAATCATAGAACCTGGGTTCTGATCTCAGCTCTGCCAACTGTTTGCTTTGTGACCTTGGGCAAGTCACTTAAATTTTCTGTGCCTCAGTTTCAGTCAATCAATCGTATTTATTAAGTGCTTACTGTGTGCAGAGCACTGTACTAAGCTCTTGTGAGAGTGCAATATTGGTTCCCTGCTCAAACGAGCTTGGGTCAGAGGGGGAGACAGACATTAATATGAGTAAATCAATTATGGGTATGTACATCAGTGCTTTGATGCTGAGGGAGAGATGAGTAAAGGGTGCAAATCCAAATACAAAGGTGATGCAGAAGGGAGTGCAAGAAGAAATGAGCACCTAGCTGGGGAAGGACTCTTGGAGGAGATGTGCCTTCAAGAAGGCTTTGAAGGTGGGGGGAATGATCATCTGTCAGATATGAAGAGAGAGGCATTCCAAGCCAGAGGCAGGATGGGGGTAAGAGCTCAGCGGTGTGATAGATGTGATCCAGGTGCAGCGAGTATGTTGCCATTATAGGAGCAAAGTTTGCAAGTTTGGTTGTAGTAGGAGAGCAGCAAGGTGAGGTGAGTCAAGGGAGAGATGGGGGGACAGGGGATTTGAGGAGGGAGTTAAATACCTGGAACAACTGGTGAGGACAATGGGAATCAATAAAGATGGAGAAATAATTTTTCCAGGCAGATGTAAAGCACGCAAACATGAAATTAAAGTAGATAAGGTTGGCCTGATATCTGGATTTCTGCAAGAAGACTCTGTGGCTCATGCACAGAAGTGAAGTAAGTGGACTGTGGAGGTGACTCAGAGCTGTGTGTTAATGGTACGAGATTGATGAAGGGATAGGGGAGTGACTGAGCTGAGTTCAGTATAAAGAGTGGTATTGAGGGCATCGATTTGGTCATCAAGGGTAGGTAGTTTGGGTATTAAGACTAAATGTGTCGTGATAACTTGAGAAAATTGGCTGGATTCAAAACATTGGAGATCTCTGTGGGGAAACAGGACAGATTTGTGGGGAAGGGGTGTGTGGGAAAGAAGGCAGGTGAGGAAGTTGTGGTCAGAGGGATTTCAGATTTGGTGAAGGTAGAGATTATACAGTGACTAGAGATAGTGAGATTGAGTGTGTGTCCAAGTTGGTGAGTGAGTGAGGTAGGGTGGAGCAGGAGGTCATTGGAGTTGAGGAGTGATAGAAGTGGGCAGCAGAAGGGTGGGCAGGAACATCTATCTGAACATTGAAATCCTGAGGGATTAATGTAGGGATGGAGAAAAGACATCTCCACCTGGATGCCCTCCCGCCACCTAAAACTCAACATGTCCAAGACTGAGCTCCTTATCTTCCCTCCCAAACCCTGTCCTCTCCCTGACTGTCCTATCACTGTGGACAGCACTACCATCCTTCCCGTCTCACAAGCCCACAACCTTGGTATTATCCTTGACTCCGCTTTCTCATTTATCCCACATATCCAATCCGTCACCAAAACCTGCCGGTCTCACCTTCACAACATCGCCAAGATCCGGCCTTTCCTCTCCATCCAAACTGCTACCTTGTTAGTGCAATCACTCATCGTATCCTGACTGGATTACTGCATCAGCATCCTTTCTGTTCTCCCAACTTCCTGTCTCTCCACTCTTCAGTGTGTACTTCACTCTGCTGCCTGGATTATCTTTCTGCAGAAACGCTCTGGGCATGTCACCGTCCCCCCCCCCCCCCCAAAATCTCCAGTGGTTGCCCATCAACTTTCATATCAAGCAAAAACTCCTCACTATTGGCTTCAAAGCTCTCCATCACCTTGCCCCCTCCTACCTCACCTCCCTTCTCTCTTTCTACAGCCTAGCCTTGCACACTCCACTCCTCTGCTGCTAACCTCCTCACTCTGCCTCTTTCTCGCCTGTCCTGCCGTCGACTTCTGGCCCATATCCTACCTCTGGCCTGCTATGCCCTCCCTCCTCACATCCACCAAACTAGCACACTTCCCCCCTTCAAAGCCCTACTGAAAGCTCACCTTCTCCAGGAGGCCTTCCCAGACTGAGCCCCCGTTTTCCTCTGCTCTTCCTCCTCTCCCCATCACACCCACTCCCTCCCTGTGCTCTACCTCCCGCCCCCCCCCCACAGAACTTGTGTATATATGTACATATTTATTATTCTATTTATTTTATTAATGAGGTGTATATATCTATAATTCTATTTATTTGTATTGATGCTATTGAAGCCTGTCTACTTTTTTTGTTTTGTTTTTTTGTCTGTCTCCCCCCTTTTAGACTGTGAGCTCGTTGTTGGGCAGGGATTGTCTCTGTTGCTGAATTGTACTTTCCAAGTGCTTAGTACAGTGCTCTGCACACAGTAAGCACTCAATAAATATGATTGAATGAATGAATGGTTCCATCCAACATTGCTCAATATAATAAATATTTCTTACCCCAAACAGAAAACGTAGTAAATGCATGCAACCTAATGCACTTTGAAGATTTACAATTAATGCTCAATAAATATGAATGAATGAATGAATGAATGAAGGAGTATGAGAAGGCATCAAAATCGTTCAAAATGTTTGAAGTAGGGTCTGGGGAGTGGTAGATGACCTTGGGAGTCAGAGGTCATGGGTTCTAATCCCGGCTCTGCCACTTAATAATGATGGCAGCGTGACTCAGTGGAAAGAGCATGGGCTTTGGAGTCAGAGGTCATGGGTTCAAATCCTGGCTCTGCCAGTTGTCAGCTGCATGGCTTTGGGCAAGTCACTTCACTTTTCTGGGCCTCAATAAACTCATATGGTAAATGGGGATGAAGACTGTGAGCTCCCTGTGGGACAACCTGATCACCTTGTAACTTCCCGAGCACTTGGAACACTGCTTTGCACATAGTAAGCACTTAACAAATGCCATCATTATTACCAGTAAGTGCTGAACAAATACCATCATCACTATTCAATTTGTACTTCCCAAGCGCTTAGTACAGTGCTCTGCACACAGTAAGCGCTCAATAAATATGATTGAATGAATGGCTTTGTTAAGCGCTTACTATGTGTGAAGCACTGTTCTAAGCACTGTGGGGGGATACAAGGTGATCATGTTGTCCCATGTGGGGCTCACAGTCTTCATCCCCATTTTACAGTTGAGGTAACTGAGGCTCAGAAAAGTTAAGTGACTTGCCCAAGGTCACACAGCAGACGTGGCGGAGTCGGGAGTAGAACCCACGACCTCTGAATCCCAAGCCCGGGCTCTTTCCACTGAGCCATGCTGCTTCTCTGCTTGTCAGCTGTTTGACTTTGGGCAAGTCACTTAACGTCTCTGGGCCTCAGTTCCCTCATCTGTAAAATGGGAATGAAGACTGTGAGCCCCACGTGGGACAACCTGATTACCTTGTATCTACCCCAGCACTTAGAACAGTGCTTGGCACATAGTAAGCACTTAACAAATACCAGAGAAGCAGCAGGGCTCAGTGGAAAGAGCCTGGGCTTGGGAGTCTAATGTCATGGCTTCAAATTCCGGTTCAGCCACTTGTCAGCTGTGTGACTTTGGGCAAGTCACTTAACTTCTCTGTGCCTCAGTTACTTCATCTGTAAAATGGGGATTATGACTGTGAGCCCCACATGGGACAACCTGATCACCTTGTATCCTCCCCAGCACTTAGAACAGTGCTTTGCACATAGTAAGCGCTTAACAAATGCCATTATTATTATTATTATTATTATTACTATGACTAGTATCTGAAGTGGATGGTAGGGATTAAATACTTGTTCTCCCTCTACTTAGACTGTGTGCTCCATGCAGGATAGGGACTGTCTCAGTCCTAATTAACTTGTAATAATAATAATGATGGTATTAAGCACTTACTATGTGCCAACCACTGTCCTAAGTGCTTGTACTCATCCCAGAACTTGAAACACTGTTTGACACATTGTAATTGCTTAACAAATGCTATAAAAAACTCTTACTTTTATCATTTCGTTTTGTCTTTGCTTTCTAAAGTTCTAATTATTAAAAGATCATTAAGCACTATAATACATATACACCCCATATTTGTAAAGTGCTCTGCACAGAGTAAGCACTCAATAATTACCATTGATTGTATGCACTCATATGTATAGATTAGAAAGGTATTTTAAAGAAAATAATCATAATTGGATGAAGATTAGAAATGAAAATATCAAAACCATCATTCCTTCCATTATAATCTTCTGCTGTAATTGCATAGTGTATGGGTCATCTAGGGAATAGATTCTGTTAGCCAAGTCATCTATCATGAGCACCCTTAATTTACAGATTTGCTCCTTACAGACATACTACATTTCCTTAATGAATAGGAATGTGGGAGCACATATTCTTATTATTGAGAAGGTATCATTTCTTTATGTTCCATAATCGAAGTTGGGGAACTGCTGTATGCTGTTAGAATTAGAAAAGCATTCTTGTCCTAAATGTCATGATTTTTTTCCAAAGATTAAGGAACAAAATGTCTGAAAAATCAAAATTCATTATACATTGGCGTATATGTGCACTGTGATTTAGTTTGTAGTGTTTATAATAAACATACCAGTTCATTTCTATCATGAAAGAAGCATTACATAAGAACTCTCAAACTTAACTGTCTCTCTAAACTATTAGTCCCGTTAGCATTGATGATCACAAATTTTCCAGGAAACTATATTTCCAAAATAGTATTTGCCATTGAACAATGCCAGATTAGTCCCAGAATAGTTTCATTCATAGGCTTTTGTCTACTGAGTATAGTGAATCCTGGGACTGCTTAAATTTGTTTCATGTAAATAATCTATCTGGATAAATGACAAGAAATGCCCTTTTCCTCAGTAACATGGCTTTTAAAGAGTTCAATTATTATGATAATTGCCGCCATTCTGTACTTCATTGTGGCTGAGTCTTAAAGCCGAAGTGTTTCAGGATAGGGACATAAGATTACTTTCTCCCTGCTTCTCACTTATCTCCACTCACACAAGATAAGCCCATGAACCACTGAATTGTCCTTTCAAAAAGAAAATATTAAATGCCTCTTAAGTGACTCAAATGATTTCTTGATTTGGTTTGCCAGCAGAGATCTGAGAGCTTTTCAGAACTAATCAACAGTCTGTTTGCTTTAGAAGGAACCATATTGGATGCATAAAGTACTGAACTTTCTCTGTGGAGTTTGTCCAATGTTATCATATTTGGCCCTCTTCTAACTTGTGTTCCAGAGATGAAACTGAAGTCAGCAAGTATCTTAGGGAAAGCCCAAGAGTATAACTGAAACAGAAACCCAGGAACTGGGCTTGATATTTTAATTTCCTGGTGAGTGCTTTTATGCAGACACACCCAAGGACCTTTGGTCAGAGGAAGCTA
This sequence comes from Tachyglossus aculeatus, assembly GCF_015852505.1. NCBI lineage: Eukaryota > Metazoa > Chordata > Mammalia > Monotremata > Tachyglossidae > Tachyglossus > Tachyglossus aculeatus. Next base: position 77,415,481 of record NC_052101.1, on the reverse strand, counting down.
AATCATTTTAACATTCAAAAAGAATATGTAATTGTTTCAATTATAAAAAAAACCCTCAAAACTATAGTAAATAAAATTAGGAACAATCACTAATAGTTTGAGATTCAATTAAAAATGTCATTTCATAAGCTATAAAAACTTTGATCTTAGGAGAATGATGTTTCAAAGGGGTTCTAAAACCATTACTATTCTTTGGTAAAAGATATAGCCTGAGGATTAATGTTTCCAGAATCAGTTTACAGATAAACACATTTTACTAATGGGAAAGTAAAGACTTTTGCACTGCCTAGGAAAAATCACAGGCCGAGTTACATTGTAAACTCTTTACTATGGTATTTCATGTGGTTCACGATTTCTTACAGAGTAACATCAACTTTTCTTTCTATGTCTTTAGCACAAAGGTTAAAACAAACCCTAGAGCCGTGTGACACCGAATATCCAGCTTTTGTTTCTGAACGCACAATAAAGGAGACCACAGGGAACATTGCTTGTGAGGACTGTTTCAAGTAAGCCTGTTTTCAGTTTTCAGCTTTTTATGGAACTTCTGAAGCAAGCTAATTAAACTGAAATTCTCAAGTATATGTTAAAAAATATGCAATTCTAGCTGTTGTCTTGGGTACTGGCTTATTTTAATCCCCCCTATGTCAATGTAATTTCTTTTTATTAGGCAGACCAGTTAGAAGTTTGATCTTTTTTAAAAAAATTAAAGTGGTATAACCTGAAATATTGAAGAGACTTTGATTAAAACTAGTTTTTTTTGGTTAGTGAAGACGTTTCTTCCTATTTTGTATTTTGAGCCATAATTTAAACTTAGAACTTGTGTTACTTTCTTATTAATATCCATCAAGAGCCAGTCAGTCATTGTAACCTTCTACTGATTAAACCCAACTCTTCATTTCTTTGAGATAACATGCGTTTTGTTATACTGTGTCCTCATTGCCCAGTTTTGCGTGCACCTATTTTGTGGTGAGGGTAGTACTCTACAGCCAAAGATGGGGAAAATGTGGCATAGTCTACAGTTCAGAGACTATGGGCAAATACGATATTTTCAACCCTTAAAAAATTATCTCCAAAGTGTGTCGAGTTTTAAAACCTAAAGGGGTTTAACTGCTTAACCATGGTGAATTTCTCATTTCCCCTGCTGTGGAATTCTCAGTAAGAAAATGCTGTTCTCTGAAGGTTGAGGAGCATGTTTCAAGGCATGAGGCTCAGATTCCTCTGTGATTCTCTGTAGTGGCAATTTTTGTCTGATTCCTTGTGTTAGAAGCCTTAGATGCTAGAGGGATTATCATTTTAGCATTGTAGAGAATCTTAGCTGGAAAAGAACTGGAGAAACCCCAGAATCATTTTGTCAAGAATTCATATTTTAAAAGGCAAATGCTTCTAACTGCCCTAACCAATTGACTCTTCATTCTTACTCTAAATAGAGGTAAACGAACACCCCTGGATCTGAGGTATCTTCAGTCAATCAATCAATCAATCAATCGTATTTATTGAGCACTTACTGTGTGCAGAGCACTGTACTAAGCGCTTGGGAAGTACAAATTGGCAACATATAGAGACAGTCCCTACCCAACAGTGGGCTCACAGTCTAGAAGGGGGAGACAGAGAACAAAACCAAACATATTAACAAAATAAAATAAATAGAATAGATATGTACAAGTAAAATAAATAAATAAATAGAGTAATAAATATGTACAAACATATATACATATATACAGGTGCTGTGGGGAAGAGAAGGAGGTAAGATGGGGGGATGGAGAGGGGGACGAGGGGGAGAGGAAGGAGGGGGCTCAGTCTGGGAAGGCCTCCTGGAGGAGGTGAGCTCTCAGTAGGGCCTTGAAGGGAGGAAGAGAGCTAGCTTGGCAGATGTTGGGAGGGAGGGCATTCCAGGCCAGGGGGATGATGTGGGCCAGGGGTCGACAGCGGGACAGGCGAGAATGAGGCGCGGTGAGGAGATTAGCGACAAAGGAGCGGAGGGTGTGGGCTGGGCTGTAGAAGGAGAGAAGGGAGATGAGGTAGGAGGGGGCGAGGTGATGGAGAGCCTTGAAGCCCAGGGTGAGGAGTTTCTGCCTGATCCGCAGATTGATTGGTAGCCACTGGATTCAATGAACTCAGGGCTGCACTGAGAACCTAATACTCCATATTAATCTCATAGGCTAGGCTTCCAGATGGTTCAAGCAAAAGCAAGACTTCCCACAACCCAACTGACGTAGTTGCTCTTTCTCCCCCTCTAGACTGTAAGCTCGTTGTGGACAGGGAATGCTTCTGTTAACTCTGTTGCATTATGCTCTTCCAAGCATTTAATACAGTGCTCTGCACACAGTATGCACTCAATAAATACCATTGATTGATTGATTGATTGATTGATGGCCATGTTATGAGGCATCTCTACAGGGAAAGAGATTCTGGTGGCCTGCCCTTCCTAAGCTATTAGGATTCGATGCCAGACCTGTTTATGATATGAGTGACAGGAAGTATTTGAAAACTCTGCCTGAAGTACCTCACAGAGCAGCCTGAAGAAGTAAATCATTCTGTTGGAAAATGATGAGGCTTTTTGGACTGTTTTGGAACTGCTCTGCTGCCTCTTTGTCTTCTACAAACTCCTCATTCCTTTGGAGTATGTGGCACAAGTTGCTCTAGTGAAGTTGGAGTGACACGCTCCACTACTTCTACACCAGCTGAAGGACCATATGAGAAACTTAGAGGTAGAAAATGATCTGTTCTGAGAGATATGGAGAATTAATAATATGGGAATAAGTGAGGGTGTATGGATGTATTCATTTCTGAGGATTTGTGTGTGTCTGTGAATATGTTTGTCTCTCTAGAGAGGTATGTATTTATCTGAAGATGTGTATATGTAAGAGGTTGAAGGTTCCCATGGAAGTTACAAAATTCTATAAGTGATTTACTAGGTAAAATTTTAAAGTGTTTATATGTTACTGATACCCATAAATAATGGATATAGTTACTCCTTGCTTACTTATTTACATTTAACTGTAAATTAAGTGGCTGTGCTTAAGAAATATAGGGGTCTATGTTCCAGGGAAGGTTTTAGTGACCAGTGACAAAAACTGCCCACTATTCCAGGGACAGGTGTACATAGTTTTTGATAATCTCCAGACTCTGCCTTTTGCTTTCTACATTTCTTAATAATAATAATTAATAATAATTATGGCACTTGTTAAGTGCTTACTATGTACCAAGCACTGTTCTAAGCACTGCAGTAGATACACAAGTTAATTAGGTTAGACACAGTCCCTGTCTTGTATGGGACTCCCTGTCTTAATCTCCACTTTACAGATGGGGTAACTGAGGCCCAGAGAAGTGAAGTGACTTGCCCAAGACAACACAGTAGACAAGTGGTAGAGCTGGGATTAGAATCCATGACCTCTGACTCCCAAGCTTGTGCTGAATCCAGTACACCATGATGCTTCCCCAGTGATGCTCAGGGTTCAGTTGGCCTTTTGGCTGCTACACATTGCACCAATAATTTAAAAGAACTGTCATCTCTGATTCTGAAGTAAAGTCATTTCAAGCCCATTGTTATGCAACTGTAATTTGGATTACTTCTTCTTTAATAAATTACCTGACACCTGTGCTCAATGAAGCTCATTTGTCATTTTTCAGCCCGCTCACTCTGCTTTATGAGATTTATTTCCATCTTCATGGTATTTCATCACCCAGAAGACCTTGATTTTGTCTATAAACATGGAGATGATGTTCCTTCGAAAGTCTCAGATGGAGGCCATCTAAGACCCATCAATATATTTCCAACTTGCTCATGAATTTCACCCACCATTCTATGTGGTTTCCATAATCTGATCAGTTCCTTTAGCCTAATTACTGCAAAAACCGATTTGGTTGTGGAAATCTGTAAAATCCTCCTCAAGAAAGATCAAACTGAAGAACTCACTGAGCCTTTTGGCAATCTTCTGCGCACCCCTGAGTGCACCTTTTATTCCATGATCGGAAGTGATCTCACCAACTTTCTGCATTTTATAGACTGAATAGTCATGTCTAGGCTGTAAGCTTGTTGTGGGAATGGAATGTGTCTGTTATATTGTGTTATACTCTCCAAAGTACTTAATACAGTGCTCTGCACACAGTAAGTGCTCAATAAATATGATTGATTACATACCTGTAGATTATTTTGTATAGGCTTTGGCAATAATTTTGACTTTCAACTTCCTTTTGGCCTGCCTAATTTCCAGTTTGCACCTGAACTACACCTCTTTTTCTACTTTCTGTTCTCCTCACTCAGGTGAACTGTCCATTTTTAGAAAGGGGACCTTTTCCCACCAAAAACCTCTTTTACTTTGACAATCATGTAAGTTTTCAGTTTCTTCTTAACTAGGCCTGCATTTCTTCATAGTTTCCTTCTCTAAAGTTAAATATCCTTCTTTTTTTTATCCTCCCCTTCTCTCTCAGAAGAATGTTAAACTTTACTGAGCTGGATGTATACTGTACAGTGGCTCTTATATATGTATACCAGTCCACTACCCAGAATTAAATCTAGGATATTTTCTTTCCCTACTGGTTCTATGACTTGCGGTACTAGGAAGCAGTCATTCATTCATAAATCTTATGTCAACTTCCTTCCTGGGGAGATCATTGGCACATTTAAGCCAAAACATGTCTGTCTGTCTCTCTCTCTCTCTCTCTCTCTGTCTCTGCCTCTGTCTTTCTCTCTCTCTCTCTCTCTCTCTCTCTCTCTCTCACACACACACACACACACACAAAAAAAAAAAAAAATCATGCTGGCTTGTCTAAAAAACTTCAGCCCAGGACTCAAAATACTAATATAAAAGTAGTACTTCAATAACTACTGACTGCAAAGCACTGTAGTAAGCACTGAGAACTGAGAAAGAAGTACATGAATGAGATATAGATATGGCCCCTCCTCCATGAGGGGCTCACAGATTAAAATATCGGAGGGGAGCTGGCAAAAGAGACATAACACATAGGTGTAAAGATGAAACAAAAACATAAAAGACATGGACAATGATAAATATTACAGGAACAGCAGAATTTCAATGCCCTCATGGCTCAGACCAACAGTCACAAGAATCACAGCAGTGGCCACAGTGGTGACCTTCTCAACCTGCTAAAAGTTGAGATGGCCTCACACGTTTTCTGTTTGAGTCTTTCCTGGACAGGAGCAGAGGCCAATAGGAGCCCTCTTAATCCCATTTTTTTGCAGATGAGGTAATTGAGGCACAGAGAAGTTAAGTGACTTGTCCAAGGTCACAAAGCAGACATGTGGCAGAGAGGAATTAGAACTCAGGTCCTTCTGACTCCCAGGCCTGTGCTCTATCCACTAAGGCACATCTCTTCTCCATTGGTACATCTGAGGAGTTCCAGGTCTTTTGTAATTGGTAGAATGATATTATCATTAATAATAATAATTGAGGTGTTTGTACTGACTATGCATCAAGCACCGTACTAAGCACTGGGGTAGAAATACTATAATCAGACCAGACACAGTTGTTAGCAGTTTCATCTTCATGCTTCTGGCAGAATTACAACCTAGAAGCTAAGTTCTTAGGTGATTTCCATCTCTCCCAATTTAACTATTGCTTCTACCACCTCACTGGTCTCCCTGCTTCCAGTCTCCCCGCTCTGTAGTCCATACTTCACTCTGATGCCTGGATCATTTTTCTCAATCATTGTGCACACAACACCCACTTCTCAAAAGCCTTCAATGGTAATCCATTCCTATCTGTATAGAACTCCTGACCACTGCTTTTACAGCACTTGACCATTCCTTTCCTGTACTAAACCACTCTCCTCTTCCACTCCAATTCAGATCTCACTTTTTGTTCTTCTCAAGCCAGCTTACTAACTGCCTCAATCTCATTGCTGACCTCCTGGAAGAAATGTGATTTCAGAAAGGCACTGAAGGTGGGGATAGCTGTGGCTGGAAGATTTGAGAAGTGAGGAAGTATTGGCCAGGGGAAGGATGGGAGCATGAGGTCTTCCCTGATTAATTTTTATTTTCTTCAGGTTATATCCATCTATCTACCACATATGCACCAATTACATGCTTGTGTACATGTGTAGATATAGCCTTTGGCAGTTACATATAATATTCTATGTTACTTTAATGCTAACTCACATATCCAGTGCTTAGAACAGTGCTTGGCACATAGTAAGCGCTTAACAAATACCATAATTATTATATCCACTTTTCCTTACTCATAATTATTTCTCAATAGTATTTGCTTACTATGTGCCAGGCACTGTACTAAGCCCTGGGGTAGAGACTTGATAATCAGGCTGGACACAGTCCATGTTCCTTGTGAATCTTATGGATTTAATCCCCGTTTTACAGATGAGGGAACTGAGGCACCATGATGTGGAATGACTTGGTCAGGGTAGCATACCAGACATGTGATGGAGATGGGACTAGAGAAGCAGTGTGGCTCAGTGGAAAGAGCCCGGGCCTTGGAGTCAGAGGTCATGGATTCAAATCCCGGCTCCGCCAATTGTCAGCTGTGTGACTTTGGGCAAGTCACTTCACTTCTCTGGGCCTCAGTTCCCTCATCTGTCAAATGGGGATGAAGACTGTGAGCCCCCTTGTAACCTCCTCAGCGCTTAGAACAGGGACCGTCTCTATATGTTGCCAACTTGTACTTCCCAAGCGCTTAGTACAGTGCTCTGCACACAGTAAGCGCTCAATAAATATGATTGAATGAATGAATGACTGAACAGTGTTTTGCACATAGTAAGTGCTTAATAAATGCCATCAAAAAAAAACAATCCAGGTCTTCTGACTCCTAGTGCTGTACTCTCCACTAGGCAATACTGCTACTCAAATATCTGTAAATTATTTCAATGTTTGTAGTCCTTGCTAGGCTGTAAGCTCCATTAGGTCAAGGATCATGACTACTAATTCTGTTGTACTCTCCCCAGTGCATAGTTCAGTGCATTGCACTTAGGCTCTCGATCAATGGTATTGATTGATTAAGTTCTGGAAATGCAGGTAGATCCAGGCACCTTTTTCTAGTGGAAGCTTGTTTTCCTAGCAGTGAAGATTTGCTTAGCTGCCTTCCTCAGTTTTTTTTGAGGTGGTTGAAGAATTACATAGCTGCTGTCATATCAGCACTAGCCATGTCATTGGGTACCTAGATGTTATGCTATTTTGAATCCATCAAACACCTCTGATTTTTGATGACTGCTACCTCTTATCACTCTTTGAATTGTCATTCCAAATGTTTCAACCTAGCCAGTTTAGAGGTATGTTCCCATTGGTTTGGATGCTCCATTCACACTGAGATAATGCATTTCATATTTTCTTCAAATTATTTCCTGATCAATTTATTGAAGTATCACTGAAAAGTTTTCCACAATAAGGGCCAGGGCTTATCAATTAATCAATCAGTAGAATTTATTGAAAGCTTACTCTGTGCTCAAGCTTATTAAGTACTGTAAGCAAGTAAGCACTTACTAAATTATTTACTCAGCTCCCCCTCCCTTCCAACCTCAACTCACTCCCTTTGTTCTCCTCCCCCAAACTCCACCCCACAGCACTTAGGTATATATGTATATATCTATAATTTTATTTATTTATATTGATGACTGTTTATTTGTTTTGATGTCTGTATCCTCCCCCCTAGACTGTAATCCTGTTGTGGGCAGGGATTATCTCTATTGCTGTATTGTACTTTCCAAGGGCTTAGTACAGTGCTCTGCACACAGTAAGCACTCAATAAATATGATTGAATGAATGAGTGAATAAGCACTTGGCAGAGTAAAGTAAGTAGGTATGATACCTGCCTCCAAGGAGTTTACAATCTAGTGGAGGTTGGAGGGAGAGCTATATTAAAATAAATTAGAGGTAGGAGAAGCAATGCAGTGTAAGGATATGTACATAAGTGCTGTAGGTGTGGGTGGGCAGGTGGGGTAATTACTGAAGTCCTTAGTGGGTATGGACTCACTTGCATAGATGATGCAGTAGAGAGATGAGAAATAAGGCAGCGAAGACTTCCTGGAAGAGATGTGATTTTAATAGGCATTTAATTATTCTTACAGTGATTATTGATTCATCCAGTCTTATTTATTGAGTGCTTATTGTGTGCAAAGCACTGTACTAATCACTTGGGAGAGTACTATACAACAATAAACAGACATTCCCTGCCCACAATGAGTTTACAGGGCATTAGACATCAATACAAATAAATAAATTACAGATAAGTACATAAGTTTCGTGGGGATGGGTCAGGGAAGAACAAAGGGAGCAAGTCAGGGCCACACAGAAGGAAGTGGGAGAAGAGGAAAGGAGGGGCTTAGTCTGGAAAGGCCTCAAATCAATCACTCAAGTCAAACAATCACTCTTCCCCACTTCAAAGCCCTACTGAAGGCACACCTCCTCCAAGAGGCCTTCCCAAACTAAGCCCCTTTTTCCTCAGCTCCCCTTCCCTTCTGCATCACCTTGACTGGCTCCCTTTGCTCTCCCCCCAACCCCACAACACTTAAATACGTATACACATATAAGTATATATCTATAATTCTATTTATTTATGTCAATGACTGTTTACTTGTTTTGATGTCTGTCCCCGCCCCAGACTATAAGGGATTGTCAGCGTGGCTTAGTGGAAAGAGCACAGGCTTGGGAGTCAGAGGTTGCGGGTTCTAATCCCAGCTCTGCCACTTAGCTGTGTGACTTTGGGCAAGTCACTTAACTTCTCTGTGCCTCAGTTACCTCATCTGCAAAATGGGGATTAAGACTGGGAGCCCCATGTGGGACAACATGAATACCTTGTATCTACCTTGTAGCCTCCCCAGCACTTAGAACAGTGCTTCGCTCATAGTAAGCGCTTAACAAATACCGTCATTATTATTATTATTTCCCCAGCGCTTAGAACAGTGTTTGGCCCATAGTAAGTGTTTAACAAATACCATCATTATTATTATTATTATTATTATTGCTGCATTGTACTTTCCCAAGTGCTTAATACAGTGCTTTGACAGAGTAGTTGCTCAATAAATATGATTGAATGAATGAATGAATGAATGACCTTGGGCAAGTCACTTAGCTTCCCTGTGCCTCAGTTACCTCATCTGTAAAATGGGACAGGGACAGGAACTGTGTCCAACCTGATTAGCTTATATCTATCCCAGTGCTTAGTGCAGTGTTTTGCACATAGTAAGGGCTTAACAAATGCCATTATTATTATTATTATTATTATTATTGCCAAAACATAAACATCAGTGGCTGCCATGCTAAAGTGGAATGTTGTTTGGTTCATGTGCTAGGCAAGGGAAGGATTGCCAAACAGTGGTACAACAGAATCTTGCATGACTTTAAACAACTCTGCTCTCTAAAATTGCAGTGATTATTGTGACATGGAGTGAGGAGCAGCAGTATCTAGATTGAGCATGTATCCAATGATTTGAAAATGTTCAATATAGTTTGCTAGGTAAAATTATTTTCCCACCCTTAAGCACCAGATGTTATGGGATCATCTCAAATTCAAGGTCAATTTTTTTTTTCAGAGCAATGTGGTAACTGCTCTTCTGTGCTATCTACCAAGCAGTCACGCCTCAATATTTTTTACCTGACCTTCTGAACATTATGATAATAATAATAAGAAGAAGAAGAAGAAGGAGAATGGTGGTATTTGATAAGTGTTAACAACAGGTTCTGTTCCACACTGTTTTAAGCGCTGGGATAGTTGCAAGTTATAATCATTTTTTAGCGTGGAGGATCATTATTGAAAGCATTTCCCATCCGAGTGTTGAGTTGTATTGCTACAGAAATGTAAACTACACAAAAAGCAGTCATAAGGCAAGGTGCTTCTCAGTTTGTTGCATCTGGCTAATCCCTTACCCTCTCCCTGAGCACCTCAAATTGAAAAATAAGAATAATGAGTGAGTTTTGCATCCAAAAATACATTTGGAACTATTGTCTTCCAAGTTTAAGCCTGACTCAGGTTTGTAGTGTTTTGAAGGGAGAGGATGTAAGGCTTCTTAATAGTACTGGAGTCAGCTGTGGAGAATAACATAGAGCCTTCGAGGGGTGAAGGGCACTGGTTTGTTATTTAATGGTGGCTAGGACTGAGTGGTTCTTTAAAAAAGCTTCTCACTCCATTTGTCTTCCACAAGTTTAAGTACTGGTTACACTGTATCTTCCCTTTATTTTTGACTGCTAATTGAGCACCTACAATGGGTTTATCAACTCCCCCATAAACAGAGGTAACTGGAATGCAGTCCTACAGAAAAAAACAAACTCCCTGGGAATAATAATATTTGCTGTCTCTTGGGAAAGTTGTGATGATTTATTCCACTTGGTCTACATATTTTAATAACCCTGTATGAAATGCCAGATATGTAAGTTTCAATTATTATTTTTCATTAGTGTTCTCTGTGATTTTTCATAACAGTAACTGACAATCAAATCCACGTGCACAGTTGACATTTAATTAGTTCAGAAAGATTTCATTTTCTCTAGAAAGAATGAGATTGAACATGTCAAATTGTCCAAAATGACTGTAGACTTCAGACCAACCTTTTAGGTAACTTCAGGTCAGAGCAAGCAGCATTCAAAAATAACACGATTTTGCAGTGTTTGGCCAACAGTAAATTGGAAACTGAGTTTGGTGAAAATTATAGTATTTCCAAAATTATGTACTAAGATCTTTTTCATAGAAAAATATTTCAAGTCCCACAATGGAACAAAAAAAAATCTGTGTACATTACAAATTGATCTCAAGGCACCCATTACTTTTCTCCACAAGCAATGACAAACCAAAAAAAATAATCCCAGTGAACTGTTTAATTCCTATGGGAACATGCTTCATGCTACAATTTAGCCTGGGACTGTCATTAACAATCTGCCCATCTCTTATAAGATTTCAGGCTACTCTTGTGTTTAACTATTTTGCTAGAGTCCAGGAAACCATGGAAGGTAACTTCTGACATAATGGTTATGGTCACTTTAGCCACCAAAGACCTTTGAAGTCTTTGCTTCTGACTCAGTCTTCCATGTACCCCTTTCACTATCAGTTGATGTTTTTAGATGAAAATATATCACTTGGATGACCCTTTGGCCTAAATGGAAACTTTTGAATCTGACCCTGAAACAATAAAGTGTGTATTTGTCTGTATATAGCACAAGACTATGTCTTTTACTGTACAGGGACAATTTGCAATGTTTAAAATGATTTTCAAAAATATAGGGTTTATTAAGAATGCAGGAGCCTAAAGGAAAATAAGAATTAACATAAGAATGTCATTAGGGTTGGTGGTTTGGCTGTCCCAACCAATAATTTTTGTCATTCAATATCCCACTGATTATTAAATTAATCTGTTGTTCAAGCAGCGATCAAAAACAACTCAGCCCATATTTTCTGGGCATTTGTGACTGTCAACAAGTTAACAAAATTGGATATCTAAAAAAGTGAAATGTTTTAATATTTTCCAGTACATATATTCCTGTCGCTCTACAAAATAGCTACTTGGTGCTTTTCATTCCTCTGCTCTGAAGAGAGAAATGGTTAGATTTTTCATGGAATGTGAAACAGTGTCAACATTTGTAGTAATTGTTTTTTAAAACAGTTATTATCTTTAAATGCCTGATGACAATAACAGTTATGAAGCAAGAGTGAAATTTGTTTTTCTAATTCTTGGTTCAAACTACCGATGCCAAGATATTAATCTCTCTCTAAGGGCATTTGATTTTTTTTTTAATGGAGTGGGTCATGATGACTTTAAAGAAACAGCATGGCCTTGCAGATAGAACATAGGCCTGGGAGACAGCAGGATCTGGGTTCTAATCCCAGCTCTGCCACTTGTATGCTGTGTGATCTTGGGCAAATCACTTAACTTCTCCATGCCTCAGTTACCTCATCTGTAAAATGGGGATTAAGGATGTGAGTCCCATGTGGGACAGGGATTGCTTGTATCCACCCCAGTGTTTAGTACAGTGCCTGGTACATAGTAAGCCCTTAACAAATACTATTATTATTATCATTAAATTTTTACTATTTGTACTCACTGTTTTACCTTTTTTGTATTTGGCATTGCCATGCTTATATCCCACATTTTGTAAGTTCTTCAAGCATTATTATTTCTATGGAGTGTTCCTGGATCCTAATTTTCTGTTGATTTCACTCTCTGCAGTTAATTCAGGGCCTATAAAAAACAAGGCTACCCCAGTGCTTTTATCAATATTTACCGCACCCGGTATATTTGTATATTGAATGGCAGCAGTTTTTTTTATGGTATTTGTTAAGCAGTTGGCTTAAATAACAGCATCAGCATTACTGCAGGGTACAAAGCAAGAGAGCAGTGTTTCTGGGGCTCTAGATTCTGATTTCTTTTTGAGTTCTTGGACTCTGTAACCCATTTATCAGAGGCTCCTTTGCTTGTATTAAGTGGATCTTCTACAGGGAATTGTATGGTATGGTGTAAACATTGTGGTACCAAAAATGGGTACCTGGGCTTTCTTTCTAGCCTGGGCTTGCTTCATGACCATCAAGCTCTTCATGCCACTCATTTCATTTATTAGGAGATGAATGAACAGGTGTAGTAATCAATTAATGATATTTATTGAGTGATTTCTGTATGCAGGGCACCGTAGTAAATAATAATAATAATGGCATTTATTAAGCACTTACTATGTACAAAGCACTGTTCTAAGCACTGGGGAGGTTACAAGGTGATCAGGTTGTCCCACAGGGGGCTCACAGTCTTAATCCCCATTTTACAGATGAGGGAACTGAGGCACAAAGAAGTTAAGTGCCTTGCCCAAAGTCACACAGCTGACAAGTGGTGGGGCTGGGATTTGAACCCGTGACCTCTGACTCCAAAGCCCAGGCTCTTTCCACTGAGCCATGCTGCTTCTCCTAGAAAAGGACAAAACAGCAGAGTTGATAGACTGTGAGGCCATTGTTGGGTAGGTACCGTCTCTATATGTTGCCAACTTGTACTTCCCAAGCACTTAGTACAGTGCTCTGCACACAGTAAGTACTCAATAAATACAATTGAATGAATGAATAAATACGCTCTCCACCCACAATGAGCTCATAGTCTAGAGAATTCTCTATATGCTCCTCAGTCCTATATACACCCCATACATACACCCCATTAAACCTAAAAGAACACATCCAAGCTGCTTCATGTTGGAGTGGAAAGATGGCAATAGAATTCTAGCAGATTTCTAGGTCAAGTTGAGCTCTTGGTAATAGTCAATTTTATATGCCTTTCCGTGGAATATGCTCATTCAGCAGTGATCAGATACATAATTATACAAATTAGATACAGATTTAGCCAGCAGGAGTACATTGGTGTCATGAATAATACAATTTGTAGGCGTTAAAATGTAACAGTTTTAAAACCACTTAATTTGGAGACACACAATAATTTGCTGAAACCTTTTTATATTTCCTGCTCTGTAGTCTTGCCAAACTACTGTACTCGATCTTGTTTAAAATGTGTAAATAAATAAGCAATTCAAATTCCCATGAAATAATTATTTGCCTTTTCATATGTAGTTCGTTTACTTCTAAACAAATCAACTTTCCACATTAAAGCAAACAAATCACTGACAGCCAAATTCTTCCTCTTTGAGAGGACGCCTGGGTATCTTGGTTTTTCCCACGGGTTTTTCCTTGGCATCTTCCTCTCCCAGCATTTTCTCATGTTGGGTGGAAATCACATAGCTGTGAATCACCCGAATAGAAGTGGTTTCTGTCCCCCTGCATTTTACAGTGTCTCATAAATGTGACTCTGGGGAAAACCAACTTTTTACCAGGACCATAGCTATTGTCATAATCTATAATTCCCAGGGGGACTTCACAGTTCTGTGCCATGTCCTCTGGGTCTTGAACAGAGCTGGTTTTCATAACAGCAAATAGATTGAAGACCCATTCACTTTGGGTTACAGATTAAATGATTCCTCTAAGAGCTTATAATAGCTTATACAGGGTAAAGCACCCTTCTGCTTTTGACTCCCACCTCTATTCATTTCTAGTATATCCAAGTGGTACCAGATTTCTGCAGCTCATTGGAATCTTCCAATCAAGTGGCCCTGTATCTGTGGTGCCTAAAAATGAATGGGTTTACAAAGAAGATTAAGTGCTTTGCTTCAGTATTTTATTCTGAATTTTTTAAATCCTGCCATAGGGTAGGAATGCAGTCAGCCGATCTGAAGGTAACAGGAATGAAACCCCA